>NW_026725896.1:0-309799 GCF_029784015.1 Lycium ferocissimum
TTTTTTTATATCTATAAGAAAAAAATACAACTTAAAAAATTTAAATTACATATCCAAATATGATTTCATCTCATGATTTCATCTCATATCCAAACGGCTCCATGATTGATATCTTTGTGCTTCATATTTGCGTTGGAAAAATAAGGCGCGAGCGGGAAAAGATAAATAAAACTAACAGGGTCAACGAGAAAAGAAAGTTAAAATGAGTCTGAAAGGAAAACTTAAACCGGCAGGTGAAGCGTGAAAAAAAGCCGTCTAAAGTTTAATCAAAAAGCACCACGAGAATTTTGTTTCCTGGAAATTGGACGGTGTTTATGGTGGCAACGTTGTTCCATTCGTCCATTGAGTGCATGTGGTAAATATTTTCTTCCGTATCATAAATTCATTACTTCGGGTTTTAGATTTCTGCTTTTTCCACTCAATTAGGGTTTCTCTACGTCTGCCCATTTTTCACAATCCTGGCGAATTGGAGCCCTTAATTACTGTGCGGCATTTGACGCGAAAGCTATTTGGAGGAATCGATTGTAGAAATTATGTTTAAACTCGTTTACTTAGAATGGCTGACCTAGAATCACTTATTTTGTTTATAATTAACCAAATAATAATTAAAAAAAGAATCATTTAATTCGTTTACAATTCTGATATCTGGATTCTAGAAGCTCGCTTTCAGAAAAACTTCAGATTTTGTATGCTTTAGTTTCTTCATTAAAGAATTGAAGAGTTGATAGAGTGGTTCTAGTCAGAAATTCTTGCTTTGCCAGTGGATGCCTCATTTGAAAAGAACTAATTCTTTTTCCAATTGGAAGTTCCATATATGCTAACTGGTCTTCTCAGTAACTTAGTAGAGCACTGAAGCATGCAATATCTACAGACACATAATTCAGTTTAGATAGCAAGGAAGAATGGATGTAGAAAACAATTGAGACTATCAAATTTTGCAGTGAAGTTCTGTTTCACACACATTCCTGCCCATCGAATGTGCGATTTATTACTGGTCTTTTCATCAAGTTATACCAATCAACCAAATCTATCGCGTATCTATCTGAAAATATTTTTGGACCACATGAGGTATGCTGGAAAACCGAGGAGTTTAATCCTAACATGGTTCGGGTACCATTTTTCCGGTGACACATACTTATCAGTGATCACCATTCCAAGTGTAACTTTCGAATTTGAAGTCCCAGCTTCCCGTTTTAATTCTTTGAGCCTCCTGTCTTGATGGAAATTCAAATGAAAAGAACACTTTGTTAAGTTCTTTAACTTTTACCTAAACCAGAACCTTCCATGATTTCTCAACCCAGTTCTGCACCTTACTACGGCCAGTAAGATATCCCCAGAATGGCCTATCAGACAGTGCTGCAAGTATTTACTACCACTTGATTTAATGGATCTTTTCTTATGACTAGCTCCATACGATCTTCAACTTTATTTTCTTGGATTTCAGTATTGTTCTTTGTCCAGCTCTTGATTATTTCTACCTGCGCGTAACTCCATTCTTCTGATTCTGAGCTAGTACCTCCATTCGACACACACCCTTCTCCACAAATTCCATATTTTTATCAGCAATCTCATCCTAGCTGTTATATCCCGTATTTTATACATTGGGACAATCCGAGTTAATTACGATAAGTTAGGGACAAGACTATTCCGGGATACGAAGTCAAGACTTTTAACCACGATTTTGTTTTAAGACGTAAGTTGCTTATGATTTTGTGGCATGAAATATTAAGGAAATTTTGGGGGTTAAAAATGAATTAATGAAAGTTGACAATTCTTGAAAATTAAAGGGGCATGTGGCCGGCACACGAGGTGTGGGCCATGGCCACATGGAAGCTTAATATATATGAAATTAGATGACATGTTGATCATATTATTCATCACCTTCCCTTAGAAAATTCAAGAAACTTGGAGAGAAAAAGACGAGGCCATTCGGCCATAGTCAACCGAACAAGAACCTTCACCAAAATTGATCAAAAAATTATTTTCTTCTAGCCAATCAACCAATTGGAAGGTCCTCTACAACGTGGAGTAGACGTTGGAACAAGCAAAACTCTTATTCTTGCAAAATACCACCCTAGCCGAGTGAAGAAATTGAGTGAAGAAGGTAAGGTTTAATCTTCATTTCCATATGTTATGCATGGTTTGTACATGTTGTAGTATGTAGAAATGGATGAAACTCGAAATATTGCGTGAAGTGGACCGTGTGTGTTGTTGTGTGTGTGCGTATTGTGTTGGGTAGGAGTGATGAATTAAATTCTAATGGCATGTTTAGTTGTTGTAGTGTATAGAAATGGATGAGAATCATGAAATATGTATGTGGTGGTGGTGGTGGCCGAATATGGGTCACCTTGTGTGGTTAAGAATGAACTAATTTTATTTAGTATTTTGGTTGTTGTCATTATGGATTCTATGATGAAAATGAGAGTTTAATGATTCAAGTTGATATTGTAATTGTTACGGGCTGATTTGGAAGTTAATGTGCTTTTAATGTAATTTTTATATTTAAGAGAATGACATTGTCAACGTGTGGATTGTTGGTGTAATTCATGAATTTGGAAGAGAGGGATGTGTTGATGTTGTTGTTCTCGGGTTTGGAATGGTTCGGGTGAAATGGTGTTTTGTTTAGGTTTTTTGAAATATTGTGCGGGTTGTTTAGAGTGTTCTTGAAACTTGTTTGAGTGGTCTCGGACTAGTATTTGAATATGTGAGCGTTGACGTTAGCTTGAATGTTGGTAGTTGAATTGAATGTAAATGGAATAATGTTGAATTATATAGAAAAGAGTTACAAATGTTAGAATGCGTTTTGAATTGATTATTGATGTTGTTAGTATGGTTGTTGGTGTTGTTGTTGATGATTTTGGCCGAGTTGAATTCTCGGGGTTGTTGAGTTTATAGGGGAAATCTTTGCCCGAATTTTCGTAGACAAAGTGCTAGTTTGGGATTGGAGTTCTAAGTGTCTATAGCTAATGTTTGGTATATAATGATGTTGTTGTAGATCGTGGGCGGCCGAGACTTAAGTTTGGATTAGCTTAGGGGAGCGGACGAGGTATGTGAAGCTCACATTTCTTTCTTTGGCATGTCTAGTTGTAATTAGGCTATGATACGAGCCTCGAGGTAACTCCATTCTTAAGTTTCGAGCATGTTTATGATACATATTTGCTTTAATGTTGGCGTCTTAATGTGGTCAAGCTATGGTCTTTATGTCTTTGATATGATTGAATTTAAAATGTTGTATAAACGGTTTTGTTCTTAAAGGATCTTATGTCCAAAAATGTCCGTAACTTTCATAGACGAGCCGGATTGCTTCGAAACGTTCGTAAAGTTCTATAACGTATAATGACTTTAACTTTCATGGGCGGGCGGATTGGTTTGATGCACATCCGTGATCCCGAGATTTTTCCTTTGTTTAGTCTTGACGACTTTTGAAAGACTTAATATGATTACGTTTTGACTCTCGAGCGTCGACTACTTACTTATTCGTAGCTTAAAGATGATTTATGTGCATGTGGTTTCTCGGCTACTTACTGCTCGTGCAAAGCTCGATATGTCTTTCACCGAGTCCGGGCCGGGACACGCATTCGTGCACACTCACTGCATTATTCACCGAGTTCCTTACTTGGGCGGGACACGCTATATATATATATATGATATGATGATGTGATGATATGGGGATGGTGGCCGGGATGACATATGATGATTCCGTTCACCGAGTCCTCTCTAGAGGGCGGGACACGCTATATGTACGTATATAATGACTTTACTCAGGAGTCCCTCGGCTAGAGGGTCGGGACACGTTATGTATATGCATATGTATATGATGATTATTTACTTATGTTTATGACATGGACATGCATGATTTGTGTTTGGTAAGCACTTGTGGTTTAAGTTCTTGTACTCACGTTCCATACTCCTTACTTGATACGATTCGTTCTTGTATTCCATGCTTTACATGCTCGGTCATGTATCTAAAATCCGACCTCCCTGTCTTCGAAATTTGTGTTTCGTGCCCCGAGTACGGATACACGATTTGGCGATGCGTAAACAGATTCCTATTCGAATTTGCCTTGGAGTGCTTTCTTGTTCCGAGCACATATTTTTTGGTACTCTTTTGTTGTATATGTGTATGTTTATTCGGGGGTACGGTGGGGCCTGTCCGTCATATGATTACGTATTTACTCTTAGAGGTACGTAGAGGTATATGTGTGGGTTGTGGGTAGTGTTTGTACGGTTATGTGTTTGTGTTTTGAATGTTCCCGGGCTATATGTACGATATGTATATATGTATACGCGGCAGGTGCTTTTACGTATGTTTAAGTTCCTATTATGTTTGCTATGGTATGATTATAGTGGACGGATGTGTACGAGTGCCCGGCTCGGGCGCTAGTCGCGGCCTACGGGGTTGGTCGTGACGGTGGTATCGGAAGCGGTTCGTCCTCGGAATGTCTACGGACCGTGTCTAGTAGAGTCTTGTTTATCGGTGTGTTGTGCACCGCGTCTATAAACGGAGACTACGGGACATTTAGGATGTTATCTTTCATCGATCTTAGATCGTGCGATAGAGCTGTCTTTGCTTATCGGGATGACTCTCCCCAACGACTTCATGTTTTCGCGATGCCTCGAAGCCGGGCGCAGAAGAAGCGAGTACACGGCCGAGGGAGACTAGCCGGGCCGGAGAGTTACCGGGGCCGTCGTGCGTGCACGAGGTTGTGCTGACGACCGGTTCGCCACGCGCCGTTGTCGGGGGACTTGGAGGCGGCGGCAGTGCCCGGGTCGGCGGCTCGCGCCGAGCTCCCGAGGGTTCGATACACGAGCCTCGGGCCTCGCCCGGGAGCGGAGGATAGGGCTATGCGAGATGCGGTCCGGTTGTTGACTAGATTGGTAGCGGGCGAGGGTTAACGAGCACGGATTAGGAGGTGAGCATGCCCGACGTGATAGTTTGAGGGCCGTGATTTTCGGCACCGTAATCCTCAGAGTTGCCGGGTGGCTTGAGGAGGATCCCGGGAGTTTATTCGGCGGATGCGGCGTACGTTGCGGTTGATTGGCTTCGGGGCGGTACTGCGGCGGCCCATCTGGTTGCATGATGTGGCGGCTAATTGGTATGAGTCGTGGGAGATGTCGAGGGACGAGGGTGCTCCTCCAGCTGGGATGAGTTCGCGGAGGCCTTTGCGGCCATTTTCGCCCCAGAGATGCGGCGAGCCGAGTTGATGGATGCCGTGCGAGGGCGGGGATGGCGGGAGTGTTCGAGAGTATAGCCTAGAGTTTGACTCATTGGCTAGATATGCGCCTGTGTGTGGGCGTATGACGGACGGGGATGCGTCGATATGTGATGGGGGCTGGATCGTTATTTGGTTGATAGTTACACGATAATGGCTTCTCGGCCGGTATGGATATTGCCGTGCGGAACTGCGCGAGGGGATGGAGGATAGACACGGGGGCGTCGGCCGACGGGGGGGGGGGGGGGGATTACGACGAGGGCCGGCCAAAGGGCTAGATCGGCCCGGTTATTCGAAGGAGTTCGAGGCGGGGCGCCTCGGCGGTATACTAGGTATTCTCTCGGCCCGGCACGGAGTGCACCCGCGGTTCCGGAAGCGGGGAGATTTGACGGCCACGAGCGTATTCGGGAGCGGTCGAGCTCCGGGGCTTCGGAGTTCACGGGTGCGTGGGAGTTCGAGTCGGTCGAGGCCATCTGTGCCTCGGTGCCCTCGGTGCGGCGAGGCGCCGTCGGGAGTGCGGGTGTATTACGGAGTCTTTGTTTTGCTTGCGGCGCGAGCCGTAGTCATCGAGGGAGTGTCCGTATGGGGGTAGCCCCGGTGGTGCAGCTCAGCCTACTGGGTCAGTTGCTGGTTCGTCTTCTTCAGTAGCCATGCGTCCTATGGGGCAAGGTACGCCGACACCAGCGGGCCGCGGTAGAGGTCGCGGCGGAGTCCCAGGACCCAGCGGTCAGCCGAACCGCGTATATGCTTTGGCGAGTAGACGGATCGAGGTGTGCGAGGTGCGGCTACGAGCATATGAATCACTCTTGGAATTTATATTTTTTATGTGTGTGTGTTTGCTGTACGATTGTTACTTAATAGCGGTCAGCAGAAATCCAAAGGCCGATAGCCGAGTATTTATAAGTAATGGCGATTAAGGTGTGTTCACCACCGTTGGGAATTTGGAAGTCTAAGACGGAAAGTAGTGGTGTCCATAGGTGAAAGGTGAATACTGAGGATTGAAAGAGGGTTAAAATAGTAATTGTGTTGTGCGAGCGTTTTGAAATCTGTTAAGACTTCAGTTTGCTCCAGATTAGGTAATGAAGGTCATGCGGTGAAGTGGACGCTCTTATACTAGCATTAAAGCGCTGTATTTCGTCGGAGTTTCAAGGTTAAGCGTGCTGGAGTGAGAGAAATTTTAGGATGGGTGACCCCCCCGGGAAGTTTACAAAAAAATCCTATAAAGTCAGACACAGGAGAGCCAAAGGGGAAGATAGAGTGGTCTAAGGGAAATTAGAATATACGGAGTGAGCGGAAACCTTAAGAGGTCGCGTAGGCCGAGGCGGATTAGACCGGTGAAGAGAAAGAAGGTGCATCACAGCTTTAGAATTAGAGTGAGTTTGAATAGTGTTTGGAAATATTTTGTAAGCGAGATGGTAGCAGTTATATGTCTACGTGTGTGTATAATATCCCATACATGGCTATATCGGACGGATACGTGTAAGGCAAATTCGTGGCCGGTATGTGGAAGGCATTAATCGGACAGGGTAACGAAGTTCAAGTGAAAAGAAAGATAAATGGTACAAATGTTACAGGGCAAGCTAATGCTGTTTTCACTATAGGATAAGTTTGGAAAGTACTAACACAATGATATTTGGAAAAGAAAGAAAGGGAGTAGATGAACGGCAAGGGGATCAAATGCCGGAATGAAAGTGCCGCCTAATTAAAATTGAAAAATGCGGACGTGGGGCAAAGTGCAATCGGGTAATAGTATAAGTACACCCCTTAAAGGGGGGAAGCGGATGCGAGAGATGCAAGCGCAAATGGAGACAATCAACACCACAATATATTTGATACGGATGCTCGGGCGCTAGTCGCGGCCTACGGGGTTGGGTCGTGACACTAGCCAACATCTTTTGGGGATTATCACTAAGGTCCTCTTTCTACCTTTCACTGATACAATACTGCTAATCTACCATAAGAATTAAAATTTTGGAAGACGAAGTACGAGTATAGCTGATCAATGTTCCTCCATCCGAGACAGATTTTCCCAGTACCTTCTGAAGTACAAGAACTGTTTGATAGAAGAAAGGGAATGCAAAGAAGAGACTTTGCTGAAGAAAGAAAGAGATAAGTCTTTTATCAGAATATAATGTCAGGGATGGCATGGAAAATGATTGGAGAGATTGATGATCTAAAGTAATTAGTTTAGAGTTGCCGGAGAAGGAGGTTGGCTGACAAGCAGGTTCCCAAAAGAGAGAACCAATCTCTTTATTTCACTTGGTTCCCAGTCCTCTATCCTATACTCTGGTGACTGGGGCTTTTTATGCAAGTGTTTGGTATTATCATGCCTTTAATATCTGATAGTACTAAGTCCCGGTCCAGTTAGAAGCAGTCAATGATAGCACTGCACGGTTTCGATTGTAGCAGGCCAAAGTCTAATGTTACGGAAAGTTGAACCTCATTATGATCATTGCTAAATGTAATGTGATGAACTACGTAAAAGGCAATCTTGATTTGTTGGGCTATTTGTTTTCATAATATTACTTCATTTTTTACTTTGTTCCAGTAAAGACAATATTTTCCTCTTTTTTTTTTTGTGTGTGTGTGTTTTGGTTGAATTTAACAACAAATATCACCTGTAACAGAGCAGTGGTTGCTGGAATGCTATAATAAGCCAAAATTAAGTTCCTCACTTCACGAGCCATTGAAAAGATCAGAAACATCAATTACAGGTACCAAAATATTGGAGGACTTTTGGACAGCCAGCACGTGTGGCATGGACAAAAGTGTAGGTAAGTCGCAAGTCATTAACTCATCAGTTAGTAGATCTACCCCGACGAATGACGGTCATGTGACTGCAAATCCAATCAACCCTGCTGAATTTGGAAATCATGGTAAATTTGACTCTCCATTGTGCGTCCATGTTTTATCTTGTGTTAGCTTTGTTGTTAGACGTACCTTGTGTTTTGTGGAAACATACTTGCTAGTTTATACTAATGGTTAATATAAGTAACAAATGTAAGTAAATCAATTTTATGATATTTGATCTTAGGTCTAACTGTTAAATTTGTCAGGCTTGATCTTTTTTTTTTTTTTTTTTTTTTGGTTTTTGTTTTTGTTTTGGGGGTGGGGGGGGGGGGGGGGGGGGGGGGGCGCTTTATCACTACTGACATCTTTAAATACCAAATATCTTAACCGTAGTGATGTTGATGTTCCAAATTGAATTCTGTCACGCCATTGAGAGATATAAAAGATAATAGGTCCATCTCTGATAAGTTCTGTTTAGACTCAACACATTATTTTAGGCATTTTCCTAACATAATTGCTTTCCTATCATCATCTTTTAAAGGTCTATTTCAACAATTATTATATGTACACATTTTTTGTCAGGACTACACCTCTGGAACCAAATCAGACAGCAGTGGATAGGACACAAGAAGCATGTCAACCAACCACAACAGCTTCATGAACCTAAACTAAAGTGAGATGTCTGTCTTAGATCCCTGTACTGCCTTACATGATTGGCTTGTAATGACATAGCAATAGCAGGTCTTTTGCTTCTTACTGGAAACATGAGGCATTATGTAGTTGTGGAATCATTTTTCTATTTGATATAGAGGCAAAACATATACCTATCGGAAAAAAAGAAGATATAGAGGCATCGCATATAGGTGATAGGCATGCATGCAACGGTTGGAATCTGAACAAATCTCTTGGACTAGGTGTAAGCATTGAATGGCGGTGATTTAATGGTCTTAAGTACTGAAGTTTTTGATCTTCCACATTTGGTGTTCTAAACTGCTGGCATGACAGCATATAGACTAGTTTTTATTTTATAATTTGCTGAACTTAATCTCTTTTCTTATGGTGTAAATAGTCTTGTCATATAAGTTGCCCATTGAGGAAAAATTCAAAGATTTCGCAAAATTATTGATCCAGAGAGTAAATAATGCTTTACATTTTGCAATAGCCCATATCCAGCCTTTAACTTTATCGCTTTTGAAGGCATAGAATAACTCTGAATCACTGAAGTGTAGAGCATGTTGCTATATGTTCTATTTCTCTTCAAATAAATTAGATCTTAGCAACTGGCTAGCCAACTAGTGTATATAGAAATGATTTCAAATGTGCAAGTGGTTCATGGAGGAGGGAAGTTTATATCCTTAAATCAAACCTATCTTCGGTTTGATATCTTACTTAATTTTTCTGCAGAAACTGTGTAAAGAATACTTTTAGAGCTCGTCAAAATCCAATGTGGGCATGTAACATGCCACACTCTGAAGGACTCACATCTAACACATATTTTACCTACGCTGAAATGTTTCCATGTAGAGTGACCATTTAATTTTAGCTTGATACCTAAAGAAAAATAAGAAAAACGTGGAATATAGTAGGTGGGTTTCTTGTATGTTTAGATTACTCTCTAATTGGATTTAAGAACTGGATAAGTAATTTGTGTTGTCATCATCTTTCTGATGACACCTAAGTTTTAGGTTTTATTATACTCACCACCCTTCTAGCTTTTGCTTAAAAGGGTGTCATCCCCAGTTAATTTTTTTTTTTTTTTTGAGATCAATCAGCCTCATTTTTACTTCAGTTGGTAAAAATTTATAGTCATTAACAAACACAAAGTATAATTGTTGTAATTTGTTTCTGTTTTATTTCCAATTGAGATTTTTACCTTTAAGTTTCAAGGTAAAATATTAACCTCTGTGTGTGTAAGACTACTACAACAACAACAACAACAAGAACATACCCAGTGAAATCCCACAGTGTGGGGTCTGGGGAGGGTAAAATGTTCGTAGACCTTACCCCCATCTCGGAAGATAGGGAGGCTATTTCCAGAAGACCCTCGGCTCAAGAGAAAACATGATGAGGAAAAGTCAGATAAGCACAAACAGTTCAAAGCAATAAGAAAATGAAACTAACGAAAGCAAAAAGGCCATGATAAAGCAGTCTGAGAAAAAGAAACAGTAGCCACCACAGATAAATATGATAATTGCGGTATAAGGACCAACATAGAGTTGCACGAATCAAAGGATAGGAAAATGAAGATCAAAACTGCGACTACTAGTACGACGGGATACGTGGGACTACCTACTAGCCTTCTACCCTAATTTGAGTCCTCCATAGCCTCCTATCTAAGGTCATGTCCTCGGTAAGTCGAAATCGCGCCATGTCCTGTCTAAGCACCTCTCTCCAATACTTCTTCGCCTACCTCTACCTCTACTTCTTCTGAAACCGTCCATAGCCAACCTCTCACACCTCCGCACCGGGACATCTGTGTTTCTCCTCTTCACATGCCCAAACCATCTCAGCCGCGCTTCCCGCATCTTGTCCTCCACCGATGCCACTCCCACCTTATCTCGGATATCTTTATTCCTAATCCTATCTCGCCTGGTGTGCCCACACATCCATCGCAAAACTTTGACAGGGGAGATATTAACCTCAATGTGTGTAAGACTGTTTGCCGTAAAACTTTGACAGGGGAGTACATGTAATTCAAGAGCCACATCAGGAACTGCTCTTTTTGTTCCCAATATTTCTATAGTATGATAAACAAGAGTGAATGAGCCATTGATCAATCTTTGTGTTCTTACTGCTGGCATAGCTAGAACTAGTGCTCTATGGGTGAATTGGGAGAAATATCATGAATATAATTGGATGAAGAATGCAAAGGAGAGAGAAATTTAGCTGATATTTCAGCGGGGAGAACCTTCTGGTCTGTAATCCTCTTTACCACTGGGATGAAAGCATAATCAGGAACCTTGTTTTATTGGTGGCCACGAATTTGTGCACCAATATTGTTGTCCATTTCCACTGTCCTTCCCTAACAAACGTTTGTTTGAAAGAAAATTGCCACTGGAATTTTGGACATATCTTACCTTATCCAAAAAGAGGAAAAGAGATTTGCGTAATTGGGACATTAAGATGATTACATAAAATTAGCCTATTGTTCTTAATCCTATTTTCATGTGCTCCTACCGAGACATTCTGAGAACTGAGCTTCCTCGTATATTCTGTTATGGGCCTATGATTGTCAATGGATCATTTTTATCTGTACTTCCTCTAAGAAATTTTGGCTTTGCAGTTG
The DNA here is from genome assembly GCF_029784015.1 of Lycium ferocissimum. Classification (NCBI taxonomy): domain Eukaryota; kingdom Viridiplantae; phylum Streptophyta; class Magnoliopsida; order Solanales; family Solanaceae; genus Lycium; species Lycium ferocissimum. The sequence continues at coordinate 11,290 of NW_026725896.1, forward strand.
GAATGCTACGTATGATAGTTTGTTTGGGAGCAACAAGCCATTGCCCAAGCCTATCCCGCTTGCTGTAAGTATGCGTGATAGAGCTTTTAGAAGCCAATGCTCCTCATATATTTGTTTGAATGACACTATGACTGCTCATGTAAAACTGGCAGGAAATGGTTGATTTCCTTATGGATTTTTGGGAGCTGGAAGGACTGTATGATTGACATGTTGTAAGCAAGGGATTATTTTATGGATGAATGATGAACGGTCAAGTATTGACTTAGATAGGCTGATGCAGATTCCATTTGCTTCGTGACTAGGAAGTAGGAGGTTACTAATGGAGATTCTGTAGATGAAATGTAACCAACTTCGGGCAAATTGAAACATTTTGTTCTCGGAGCATTTTTACCTCAACTGAATTTAATGTGTGGCTTATGTCCGAAACCCGTACTATCTTGAAGATTCTCCAGCTGGCTTCTACCTCTGAGTGGACTCTTTATTAAAAACAATAATTAAAGAGGCATTTAATACTTAATATAGTAACACATGGAACTATTACCTTTAGTTATACTAAATCAGTTAGACAAATGGAGTAATCGGTATTTTCTCAGTATGTTTCTGGTCCTCAGGACTTGTGAATGCGTTATTGATTTTGCTAGCCCCGGAGAGCTTGAACCACGTTACTAATTTGCAAACTTTTGTTAATAGTCAATCTGCTATCTATTTTCATTTTCGCCGTTCAGACTCAATAAAGATGGTCCTAGTTAGATTACGTTCTCGAATTCATCTTTTAAAGATGCGGTGTACTACTCTGGACAAAAAACGATTAAGAACAAAGGTGATATGAGGGGAGAAATGTATACTTGTAATGTATGAGAGTTGGAGTACTATATTCTCTCAAATTTGGAAAAACACTTTCTGTTTCAGTGGGTGGTTGTAGCTTCAACTGAGAAAGAAATTGAATGACCAAAGAGATTAATAAGAAGAACGTCCTGACCTTGTATTCAATGTTCAGTTGCGGTTAGTTTAAGAGGTCTAGCTATGTAATGTCTTATCGACTGGAAACCAAACTATTCATAGAGCCTATACGAGCTGAAACAAAGCGGTTAAGTACTAAAACTTGTATGCCATTATTACTTACAGGAAAGATTAAAGTAGTCATTTGGATATGAATTGGTTGATATTTGAAAATTGAAGTTGTGTTTGGATATGCAAACATAGTTGAAGTTTTCTGAGGGAAAGTAAATACACTAAAACCTGATTTTACAACTGCAAATTCTGTATTTTAAGTTTGAAATTGAAATAATGAGTCAATTTGATAAACTTGAAATAATATCCGAATACTTTTTCAAAAAAAAAAATTGAAAAAATTATGTACGAAAAAAAAGGGGTTTGAACCGATGATATAACTTTTTCAAGCATTTTAAAGTAATTTTAATTCTTCAAATTCGAGCCAAAATGCGGCTTTTACTACCTGATTTCTTGATCATTTAAAAAAAAAGGAGGAATTGTACAACGTAATCAACCGGTATAAATCAAGATTTAACAGTGAAGTATCATTTGGAATATCTTTCATGGTGTGAAACGACACGACCTTTCCCAGAGAAAAGGCAAGTAATAATTGTCCTTTAGCCTGTCGTATAGTCTTGTATGTGAAACAGTTACTGCTTATAGTATAACGATACTAAGGCCCAGTTTGTCCATAAATATAAAAAAAAAAATCACCTTTTTTTTAAAAAAAATTTTGGAGTTGGAGTTAGAGTTGGAGTTGTGTTTGGCCATAATTTTTGAAGTTGTAATTTTTGGTGAAATGTAATTGTAAAAAAGTGAAATTTTTTTGACAAACAAATTTTTTGAGTTTTTGGTATTAAAGTTGTATTCAGAATTTTTATGGCCAAACGTTGATTCAGAAAAAAAGTGAAAAAAAAATTCGAAAAAAATTGAATAATTTTTATGACCAAACGGCACCTAAAAGTAAAGCCCTTAAACATGGCCAACTTTTCACATTTATCCAAGACAAAGGAGGTATTTACGACTTACGTAGACATGTAAATTTTTCTAAGAAACAAATGTAGAGTACTAATGCTGAATTCCAAGGTCACATGTTAAAAGCTAGTAGTACAATTTAAGTTATATGCATGGATAATATAAAAATATTTACATATCAAATATACTTATAAGTAATCTCTATATTAAGCATTAATTGACAATGCACGCAAATGTAACGTCATAAAGATGACAACTAATTAAATAACATGCTATAATACTACTCCCTCCATTTCGATATAATTGAATTTTTGGAGTGTGGCACACTCTCTCTTAAGAAATCTATCTAATGGCATTAATTAAATAGTCATTTGACTAAATAACCCTATGTCTTTCCGCAAACTTTTCTTAAAGATTGAACTAGTGAGTATTGGGATTTGGAAAAACTATTAAAAAAAAAAAGGTAACTTTAGAAAAATTTAATTAATAACCTCTTAGACTTTGAACAATTAACTTATTTTGGACCAAAGAAAAAGTCTAAAAAATTTAATTATTTTGGAATGAGACTCACATTGCTAGTGTAAAAAACTAAAATGGACAAGAAATGGGAGTCAACAATTGAGTTGTTTATTACTCCCTCCGTTCCAAGTTAGGTGTCTTAGTTTGGCTGAGTACAAAATTTAAGAAAGAAAAAGAGACTTTTGAATCTTGTTGTCATAAACTAAAAATGTATGTAATATACTAAAATGTTCTTTGAATCTTGTGATTTTAAACTTGTCATGTTGGATGTTTCAATTATCAACTTACTAAATATAAAAAGATACACTCCAAAAAAGAAATTAAGACACTTGAAATGGAACGGAGAGAGTACTATTTTAAAAATTTAAAAGTGCAACTCCTCTAGTACTAAACAGTCTATTCAAAGATTGGTGACCCATATCGTAAAATTATGCAGTAAAAAGTTGTTTAATTTTGTGTGGGTGAAATCTCGAAATGTGATGTGCTAATAAAGAAGCATTTCAAAATCCTAGGAAGTCGTTAAAATCTACCCCTTTGAATGGACAGGATTAAGTTACGAGGTCTGGAGAACGTATCCTCCTATTTGCTATACACAAAAGTTCAATTAGCATCAGTTTTCATAGTTAATTAGTACGCCTCCCGTCTCATTTTAAGTTTTAGCCCCCAAAAATGTCCCAAAACAACGTCGCTTTGAAAAATTAAGACATGTAATTAATTATTTTACCTTCAATTTACCCTTATAATTAAAGAGGTCAAAAGTTATCAGTACTACCCATATTCCAAAAGTAGCATTAAATAGTCAAAGAAAAATAAGAAATAAATATGGTTAATCTGGTAAACCGAACCTTTATTTTTATTTTTTCAAATAAAATTTAAAAGATATTTATTAAATTGGGACTAAGCTAAGGAAGTATTTTTTATGTTTATCCTATCTGGCTCTGGAAGGTGAAACTATCATTTATCATTATACCACCAAGGATTGTGGTGAAATTAATGAATAAGATCATTCTACGTAGGTTTTGGATTCTCAAGACTGGTTCTGAACGCCGCGTAACATCATCTTCAACCAACCTCCAACGCATTCGTCTTTCATTTCTGCGTTTACAACATTCCTTCTGACTATGTCGATGAAATGGGACCGCGAAGGATTTTTGCATTTAGATTTTTTTTTTTTTTTTAATTAAGAAACGCTTCCCTGATCTTTATGAATTTGGATTAATCGGAAGTCAATGCATTGGATAGCAGGTGGGAAATCAAAAAATATGCTTATGGACATTTATATAGTGGAGCAGTTAGTTAGCTGTAAGCAGGATCTTCAAATAGTCATACCAAGTGCAACATTTCCCAGAAAGATGCGGAAAATTAGAGCAGTGTACTATAATTTCAAATTGAATTGTCAAGTGATTGGTGAATAAGCTTTTGGGCATCAGAGTATTGTCCCTTCTTGCAGAAACAGTACTCCACCTTGTCTCACCATAAATACCGCCCTTTCATCATCGCATGTATTGCTATATATATCCATCTAAAGTACAAAGAAATTAAAGTCCCATCTTCCGAATCACAAACTTCATTAGTTTGCTGCTATAACTGAGAGTCAATAGAGAGTCACCAAGTTATTAACCTATGGCTCTATCAACGAACTGCTCACTTTGTCTGAAACTTGGATTTACAGTGGCTCTTTTATTGTCTCTAGCATTTCTTCCTTCCCAATCAGGTGAACTACTCTCTTATCTTCCTCTCTACGTATAACACTACAAGAAAGTACAGAAATGACAATAAAAAATTTAATATTTCAAGAATAACTTACTATTATTGCAGTTAACTTTTTTTATTGCCAAAGAATTTAATTTTGTTGTCATAGTATTAATTGTTGTTACAAAAAGTACTTTTGGTAACAAAAAAAGTTGTTGTCTGGTTGCTGCAATAACAAATGTGCTAAAAAGTCTTGCGAACAAAAAAATTATCGCTAAAAGATTTTTTGCAACAAAAATAATTTTGTTGCCAAATATATTTTTTCTTATAGAGAAGTTGTTTCTTGTTTCTTTTGTAGGCTAAATGCATGAGACATAATGTATTACTACAATTTAACTATTTTAGTTCTGTAGTAGTCATCAATGAGTATAAGCGGCGGAGCTACCTTTGGTGGGGGAGGTTCAATTGAATCCCCTTTCATAAATAACCTTGTACTGTGCAAAAAGGATAAAAAAAAAAATTAGGTATATAAATAAAAACTAATGAATCCCTTGAGTTTATATCACAGGTGTGACATGTTTACAATTTTTTGAATACCCTTATCTAAACTCCCGACTCGGTTACTGATGAGTAATATCTATGAACTTGTGTTTGTATACAGTGATTATGGCTAGGAAGCTGATAGGGTCAAGGCCACCAGGTTGTGTAAACAAGTGCATGACTTGCCAACCATGCAAGGCAACTCTAGTCATTTCACCGAGCCTGAAGAACAAGGGCCCTAATAATACAGATCCATCTAAAACACAAGATGATACCTATTATCTCCTTTCTTGGAAATGCAGATGCAGAGATAAGATCTTTCAACCTTGATCCCCCACTATCCAATTTCAGTAGCTTAGCCTTATAAGGAGAAAAAATAATTAGTAGTACAAGTGTACATCTATGCATCATCAGGGAACTGCTGTTTTTGTAATGGATGCTATATATGCATGCTTAATTAAGTACTTGAGTGAGGCCAAGAGTACTTGATAGCATCTGCTTCTTCTCCCTGTTCTTTGATCTTGTTTTGTTTTATTCACTTCGTAATTTATGTGTTACGAGTATTTCCTCTTTTTTTTTTTTTTTTCCTTTCTAATTTTGTGTGTGCGCGCGTATATATTTTTCTCTACTTTCTAGATTTTTGAAGAAAGGACATTTCGATAGCGAATATAAAACGATTCGACGTGCCAGCGTTTTGTCTTTTCCCCATGCAATGATAATGTATAATACTCCCTCCGGATAAAAAAAAGTGTTCACTTAGTCATTTATCCAACCCTTAAGAAAATATTAACTTCTTGGCTAAGTGTACACTCTTTTTTATTCAAAGGAAGTAAACTTCTTAAGAAAATACTAACTTCTAGGCTAAGTGAACACTCTTTTTTATTTGAAGGAAGTAATTTGTAGTGCGGCCAACTTCGTCCCTCAGACATGTTTTAATTTGTTTGTTTTGATTTGATACGGAATTTAAGAAAGTAGAGAATATTTCTAATTTTATGGTCTTAAACTAAAAATATATTGAGTTTTTTTTTAAAGTATCCTTTAATCTTGTGGCCTTAATTATGCTATGTGGAAAGTTAGAATTGAAGAGTTACAATTTTTTTTTTTTTTAAATAGACTAAAAAAAAAAAGGTAGGACAAACAAATTGAAACGGAAGGAGTACTAGCTGGGCAATTTGCACGATTGACCTTATTCGAGGGTGGTCTTTAAATTTTGCCCTTCGCTAAAAACCTCTTGGTTCCGAGTTCGAACTCTCGCTCAGTCAAAAAATTTTCAAAAATCCGCAAGGTAGAGATTGGATTCGCAAGGGAGAGTTTTGCCCTGCAAAACTCGACCTTCAGGCAGAGTTTGAAACTTTGTCTTAAGTAGAATTTGCAATCAAACTCTACCTGTCAAAATCTGCCTGATTAGGTAGGGTTTGACTGCAAATCTACTTAAGGCAGAGTTCTACCTTCAGGCATACAATAAACTCTGCCTTAAGCCAGAGTTCTTACTCCTATCCGATTATCCGAGCTCATCCTGACCTATTGCCCTTCGTTCTTACTCCGAATCTTCGGGCGTTGGGTCGAGAACCTTGACCCCGATTTTTACCGTATACATTTATCCTAATACATCATCTGGTCGCTACCGGGCTACCGGTGCTGGCCCACCTTCGCCCGAACCACCCAATAACGAAGAAGACTCGTCATCGTCTCCAGGTATTCATAGCTCATTTTATTCTATTTCTGTTGAACTTTTTGTTATCCTATTTATTGATTGAGATATTAGACGCTATCAAAAGCTAAATTCGACTTTGATGCTAGTACTTAGCATCTTTTAGTAAGAATTGTTATGTTAGAAACAAGGTTGGGAATTAGATTCATTTATTACCAATTCTTTGTAAAATTCTGTAATAACTGACTTTTAACCAGCTCTAAATCACCTAATGAAGAACAAAAGGAGATTACGCTTCTTGCTTGATATATTTCGAGCTATTCATTTATTACCAATTTTATCATATATAATAGGGACTGCTATATATTCGATTGCATCATATCTAAGAAAATAGAAGCTGTTGGAAAGATTGATGCACCTTGGCTTAGGGTAATATAGTTACATGAATCTTTCAATTCCCCTGCTGCACTGGCACAACATGGATGTGTCTCTGTTATATGTACCAGATTTGATCAATTCCATGTAGTGTGCAGTTGACTGCCCATGAACTAAGAAGCATAGGCTGCTTGGGCTTTTTGGTTTCAGTTGTGTACATACAAACATACATACTCTATATATGTACATAATTGCATAAGTATTAGAATATTTTGCTATTGTACTAGATATGCTTATGGAATAAAACTTTGTATATTTATGTGTATATTCCTTGAATAACTATTATATATTTTAAAAGAACTCCTCAAATATATTTTCCGGATTGAGTCATCTGGTCGTCGCGCCCCTTTGACTCTTGACTCGAGTGAGCGACCCGAGTTAGAATCTAGCTACAGTATTTTTTTTTATTAGAATCTAGCTACAGTATTTTTTTTATTCTTTAGTCCCCACTCTCACCCACTTTGTAATTAAATCCCTCCTCTAAAAGAAAGGCCAAATTCCAAAAGGTATTCTTCAGTTCCCCCACGTTAAGAAAGAAAAATTCTTTACCCATATTAATTTCTAAACCCTTCTTTCTTCTTCAATTCTTCCATTCTCAAAAATCATTAAATAGAGAACACCACCCAGAGTCGAATTCATCGTCGACACTCAAAAGTTTTTCCGGTGATCAAATTCTAGCCAATGATCAACTTTCTCTAAGAGTAAGTCTTTTTTCTGCTTTCTACTTAAAAAAGTTATTGTATTTGATAAGAGACAAGTATGGAAGTAATTGCATATTTAAGCATCCGCAAAGGAAAATGAATGAAATGCTATTACATTTAAGTCTGCAAATGTATAAAATAGGACTTATTTGTGAAGGTATATGATACTATGTTGCTCGTGTACATGTAATTACATGATATAAACACATACTAATAGTCCACTTATTTTTAGCCTTATAAGACAAAATGTTGTACTTGTATCATATTATTCCATAGATAAATATAAACAATACTAGATACTTGTATCATATTATTCCACTAGATAAAAGTGTATCATTTTTGCAAACACTCAAAAAAGTATTAATGAAAGTGAGCCTAATATTTCTTTTTTGTACTTGTAGTATTATTTATACATCCGTAATCTAGATAAAATGGCATGGCAGTATTAATGAAATGAGCCTAATATTTCTTAAAAATACAATAAGGATTTGCATATCACAACTCGCTCGCAAGGTAGTATCTAATGATTTTAATTTTGTTGAACTAAACACCTATTTATCTTAAGGTTATCTTTTTGCGAATCAGTGATTAATCTTTCTAAAAAGATTATACATGACTTTAAACAACCCTATAACTGTAAGTCTTCCTTTATTACGAAATTACGTTCTAGTATTATTTATACATCTGCAGTAATCATGCATCAGAATAAAATGGAACAAAGTATCATGGCATCGTGCCCATCAGTCTAGACATATCCGATGTTAGTCTAACAAAAAATAGTTCCTATCCTAAACAAAAATACAATAAGGTCTTTTGGTCACACTATTTTGGTCACAATGATCCAAATGAGGTAAATTCATATAACTATTTAGGTCAAATTTATGCTTACTTAATATCATTTCTATCTTTTCTTTTCAAAGTTTATCTTAATTTAAAATTGTATAATAGAGATTATAGTGATTTTTACATAAGTATGGCCAAATTTGGGTCAAATTGGTGTGGCAATTTAGCAACTCTCAATCAAATAAAGGTGGAACTACTATATGTACAATTTTCCCAAAAACTTTCATCCTTGTTGCTTAATTCTGTGCATTTCATTTATCGAAATTACGTTCAAATATAATGGCAGAGCTTAGTTAATTCTGTGCATTTCATTTATCGAAATTACGCTCAAATATAATGGCAGAGCTTAGTGCGTGATTTTTCTCGTTTAATTTTAACTTTTCAATCTGCAAAAACTGATGTAGATTTTTCCTTCCAATATCTAGTCTTGCTCCCTCAAATCTTGGCTGAGCTATAGCCCTCAATTGAATATCGTGAAAGAATGGCCTTCCGTGCTCTTTACAGATTGCTACTATATATTTTTTAATTTAATTAAAAATAATGGAAGTCTAAACAAAAGAATATAGAGTTAGAATGATAGAAATTACATCTAAAGAAAAATACAAAATTGAAACTCTATTGTTTGGGCTAAAAATAATGGAGTTTTAGCTAAGTTTTTAAGTTTAACTTGATAAAAGAAATATACTATTGAACAAATAGGTATTACATCTACAGAAAATGGAAAAAAAAAAAAAATTGAAACTCTATATTATTTTGACTAAAATGTTTTATTTATTTGGTTAAAGTTAATAGAGTTCGAGTCACGTTTGTTTTTTTTTTTTTTACAGATCTAGTAAAAAATAAAAATACACAATTGAAAGAAATAGCCATTGCTCCAAAAGGTGAAATTAAAAAAAAATATGAAGTTGGAGTAAAATATGCATTTATATCAAGAAGAAGCAGCAAAAAATATACAATTGAAACAAGTAAACCTATGAGGATATGTGATGATTAACTGATGGAAAATATTAAATTTGGAAACTGATTTTTCTTCATTTATCACGCGCTTAAAAATGAGTGTATATTCAAACTCTTTGTCATATCGACATTCAATGAGGTTAAAGCTATCAAACTATCAAATTTAAAACATTAATTAATAGTACTAAAGATAGTTTACATGTGCATCTAATATATGGTATGAAATTCAAGAGGTCTCGAGATATTATGCGTAGAAGTATTCCAAAACCAAGATATGTCATTCGTAACAAATTGTAGTGACATACAACAGAGCGAAAAAGAGTCCCAATAACAGACCTTACAGATAAAAGGAGATAGAATCAAAAAATGAAAACAGGTCGCAGTCGGGAAAATTAAGAAGACGCGTCGCAAATTAGTCCGAGTGAGCTACTTTTGATTACAAAAATGACTTTCCCTTCGAAAATTGGTGTAACAAAATCAGCAAAATGAAATCGTTGCTCTCTCTCAGAAACATTCGCCATTCACCACCAAAATTTGGACCTCCAGTACTGCTAGTTCTGTAACACCATCGCGCCGGTGTTGGCCCTCCTCTAACCTTAGATTCTCTTATTATATGATAAATCTACAAAGCTCAATAACTCACTCCTATTCTTATCCTAATACGTCATCCCGTCGCTGCCGGGCTACCAGTGCTGGCCCACCTTCGCCCGAACCACCCAATAACGAACAAGACTCGTCATCCTCTCCAGGCATTCGTAGCTCATTTTATTCTATTTCTGTTGAACTTTTTGTTATCCTATTTATTGATTGAGATATTAGACGCTATTTGATGCTAGTACTTAGCATCTTTTAGTAAGAATTGTTATGTTGGAAACAAGGTTTGGAATTAGATTCACTTATTACCAATTCTTTGTAAAATTCCGTAATAACCGACTTTTTTAACAAACTCTAAATCACCTAATGAAGAACAAAAGGAGATTATGCTTCTTGCTTGATATATTTTCGAGCTATTCATTTATTACCAATTTTATCATATATAATAGGGACTGCTATATATTCTATTGCATCATATCTAAGAAAATAGAAACTGTTGGAAAGAGTGATGCACCTTGGCTTAGGGTAATATAGTTACATGAATCCTTCAATACCCCTGCTGCACCGACACAACTTGGATGTAGGGTGTGTGATATATACCAGATTTGATCAATTCATGTAGGGTGCAGTTGACTGCCCGTGAACTAAGAAGCATAGGGTGCTTGGGCTTTTTGGTTTCAGTTGTGTACATACAAACAAACATACATACTCTATATATGTACATAATTGCATAAGTATTAGAATATTTTGCTATTGTATTAGATATGCTTATGGAATAAAACTTTGTATATTTATGTGTATATTCATTGAATAACTATTATATATTTTAAAAGAACTCCTCAAATATATTTTCCGGATTGAGTCATTTGGTCGTCACGCCCCTTTGACTCTTGACTTGACTGAGCGCCCCGAGTTCAAATCTAGCTACAGTATTTTTTTAAATTCTTTAGTCCCCACTCTCACCCACTTTGTGATTAAATCCCTCCCCTCAAAAAATGGCCAAATTCCAAAAGGTATTCTTCAGTTCCCCCACGTTAAGAAAGAAAAATTCTTTAACGATATTAATTTCTAAACCCTTCTTTTCTCTTCAATTCTTCCATTCTCACAAATCATTAAATAGAGAACACCACCCAGAGTCGAATTCATCAACGACACTCAACAGTCTTTCCGGTGTCAAATTTTAGCCAACGATCAAACTTCTCTAAGAGTAAGTCTTTTTTCTGCTTTCTACTTAAAAAAAGTTAACTGTATTTAATAAGAGACAAGTATGGAAGTAATTGCATATTTAAGCATTCGCAAAGGAAAATGAATGAAATGCTATTACATTTAAGTCTGCAGATGTATAAAATAGGACTTATTTGTGAAGGTATATGATACTATGTTGCTCGGTGTACATTTACATGATATAAACACATACTAATCTGTTGTTGTACTTGTATCATATTATTCCACTAGATAAATATAGTATTATTTTTGCAATGTATTGATGAAAGTGAGCCTAATATTTCTGTTTTGGCAGTATTTGCATATCACAACTCGCAAGGTAGGATCTAATTATTTTAATTTTGTTGAACTAAACACCTCTTTATCTCAAGGTTATATTTTTGCGAATCGGTGATTAATCTTTCTAAAAAGATTATACATGACTTTAAATAACCCTGTAACTGTAAGTCTTCCTTTATCACAGTCTAGTATTATTTATAGATCTGGAGTAATCATGCATCAGAAAAATGGAACAAAGTATCGGGGCATTGTGCCCATCAGTCTAGACATATCCGATGTGAGTCTTAACAAAAATTAGTTCCTATCCTAAACAAATAAAGGTGGAACTACTATATGTACAATTTTCCCAAAAACTTTCATCCTTGTTGTTTAATTCTGTGCATTTCATTTATCGAAATTACGTTCAAATATAATGGCAGAGCTTAGTGCGTGGTTTTTCTCGTTTAATTTTAACTTTTCAATCTGCGAAAAATGATGTAGATTTTTCCTTCCAATGTATAGTCTTGCTCCCTCAAATCTTGGTTCAGCTATAGCCCTCAATTGAATATCGTGAAAGAATGGCCTTCCGTGCTCTTTACAGATTGCTAATATAATTATTTTTTATTTAGTAATTAAAAGTAATGGAATTCTAACCAAAAGAAATATACAGTTAGAATGATATAGAAATTGCATCTAAAGAAAAATATAAAATTGAAACTCTATTGTTTTGGCTAAAAATAATGGAGTTTTCGCTAAATTTTAAAAAAAAATTAACTTGAAAAAAGAAATATACTATTCGAACAAATAGGTATTGCATCTAAAGAAAATGAAAATAAACTAAAATTGAAACTCTATATTATTTTGACTATTTTTTTTTTTTTTTTTTTTTTTTTTTGTAATTTGGTTAAAGTTAACAGGGTTCGAGTCATGTTTTTTTTCACAGGTCTAGTCAAAAAATAAAAATACACAATTGAAAGAAATAGCCATTGCTCCAAAAGGAGAAGTTAAAAAAAAAAAATATATAAAGTTGGGGTAAAATATGCATCTATATTTATTAAGAAGAAGCAACAAAAAATATACAATTGAAACAAGTAACCTATGAGGATATGTGATGATTAACGGATGAAAAATATTAAATTTGGAAATTAATTTTTCTTCATTTATCGCACGCTTAAAAACGGGTGTATATTCAAGCTCTTTGTCACATCGACATTCAATGAGGTTAAAGTTATCAAACTACCGAGTGTATATTCAAGTTCTTTGTCACATCGACATTCAATGAGGTTAAAGCTATCAAATTATCAAATTTAAAACATTAATTAATACTAAAGATAGCTTACATGTGCATCTAATATATTATATAGGGTATGAAATTCAAGAGGTCTCGAGATACCATGCGCAGAAATATTCCAAAACCAAGATATGTCATTTCGTAACAAATTGTAGCGACACACAACAGAGCGAAAAAGAGTCCCAAGAAAAGACCTTACAGATAAAAGGAGATAAAATCAAAAAATGAAAACAGGTCGCAGTCGGGAAAATTAAGAAGACGTGTCGCAAATTAGTCCGAGTGAGCTACTTTTGATTAGAAAAATGACTTTCCCTTCCAAAATTGGTATAACAAAATCAGCAAAATGAAATCGTTGCTCTCTCTCAAAAACATTCACCATTCACCACCAAAATTTTCCACCTCCAGTACTGCTAATTCTGTAACACCATTGCGCCGGTGTTGGCCCTCCTCTAACCTTAGATTCTCTTATTATATGATAAATCTGCAAAGCTCAATAACTCACTCCTATTCTTATCCTAATACGTCATCCCGTCGCTGCCGGGCTACCAGTGCTGGCCCACCTTCGCCCGAACCACCCAATAACGAACAAGACTCGTCATCCTCTCCAGGTATTCATAGCTTAATTTTCTTGTATTTCTGTTGAATTTTTTGTTATCCTATTTATTGATTGAGATATTAGACGCTATCAAAAGCTAAGTTCGACTTTGATGCTTGATATATTTTCGAGCTATTCATTTATTACCAATTTTATCATATATAATACTCCTAGTAGTTACTTTCAGTTTTAACTAATTTGGTAAACAAGTTGAAAAAGTGTATTCGAGTCTCAGATTGTGCGCTATATGTCCTATTGCGTCATATCTAAGAAAATAGAAGCTGTTGGAAAGAGTGATGCACCTTGGCTTAGGGTAGTATAGTTACATGAATCCTTCAATACTCCTTGCTGCACTGACACAACTTGGATGTGGCTCTGTTATATGTACCAGATTTGATCAATTCCATGTAGGGTGCAGTTGACTGCCCATGAACTAAGAAGCATAGGCTGCTTGGGCTTTTTGGTTTCAGTTGTGTACATACAAACGAAACATACATACTCTATATATAAACACATAATTGCATAAGTATTAGAATATTTTGCTATTGTATGAGATATGCTTATGGAATAAAATATTAGATATTTTAATTATTGTACATTTGATTGCCATATCCAGAAAATCTATACACCTTTAGTGCCCCTAATCCGAAATGTTAGGTGATAAATAATCCCACCATATATTATTCCCCCCCGCATCCATTTAACGAGCTCTACAGCATTCTTTGATACAGTGTAGCAAATTATCTACTAAATGGATAACCAAATGTTTGGTCTGCAAGATACATTGATATCCCATATCCGGGGGCTAATCATCAGAGAAAAGTGAAAAATATGGATGACAAAGACAAAAAATATATCATAACGTGGAGGTTAACGGTTGGAATGAGCTGAGCACTATCATCATTAATAAATTATGACCAGTGCACTTTTATTTTCGGATTCCTTTTAACCATTTATGAAATGACCTGGATGAAATGATCAGTTGGCATCATTATAAGACATAAGGCATTGAGATGCCAAACAACCCCTACCATATAGTTATGATGTTTCATTCACAGTGTATCAAGTTGAGTAATTATCCAATGAATGATTTGTGTCACTTGATCAATCCCCTGAAACAAATAATTTATGCTTCGCCTCAAATTTGCCCCTAAACTATGCGAAAGGTTCAAATGTGACCTCGGTTAAAAAAAATTAACCCTGAATTGCGGGACACGTGGCATCATTTGGTGATTAGCTTCCACCATTTGAAAATAAGGGCAAATTTAGCGTTTTTAGTAACGGCGAGGGTATAGTTGACCCAAATATTAACGAAGGGCAAATCTGTTCCATTTCTCATAATTCAAGGGCAAATCTGAGCGGTTGCCCTTAATTTAATGGCTTAGCAGTTAGCATAGCTTTTCTGCTGTGCTATTGTTTTTGGGTCCCATGGTGGACCTGGGTTGTCCTCTATTTCTGTACATTATTTATTAACTGATTATATGAGATACTGATGGTCAAGATGCATCAGACTTTAGTGATAATCTAGGAAGCTATGATGATTGAGCATGTCAGTAACTTTGACATTGTTTTACTTTTCTTCTCAAACTAATTGAACTCATATGCTCATGCTGTGACAATGATCATATGGTTAAGGATCCCTGACAAAAGTTTAAATTTCTTAACCAGGTATCATGGCATCTTTCTCCAAAGCACAAGACACCATGCGGATCTTTTTTGCTGTGTTATTCTGGATGTCACTTTTCTTCTGGTATTCTGTGTGGGATGGGAAGAATGATGGCAGACCGAACAAGGGTTCTCGATTTAGAAAATAAAATTGTAAGATGTTTCTTTATGGTGTCATGTATAATGAACTCCTGATGTTGTCCTACGCAATAGTGTAAAGCATGGGGAGCAAAAGGGAAAAAGGAAAAAGAGGAGAAATTTAGTGTCTAAAGTTGTTTAGAGTTCCTGTAACATGGAGATTCTTCTGTCTACTTCGCTTAGTTTAGAGCTCCTTGTTAGACCAGCTAGCATTAGTTCATTCATGCTGTGATTCTTTAGCTTCTCCTCTAGAGCCTTAAGAGTAAAATCTTCTGTACAATTATACGGGATTAGAGTCTGTTGCAGTGCTTCTTATATTCTTTCATCTTGGGTAAAAGAATACTTTTCCCTGTCTTGTTCAAGAACTTATGAGCTACTCCGTCTTTTCTTCCATCTTGAATACAAGAATACCTTCAAATGTCTCGTTTAAGAACTTATGAAATACAGTGTTTTTAGGTAAAGCAAATCAAAGTTTTCTCTCTCTCTCTGGGTGTTGGTTTGAATTGAAACGGAAAACGTAAATAATTAGATGTTGTTGTTATCTAATACCAAAGCTATTGGACTTAACATAGTGTTTCAAAGAGTTCCCTTAAGGAAGTTTTGAAAGTATTAGTCCTCCAAATGCTCAGTATCTGAATTTCTGAAGATCGCAAGCCTCGTTCTCTTTCCTTACCTTTTTAAATGTTGACTCTAATCAAGTAAGTAAAGATTAATTCCTTTGGCGTATCTGCATGGTATGAGATTGGAAAAACACGTGGTAGTCGCTTTCATCCTTGTGAAGGGAAATGTAGATTTGTATCTCATATCTTAGGATAGAACGTATTGTTTTATTTGTGAAAGAAGATTTGGAGCAATTCAGATTTAGTGAACTGAAGCAATTATTAGTGTCTTTTCCTTGGTGAATGTGGTGTGTATTTTCTTTTCTCACCAAAGCTAATTTTCCTCTCCCCGTACTGGTGATTGATCGTAAAAGACTTGCACATCCTCCTTGTTTTTAAGTAACGTGGTTTAGTACTCTTATTCAAATAAGTTTTGCGAATAAGATCATAAATAATAAGTTCCAGATATTGTTGTTTGAATGCACACAAGAAACACAACTGGGGATATGAGGTCCTAGAGTTGCTTTGATACTTCTCATTATGGCTGTTTAATATCTCTATGCATCTTAAATTATTCTTCTCTTTTCTGTTTCCTTTTTATTCTGTAAGTGAATGGAAATTTTAGAATAACTTGATGAACCAAGCACGATACATGCTTTTAAGTTCACATGTGCCTGGAGTCCTCAGGGTATGGGGTTGGAACTATGACAGTGCTGGAAAAACCGAGTTTTGTGTGAAAAAGGCAATGGTGGTTTATTACAAGACCACCTAGGAAGTGAGATTAGAGCAGTTCATTTGTGTTCCTAGTACTGTATTAGGTCGTGGATTTGGGCGTGAAAGAGCATAACCTGCCTATTTTTATCTTGAGCATATTCTTTAAACTCATGGTATCGAACTAGAAACTCGTAGGGGTGGAAGTTCGTAAAAGCTTCCATCTGTAAACAAAAGGCAGGACCATTTTCCTTTGGTACCAGAAAAGAGAAGATAGGTATATTCTTGCAGTTAAAGACAGGGCAACTGGTCCCCTTCTGGTACCTTAATTTAGCATTCCTTTGCATTATTGATGACTGGCTAGCGAACATCCAAACGAACCAACTAGTAGTCTAGTCCTAATATGGTTGTCAATGATTTTGATTACACCAATCTTGATTGTCTCTATTATAACGTGTTTGGTTATTGGTTATATTGAACCATTGGCAACAGGAACCTCCTTTAACTGCACTTTAGTATCGTGTAATTCGTGCATTAGATGCCATCAAACTCCAAAACAATCCCATTCAGATTGAATCTAAAATGTTCAATCTGTATAAAAATCCATAGATTTTTGGCATTTTGACGTCCGTCAGTGGAAAGTAAAGGAGAAAATGAGGAGGAACTGCCTGTTCCTGTCGTTTTCAACATGCAAAAATAATCTTGTGTCAATATGTAATTATGTGACTAGGGAGGCTAACTTCAAGTTCACTTCATTGTAAGGATTCGATCATTTGGTAAAGGTGGAGCCACACTGTCCGAAAATATCATCTTGTCTTCTTCCTTTTGACTTCTTGTTATCAACATTATGCACCTTTCGCTAGTAACTGGTGACACAAAAAAAATTAGAATTTAGAAACTTAAATTGCAATATACTAGTTGCAATTTCTTATACAACAAAAGGGCTCTAGAAAGGTTACTATAACTAATTCGGCCCGAGTTTGTAACATGAAGATGGAGCAAACGCATATGCTATTCTATCATCGACCATTCCGGACCGTAAAATCTTCAATAATGAACACCATCTTTATAATCACGGGAGAAAATTGGCAAATAATCATTTTTTGGTCTGCTAATTCAGTTTTAGGAAGTGTTTCAAACAATTCAGTGTTTAACTACTTTTTAATGCGGGAATAAAATGATGACAAAAAGTACTCCAAGTTTAAACGCGGAAAAAATAAAGTAAAATTTTATTGAAGTTTGAATATTTATCATGTCGAACTCCAACTAATTTTCAAACTTTAACTTGTGAAAGTTTGAACTTTCACAATCGAAGTATGAAAACTTGATGTAGTTTGAACTTCATGAATCGTTCATGGAGTTTAAAACTCTAATAAACGTTTATACTTAGTTGCGAAAATTTGATTTCCATGAAATTTGAAACTATATCAAAATTTCATACTCCAATTGTGAAAGTTTGAATTCCATAAACTGTTCATGGAATTTGAAGCTCCAGCAAATTTTTATGGATATTTCGTGTATAAGTTAGGAATATTTTCTTCTGTAGACGTTATTTCTGCCTTAAAAGTTGATATTTCACAGTACATTTCAAATTGTGACAAAATACTAATAGGATTTAACTGACAATCCAACCTAATTAAGGGAAAATTACGTTCTATGTCTGCTGGGAGAAAATATTTACGCCACGTAGCCCATATTTTGAGTTTGTTGCCTGGTTTAGCCCATATTTGTGTATAAACACATTTTATACACTCTCACGCAAGGTTGATACATTATGTACAGGGGCGGATCTATAGCCCAGTGAGAGTGTTCACCCGAACACCCTCGGCAAAAAATACAGTGTATATATAGGGTAGATTTTTTGTGTTTATGTACATATATACACTTT
The DNA here is from genome assembly GCF_029784015.1 of Lycium ferocissimum. Taxonomy (NCBI): domain Eukaryota; kingdom Viridiplantae; phylum Streptophyta; class Magnoliopsida; order Solanales; family Solanaceae; genus Lycium; species Lycium ferocissimum. The sequence goes on from NW_026725896.1 coordinate 29,559, forward strand.
TGAATACCCTGAACAAATACAAAAAGTTAGTTCAAGTGATTCAAGGTGTTCAATATTATCTCTAGCGTCTTGGGTTCGATTCTCATAAACAACATTATTATTATTATATTTAGCTTTACTTATTTTTTTCGAACTCACTAAGTAAAATTTCTGGACGCCACTGATTATGTATAATGCTTTCCTCCAGGTATAATGTTGTATTTGTGTAAACTGAAAATATGGTTACGTGGCGTAATATTTTATGTTGGCTGTATATTTTTGAAAATTTCCGTCTACTTACATAATCAGTGATAGCGGGACCACCTGGAGGCCCATTTCTGTAGCCCACAGCACTATGGTAAATGTCGGGCACCAGGAGCTAACGTATACGGTGTCGTTACACTTAAATATCAGAAGTACTATTCAACGTGCAGATCTTTATCACTGACTTTTGTCGTTTTCCCGTGTATTTGGCCAATCAACGGTTCTGATTTATTCCCATCAGCAATCTTTTCGCTCGTCTATAAAACCTTTCAATTAAGCCAACAACTTCTCACTCTCTCCTCCAACGGAGGGCGCAGAGGTTACTCGATCTGCAATTCAATCTTACACAAAAAAAGATGTTATTGAGAAGTTCATCAAGCCCTTTACTCAATTCATGGAAACCAAACTCATGTGGATCATCACCCGAATCCGACCACTTATTACCCATACAAACCCAACAACTAATTCGTACTCGATCTGTATCAATGTCCACGTCATTTGGTCATGATGAATCTCCAACTAAAAAAACATCTCCCACTAAAAAGAGAGAGGTAAAAACACCGAAGCTAACGAAATTAAAAGAGAAAGAAGTGGGGTTGGGTTCGACTGAGGTTAGGAGATTGTTATCAAATTCAGGTTTGGGAAAGGCTGAGGAGGAGGCTGGTGTTGCTGTGGAGGAGAAAGGGAGGGTGTTGCAGTCTACTTTGGTGGGGGGTGGTGTTGGTGGAGTTGGCGGTGGTAGAGTTTGTGGTGGTGGTAGTGGTGGGTCGCATGGTGGAGATGGGTCGGATTCTCAAGATTCGAATAGTTGGCATGGGCATGAGAGTACTGATGCTTATTACCAGAAAATGATTGAAGCTAATCCAGGGAATGGGCTGCTTTTGGTTAATTATGCCAGATTCTTGAAAGAGGTAAGAACAATTCTAGATGACGTTTTCATTGCCTTTGTTAATTTGATGAATGCGGATTCAGAATTTTGACTTGACGGGTTCCATTGTTAAAGATCTCAACATTAACTATACCTTTGAATTATGGGTTTAAAATTGAGGATTGTCATATTTAACTTTGAAATTATGGGATCAAAATTGTGATATTTCACATATATACATACCTATTTGACACTTCTCATTTTTTGAGATTCAAACTATATAAACTGACCAACATTTTGAGATGTTTTCATCATTTTCAGTCAGTTATTTCTTTAACTGCTTTCCTTTGCTTGCCTTGAGCGGAGCATCTATCGGAAACAATCTCTTTACCTTTTAAGGTAGGGTAAGGTCTGCGTACACTCTATCCTCCCAGAACTCACTTGTGAGACTACACTGGACATGTTGTTGTTATAGTTGCATCATTTTGGCATGAGAAGATTCACAACTTATAGTACTTTTTATATGATTTTTGAATATCTAAATTTTAATTTTAAAATATTAAGTTATCTAATTTAATTTAGTTTAAAAAATTAGTTAAATTGACTCTCAAAAAAGAAAAAGTGTCACATAAATTGAGACGGAAGGAGAGTACTCCATTTATTACTACTCTATGATTTATTGACTAATGGGATGCCATTTATTTGGTGCAAACAGGTTAAGGGTGATTTAGGAAAAGCTGAGGAGTACTGCGAAAGAGCAATATTAGCGAACCCAAATGATGGTAATGCGTTATCACTTTACGCTGATCTGATATGGCAAACCCAAAAAGACGCAGCTCGCGCTCACACTTACTTTGATCAAGCCGTGAAATCTGACCCTGATGACTGGTATGCATATGCTCTGCATCTCCTTTTAAAATAATTGAAATCTTTAGTGGAATAGAGATTTTAGTTGTCACTTTCTAGGCATTGTTGTTAGGGGTGGGCGTTCGGTATTCGGTTCGGTATTTCTAAATTTCGGGTTCGGTAATTTGGTAATCGGTAATTAAAAATAGATATCAAATACCGAACCAAAAAAGTTTGGTTCGGTTCGATAAATCAAACTTCGGTTCGGTAAATTCCGGTACGGTAATCGAGATTTACCATTCAAAAGAGAATGATCAATAATCTACTATACTAATTTAAAATGAACTGTCCAATGCTTCATGAAAAAAGCAATCCAATGCTTCATGCATAGTTTTGGAAGCAAAATATGTCATGCAAAAGTGCAGTGCTATCAATTGTAGTATGTCAAAGTACAACATCTCAAACATTACCATTTACCAGAAATGAAAATACTAAAATCAACTCACAAAAGAAATGTCTACACACTTCCAAGTAGATCTACCTTAAGACCTTTCTTGTTTTGATTTAATGAAGACTGCCCAAAGACTTTGCTCAAAATCTAAGCTCTTGATCGACAAGCATGTGGCAAGCATCGCTAAAAGTTTAAAACTAGACGACTGCTTTACGAATCAGAAAACAACAAAAACTAAAAGATCCATTCCAGTGGCTAAATAACTAACATGAAGGAGGAAAGGTCTATAGTAATATTGATCCACAACTGGCCTAGAATTTTATACTTTTATTTCGGTATTTGGTATTTACCGAATTACCGAACGGTATAATTGTAAATACCGAATATCGAAATACCGAAATAGCCGGTTCGATTCGATAATTCGGTTTTCGGTGTTTTATGCCCAGCCCTAATTGTTATCGCGTTAATGATTGATGGAACCTTTAATTGTTTCCAGCCTGAATGGCTCTACTAGATGGACCACTTTTTTGTCCTATTTGTCCACTCTTGAAAAAATTTTTGTGGTCCATTTGCCCGCGCCATCACTCAATTGTGTGCGCAATCACTCAATTGTGTGACGGATGCTTTTATTTTCTTAATTATATTTTACACACGCCTTTTCATGTGCGGGGCTGATTTTTTTTTCATGGTCAAACACGTGATTTATTTTTAATGAGTGGCGGTGAGATTCGATCCGGGACTTCAGCCTGCTTTGATACATATTAAAGAAATGGATCTTGGGTTTAATCAGCGTGGTATCAAAGCCAGCAACAACTATTGTGTTCGAGGCTCATGCTGCCCCTCATTAAACAGAATTCCACGTGCTTGGTTCATGAAAAATAACAAAGCCACAAGTGAGGGGTGTGTTAAAGATATAATTAAATAAATAAAAGTGTTATTTCTCTAATAGCTTAAGCTTTTAAATGAGGTGGTGACATACTTCAACAAGTTGACCCTGTTAAGCTTGTGGTGGCTTGCTTTATTTGTCTTTTAGCGTGACGAATGGGTGCTATGTTGTTATTGCAGCTTTGTCTTGGCGTCATACGCTCGATTCCTGTGGGATGCTGAAGAAGAGGACGAGAATGAGGAAGAAGAACTAAGTAGGCAATATAGTATTCAGAATGGGAATTCAGCACAAACCCAGAACTTCTTTGGTGCACCGTCTCATCGACCTCCCTTGACTGCTGCTTCTTAGTTTCAACGGTCTCTTCCGATGTTAAATCAGACTCCTGAGCACATAATTAAGATAACTAATAATTACTACTAGTGTATAAGTAGCCAAGAAATAGATTGCTCTCGACTATGAAGAGTTTTCCTTCTCTCTCTTTTACAAGTACTAATAAAACTAGAGGTCTAACTAATTGTAATTTTGTGATATCTGATAACCGAGTAATATCATTTCTACACTTCGTTGCTCTCAAATAAAGCATGAAGCTAGTTGTTTTGTAGTATAATAAGTTCTCTCCGTTTTACAGAATACACAAGTTTCAAGTGTTCCCTTGTGTACATAGGGAATCCAACTCCTCGCCAGAACTTTTTTTTGATGAAGGTGGTGTTTGGGCTAGTGTACATGCACTGTTCCATCAAGAACTTGCTACCCCTCACCAGTAGAGGTACCGAGTAGCTCACATCTCCCCTCCATCTTTTCGGATTGGATATTTAACTTGAACCTGTCTATGTTTGGTTAACCTAAGACGAATAACACTAGCACTTTCTTTGCTCCAAAATTGTAAACTCTTTCGACGAAGTAGAAACACTTTGGTCAACCAATCAAATCTACTCTCTTCGTTTCAATTTATGTGAGCTTTTTCGGAATACGAGGATCAAATTTTATAACTTTGACCGTAAATTTTGATATAGATTTTTGAAGTTCGTAAAAATAAAATTTATATATTTAGGAAGTAAATTGTAGGGGGTAAGGTCTGCATATACTTTATTCTTCTTAGACTCCACATTTTGGGATTTCTAGGGCACGTTGTTGTTGTTGTACATAAAAAATACTATAAGTCATGATGAAAAAATATAAGGAAAACGTGGTCATGCTACCTCATAGACTCCCTAAATAGTAATTGGAATGAGCCGGATATCATCTCGTTTGGGATCGTTGCCAAACTAATGAAACTTGAGAAATGCGTTCTTCGTTGGGCAATTCGCAGAATTGCCCTTCTTTTGGGGTGGTCTTTAAATTTTGCCCTTCATATTTGAAATCTTTAAATTTTGCCCTTCGCTAAATCCCATAGGTTTCAGGTTCGAACCCCCACACAGTCAAAATTTTAAAAAAAATTCGCAAGGCAAAGTTTAAATTTCGCTATGCCCCCATCGGCATACAGTTGTGAAGAATTAGCAAAGTTATGCCGGACCAAGATACTTATGCCTTGTACGGCGTACTTGACATAAGTATGCCTGCCCGATAACTTTGATAATTCCTTCATAAGTTTATGCCGGATCCGGGGGATAATAGTCAAAATACCCCCCAACGTTTGACCAAAATGCCAACTACACACCGAACCTTTGCGGGGGTCCTATTACCCCCCTGGACAAATTTTTTCAGTAGCAAAATGGCCCTTTTGCCGATGTGGCAGAGAGCGTGAATACACCGCCCGGTGGCGCGTGACGGCCTTTAAAAATCCGCATCCGATTGTTTTGGACGCTAACTAAGTTCGCCACATACGATGCCAAGTAGATAAAATTTTAACTCCCTCCATTTTTAGGCTACTTCATCTTCATCTTCACCCTATTTAATATCCATCCCCATTTTTTGTTGTCAAAATAATATCCATTATAAACGAAAATCTCAACCGAAGAAAATCCACATATGATTCCGAACAACTTGTTAAAGAACAACTTTCCACCATAAACGAAAATCAAGAGAAAAAAATGAAAAATTTGAAGAAAGAAAAAGGAAAAATCTGAAAAAAAAATAAGGATGAAAAATCTAATCTTGTTAAAGAAAATCGATTGGAAGTTGCTTGTTTGGAGTTGCTACTTGTTGCTTGGTTGGAGTTATTTAAGCACTAATTCTTTGAGTTGATTGGGGAGAAAATTAAACTCCATTGCTAAGAATTTGGAGAAAGCTATGAAGAACACCAAATGAGTTTCTCTAAATTCTTGATTGCTTAATCAAATTAATGGATGAACTTTGTTCTATTTGGTGTTAGGAAGCTTCCTTTCACATTTGGGTTTGTTTGGATTAGATTTGAGCAAGTTGGTGTGATTTTTTTTTTCAACCCTAGTGAAGATGATGATGATGATGATGATGATGATAATGTTGATGAAGATGAAGGAGAATTGGGTATGGGTTTTCAGATCCTTAATAAAAAGGCAAAATACATCAAAACACCCCCGAACTATACCCGAAAAGTCAATAACCTAAACTATACGAGATTTTAATATTTACATTATGAAAGAGTAGATGGATGGAGAGCACACACTCTCTCCCCACGCGTATATCACGTCAGTCCACGTCAATGCCACGTCAAAAAATCCTCTAATTTTATTTATTTTATTTAAAATTTTGCTTTTTTTTTTACTTTATTAACAAAATTAAAAATTTTAAAAACTAATTTTCCCTCTTTCATTTCACCACCCCCGCCCTTCCCTTCCACCTTCACGCTACCCCCACCCCCCAAATCCTTCGCACCACCATTACCACCGTCACGCCGCCCCCAAATTCTTCCACTCTTCACTTCGAAGTACCCAACCGATCTCTAAAACATATCTCTGAAACCCGACGACTGTGGTTTATTGCTCCTAAAATCAAAGAAAACGTTGTTATTTTCTCTTGTACCTACAACCCAATTGCAGAAGAACTCATTTTGCTTAGCCACTAGAAGCTCGGTCCAAGACCATCAATTCTTTCTCATAATAATGTCCAAAACACTAAATTGAAACCAATATCTAAAAATTGAATTCAACAATTTTTTTAAGAAAAAAAGACCTTTGATTTTGCAGAAGACGTTGGGTAAGAAGAAGAAGGCATGTTGTGTTATGACAAGTTTTTAGAAGTAAATTTAAGGTAAAACTACCGCCTTTGCAAAACCCAAGCATTGAATTCTCTAATCCAACAGATCCAACATTTGGTTCTATTGAACCCGCCCCTTTGGCTAAGTTTGTGCTCACAAATTTGTACCCATAAAAAAAATTTAATATATGAACCGAAGTGGAAGATTTACAAAACAAGAAAGGAAAAGTGACACGGGATTTATGAGGAAACGTAATCCCTTCATCCCATATATTTCGTTACTATTTAGGTGGCTGGATTTAGAGGAGTAAACAAGAGGGCAAACTTTGCCTCAAGCATATATATGATTAAAAAAATATAAATTTATTAAAAAAAAAGAAAAAAATGAATATAAATACTATTTTTTAATTATTTTTATATTTTATACATCTCTCAGGGTAAAAATATCACTTTTGAATATATTAGGTGTGTAATAGGTCGCTCGTATAGTTTAGGTGTGATATCGACTTTTCGAGTATAGTTCAGGGGTATTTTGATGTAATAAACCTAATAAAAATGGAGTATGGAAAATTGAGAGATTTTTTTTTTTTTGAAGAAACCAAGATGGAGGACAGATACAAATTCAAATTAATAAAAAATGGGGCAAAATTAAACACGTGGCACGGGGCCGTGCGCGTGTGGACCGCCATATTTGGGGGTTGGCAGATTGATCGCCACATCGCAAAAAAGGGCCATTTTGCAAGAAATATTTTCCCATCGGTGTGTAGTTGGCATTTTGGTCAAACGTTGGGGGGTATTTTGACTATTATCTCATAAAAGATTATGCCCCCATCGGCATAAATTTGTTAAGGATTTACCAAACTTATGCCGATGGGGGGCATACTTATGCCTTATGGGCAAACTTTGCTTGAAGCATATATATGTATTTTTTCAAGAAAGTTACATGGAAAAGTATTATGCTACAACCAAATGTCCATCCGTATATAAATTCACACTTTGCTACAACAGATTAGCAAATCGTTGATGACTTCGTAAATATTTTCCCATTCCATTACCAAGAAATATTTTCCCATCTTTATTTTGAATGCTCCATCACAAAAGGATTGTAGATTGTTGCATTGGTACACTAGAAGAATTGGGCAAGATGAAATCGAACGGATCTCACTACGTTAGACATTTCAAAATACTTGCCGCATTTTTGGTATGCTACCTACTCGCATTTCAAAATACTCGCTTTCTTCCGATAGACTTTGGCAGAGAGATTGCACAACATATTCACATCCAAGGCAGGAACAATTTCAAATGGCAGAGAGCTTTGCCGCTATGAATTGCTATCCCTAGTTAAGCGTAGTTGATTAAAAATCGTCGTTGTTTTTTTAATGTAATAGTTGCTCCTAGTTTGACTTATACAAGTTAGTGAGTAGGAATTTTACCATGTACAGTTGAAGGTCAGCTTCAACTTTGTGCTGTACAAGTTTTTTGGATGGAATAAAATAGACTTTCAACCAAAAAAAAAGTTTGCCTTATAAGGCAAAGTTTAAATTTTATATGCCCCTCCCAGACTTTTAGTTATGTTTAACTAAAAGTCACGTGAGGGGGGCGATTTGCCTGAGGGGCAGACTTTTAGTTATGCCGGATCCGCATAACTTTAACTTTTTCTTAAAGATTGTATCTTGCCGGATCCGCATACACTCCCCTAGTCCCGCCTTGCGAAATTATTTTTTTATTTTATGCTTGAGCGGGGGTTCGAACCCGAATTTCATGTATTCGCTCATCTTTCCAAGCAAAGGGCAAAATTTAAAGACCACAAATATGAAGGGCAAAATTTAAAGACCACAAATTTGAGTGGCAAAATTTAAAGACCACCCCAAACGAAGGGCAATCCGTGCAAAAAAATGTTCTTCGTTTCTTTAGTTTCTAAACATATTATCCAGGCCCATCAATTCTACTGCTCTTTGCGATTGGGCCGTCTTATTGGACTTCTATTTCAGGTACCGTGCTAAAACTAGCCCAATGTAGACTTGAGCTACCACCATATTGCGGAGTATGTTGGGCAGATTCCTAAATGTGTTCAATTCAGCTGAATCATGAGAAGATCATTAGAGTAAATGTTAATTATCAGTATTGTTTCCTATTTCTGTTTATTATTTCAAGGTAAATAGTTTTTCCTTATTCTATGTATTGAACTTTTTAAGTATTCAATTGTTTCGGCAATATGTTTGCTTTGTAATAATCAAAGTTCGATTACTAAGCCTGCAAATATGTAGATGATCAATCATTTTGGTAGAAAAATCAGTTACTAATTGATGTATTGCACCGAATGTGAAATCCGTCGCACTAGAACAGCTTTATCAACAAGGCTGTTGCTCATGATTCATTAATGCGCATCCTCTCAAATATCTTTTGAATATATTTTACTTGACAAATTTGAGTTAAAATATGCCCCAAGGTAACAGTCCTTTGACTATTAAAAAAAAAAAAAAGGAGGTTGCGTAAGAAAGAAAGAGAAAGTGACTGTCCGGACCCAAAATCCTATGTTTAAATTCAGTTAATAGCGTTTTTGGGGAACGTTATCCACACAAACAACACGGCGTGGCACGAGATCGATGCTCTTGTTTAACAGGACCAGAACAACAAGGCTGTGCGTCTCGTGTCACCGACAAATCCAACGGTCACCATTTCGATGTGAATTAAACACACTCATGTAAAGCGTGAAGCATATACGTCTCTCTCCAAATGGTGCACGTCGTTTCATCAATGAGATTAACCCTGCAGATACCACGTGTCCAACTCATAAATCACAGACTAGGAGAACAGTAGTCACCCTATCCTGTAGCAGCTTTTAATGGACGAATTTATCTGTCAAAGTTAACACTTGTAACTCTTAGATTGCATATTACTAATAAAATAAGTTATTGTGGAGGTGATAAAGGGTCCTGGAAACTTGGCTTGGTGGCACGTGTGATGTTTCCGTTGCGTGCTTGAGGCGGTTTCGTACATTTTGGGCGGCTTTATGTATTAAAGCAAGCTGATTTTTATTTTACTGACGCACCAACAGAACTAAAACAGAGGAAGTGTAGTTTTTGAGCTTGAATTTTGGAGGAGAGGATAAGAGCTAGTAACAATATGGAGAAGAATGAAGTTTTGCCTTTGGAGCTTCCTGCACCTCCGTCTTGGAAGAAATTGGTATTCCTTTCTTTCTTCCTCAGCTTTTTTCTAGTGTCGTTGATTGTGCTTTAGCAGAATTACACTTTGCTGCGATTGTAATACTATTCTTTTGCTAGTCTTTAATATATGCTACTGTATCCTGTATGTCTTCTCAATCTCTTTCTTGCGGTTTCTTTTGATTATTTCTGCTATTTCCCCCCAATTTCAGTTACTTGCTAACATGTCTAGTTATATCTGTTCTTTTCTTTTCTGAGCCTATATTGATTGGGTTAGAAGATGGGAGATAGAAGAACCGTGGTCTATAAACGATTGAGATCAGGGGAAATAGAAAATGGAATGATTTACTGAAGATTTGAAACTTTTGAATTGGCAATCATCTGTTAGAAGCTGATTGTTTTTAGTAGCCCTGAGGTCAATTTCTATTAGAGCAAAGAATTGGAGCTTACAATGAACTGAGAGTGACAACAATATATTCGAACTTAAGTCAAATCAATTGGGATCAGCGGAACTGCATGCTAATCCCCTTTTTTTGAGCTGATAAGTGAGTTGCTGGCTGAGCTTTCAAATGTTACTGAACAAACATTAGTTCTGACTTCTGAAGGAAGCTGTAACTTGGAACTGAGGCAGATGTGAAGGGGCTACCTGATATTTTCGTAACATTCAAGAATAGTAATTTCATACTACTAGTAGATGAAGACCTCTTCTCAATGCCATTCACAACTTGTCAAATGGCATTGAAAGAGGCAAAAGAAATGAATAGTAAACCAACTGAACAAGAATTTTTCAATATTAGTGTTGTTGTCACTAACTAGCCAAAAATTTGAGTAAGCTATGCTCCAAACCTTGGCAACCAGATGGCACAATTTTTACCATCATAAAGTCTGGCAAAGTCCGTGGCATAGACACCTAACAATTTTTAGCATCTATTTTGTGTAATTTTTGAATAATTCTGGTTTCCAAGCTAGATAAATCCATTACCATGTTTAGGTCTCGCTATTAGTGAGTGTATGAAAAGATCAGTGTGCGAAAGCTACCTGGATTATTGAATTATAACTGTCCTGTGGCCATAGCAGTCCTTTGGAGAAAAGAAATAGCTTACATAAGCGAATTAAGCATGGTCTTTCCTAGTGAGCTTGGGTACCTTACGATGTTTCTGTTTCTCTCTCTGTTGCTTTGCAGGTCATGCCGAAGAAAGTGGGTAAAATAAAGAAGAATGAGGTTGTATTTGTTGCTTCAACAGGAGAGGAGATCAGGAATCGCAGGCAGTTGGTGAAGTACCTGAAAACACACGATGGTAATCCTGGTATATCAGAATTTGATTGGACTACTGGTGAGGCTCCGAGAAGATCAGCACGTATCCTTGAGAAGGTTAAGGCAATGCCACCTCCAGCATTGCTTGAGCCGACAAAGAAACGACGCCGTACATCCTCGGATGCAAATAAAGCTAAAGAAACAGATGTTGCAAATGTAGAGAAGGAAAACTTTGACAAGATAGATATGGAATCTGGCAAAGAAGAAAGGGAAAGCTTAGAGGAGGAGAATGTAGTAGAAAATGAAATGGAGGATAACGAGAAGGACGACATGGGGGTTGATAAGGAAGATATAGATCAAAAAAAAGAAGAGGAAATGTCTGATAGAGTTATTTCAGAGAAGAAAACTCAGGCCAGTGATGACACTCAGATTCGCGATGGAGGTAAAATGGCTGAAAATGGTACAGAGGAGACCATCGCAATGGATGCCAAGGTCCAGAAAGATTCCATGGACAAGGATAAAATGGAGGACAAGGAGAAGGATGAGATGGGGGCTAATAGGGAAGATACAGAGCACAACAAAAAAGAGAAAATGTCTGATAGAGAGGTTAAAATCCAGGCCAGTGATGACTGTCAGGTTGAGGATGGAGGTAAAATGGCTGAAAATTATATAGAGGAGACCATCGCAATTGATGCCAACGTCCACAATGATCCCATGGACAAGGACAATTTCCAGGGAGTGGTTTCAAATGCTGCAATTGGAGAAACAAAGGCTGCTGAAGCAGGAACAGAAGTCGAGGATAAACGGGGATATGGAGAAAATTTACACTCCCAGATTGCCATAGACAGCAGTGCAGATGATATGACTCAAGATATTCCTGTCTCGGGAAGTGAGACGTGCAACATTCAGGACCCTGCATTTGTTGGGAAAACTAGTGATTTCTGCGAGAACCTTGGAGAGCATAGGTCGCTGGAAGAAGAGAAAAATAAGAATAGGGCTGATCATGTAATGGATAATGGCAAGATTAACCAACCAGAGCGGGCACATACCCCACAGCATCAATCTGCTGCTCCTATTAGTTGTTGAGTGTAGCCATCTAAGCTAAATAAAGTAAATTACGCCTTCGCCCAGTGCATGTTTTCATCCGTCTCACTGGGATTTGCTTGGACGATTGCAGTAGTATGTTTATTAGTTTAGGATTAAGCTTTTTAGGGGGTCAACTTTGCTGATCTTTCTGTGACATTGCATCTGTGATCTGCGCTTTGTGATATATTATGGTGTTCTATTCTCTTACTAACATGGATAGCCGCTTGTTTATTGTGGGATTCGCATACTAGATCAAGGTAGTATGAACTCCCAAAATAATCAACTATGTAGTTCATTTCTTTGCACAAATAGTTGATTTTTTGTTTACTGGGGCAAAGCAGTGGCGTAATTCGTCGTTATGGTGCTGCGGCCTTGCCTAAGACGGATAAGGCAACAGGAAAATGATGAATAATATACCACTCCTGTTTTGTGGTACTTATTTTTGTAGTTTCTCAGAACAGAATGAAAGTATCTCATATTACCTGTTGTGAGATGATATATCGATATAGCTACATGAATATATATGATTTAAGTTGGATCGTAAGTTCTTTTTTACTTTGTTGAACGTCATGCCAATTGAATATTATCACATAAATTTGGATGGAGAACAGCATGAGACGCTGAGTTTGGGGAAGGAGACGAAGAAAAGGGGAGCCTTTCAAAAAGAATCTATATCATGCGTCACAAAAGAGGTTGTTACTGTTATAAAAATAATTATAATATCTCAAAAAGAAAATAATCATCTTTGAATATTTCCAAAGTCAGAGTAACGTCTTTGTAATAAAAATTTGACATTGCTCTTGAATAGCCTTAATGACTAATTATTAATCCATTAATCTCTTTCCTTATCACAGCAACAAATATCCTTCAGCCATTGTTCCGTTAGTTTATTTGTGTTAAAGGAGTATTCACTCATTATTTGTGTTAAATGAGTATCAATTCTTACATATTGTATAGCTAGCCTTTAAGGCTTTTAATATTCCTTAAATTTGAACGTTGCCCTCTGCCCGTTTGGTTTGCTTATATAATTTCTTTTGCTTCACTGTTGAAGGATGTAGAAAAGAAATATATCAAGAATACTTCTTCCTCCCATATTTTTGTGTGCTGGGTTTTATTTTGAGATAGATCTTTGTTAGATTTCGCTCCAGTTTTATCTTAGAAGAAGCTTGTTGAATGCTGGGATACACCCATACGGGGTGGAATATCCATGACGGCAGTCATTGGCATGCCTCAAGCTACGAAGAATTCTCTACAATTGTTCGTGATCAAGTATTTTTCGCAAGCTTAGAAGATGTTCCTACAAGTGTTCGTGATGAAGAGAAGTCCTCACAAGTGTTCGTGATGAAGAAAAGTCCTTACACGTGTTCGTGATGAAGTATTTTCCGTAAGATTTCCAACAATCTTAAGGATATTTTATACTATGTTCTTACGAAAAATATCAATTACAAAGAAGACTCGAATGACTGGTACATGTAAACAAGTGCACGTTCCTTGACTTCTGGAAGATGGCATTATTGTGTTTAAATTTGCGTTCAAAAGTCCGTGAAATTAAAGGGAAGGAAAAGTTATTTTTTTTCTTGTATTACTGTTTGATTTGATTTTTCAATAATTCTACTATGTTAAAATAAATTTTAATATGATAATTATTTTCCTGGATATGGAGTCAAAGAAGCAGGCCCTTTCGTGGAATGGGGTCTGAAGGGAGGACAACAAGGGCGTACTCCGGCATGGATATTAACATTTGATCATAGCAGTATGGGTGATTGAAGTGAAGGACAAGTGGACTTTTATGTTCACAGAGGTAAGTGACGATATTATATGTCTATATTTTCGATGGAATTTTGTGTGGCCAATTAAGCCAATATATCCCTCGATGTAGAAGAAGATTCGGAGAAATGATAATCCCGCTAAGTAAAAATAAGTTTGACTAAGCGGATGATATAAATTATAGTGGTTACTTCTCAAACAAATCTTGTGGCTAATGTGAGAGATTGGTGGTTAGACATTGGTGCTACTAAGTGCTAATACAGTTTTGTGTCCTACACCCAAGTTGAAGAAGAAAAATGATTTATTCATTTGGTGATTCAAGAACTACTCAAGTTCTTAGAATGAAAAAAAAAAAAAAAAATTCTTCTTAAAACTCACATTTGAAAAAGGTTAGCATTAACAGAGGTGGTACATGTTCCTAATAGTTGAACGAATTTGATTACTATGAGATTATTAGAAAAAGTTGTGTGAAGGTTTTGTTTGAATTTGAATAAGGTGTTAAAAAAAAAAAAAAAAAAAATTGTAGACGATGAGTATTGCAACCATGGTTTATCAGTGCCTAATAATTTTCAAGATGAAAATGTTAATACTTTGTTTACTTGATTGATTCATATGATTTATGACATGTTACACTTGAATATGTTAGTTTTTTCTTATATTAAGAAAATGAAAGTTTATACTTTTCTTATGTGGAAAAAAAAAATTATTTCTTATATTAAGAAAATGAAAGTTTATACTTTTCTTATGTGGAAAAAAAAAAATTATATCTCAAAAATTTATGTGTGGATTTACAATTTAATATTATATTAATGTGTCATAATAGTATAATTATTCCATTAAAATTCAGACGTTGCTTTTGAAAACCATGACAGACCATTTGAATTCAATTGTAACTGATTGTGTTTAAAACTAAGAGAGTGAGAAAATTAGAAATGTTTGTCGGGTGCTCTCTGTGTACGTTTTATATTATTTTATTATATATAAGTAAGAGATAGTATGACTTAATTATTATGGTGATACTGGGAGAAGAAACAAATTGGAGGGAAAATATTTCTTGTGAATTATAGAAAGAATATTCTTTAGACTGAAATATATGAAAGTGTGGGGGTGTCTTGTTATTGTTATGCTACTCATTTTTGGAAGAAAAAATAAACATTTGTGAGGTGCCATAATTATGGTACAAATGTAGTGGATTTAATTTTGTTGTACTAGAGGGTACAATGATGCTGAGTGAATATCAAAATTTACGAGTGGTTATGAGTTTATTTTTGGTGGGGGTTCCATAACATGGAAATCAACTAAAGTGAATTTACTATTTTGGAGTTGGTTGGTAATGAGGTTGAATGGTTAAGAGACCTTTTAACAAGTATTCCAATTGGAATAAAACCAACAATAATTTTGTGTCTATACATTGTGATTGCCATAGCTATAGCGAAAAAAATATTTTTCAATGGCAAAAATAAAAATATATATTTGAGACATAATGTGTTAAAGCAACTGCTGTGAGATGAAATTAATTATGTAAATTATGTGAAGTTGGAGGTGAATCTGATCAATTCACAGACTATAAGAAACATCGAGGGGAATGGAATTTTTTTTAGTCAATTTGAGAAGATCAACAATGATGGTAACCCAACCTATGTTATTGGAGATCCCATGAATTAGGTTCATATGGGTAATAACAAGTTATTAGTTGATCAAGAATGCACTATAAAAATTATGTCCCTTCCTATGATGTGTGAATATAGTGCAATTCTGCAAGGTAAAGTGCGGCTGGGTTATAAACTCTTAATCCAATTCATATCCTTTATAGGTGGTGTATTGCTCTGCAGAATACACTTGATGATTGGACCTATATGAGTGTGGAGTGGTGCCGCTTCTATGAAATTGTGACAGATTTCTAGAGCACTCATGAATACCAGGACACGCGCATGGCCTCATAGCGCAAAATCGTGATAACGACAAAGATTGTGCGAGTATAATGTAATAGAATAAGACCCTAGACTTACAAAAGAATTTTTTGGTTCATAGAAGTTCTAAACTTCACCAATTATTCTGTAAGTTTAATCTTATTTTATCTAGGTCTAGTTCATATTCTACGAGACACCAGATTCGACGCATTATACTCTTATGTGAAAACCCAGCAAAATTTCTTATTTCATTCTATTCCTTATTATTATTCTTTTTGAGATAGTGGGGGATTGTTATAAAAATAATTATAATATCTCAAAAAGAAAATAATCATCTTTGAATATTTCCAAAGTCAGAGTAACGTCTTTGTAATAAAAATTTGACTTTGCTCTTGAATAGCCTTAATGACTAATTATTAATCCATTAATCTCTTTCCTTATCACAAGAACAAATATCCTTCACCATTGTTCACAAATTATTTGTGTTAAATGAGTATTCACTCATTATTTGTGTTAAATGAGTATTCACTCATTTATCAATTCTTACACATTGAATAGCTAGCCTGTAAGGCTTTTAATATTCCTTAAATTTGAACGTTGCCCTCTGCCCGTTTGGTTTGCTTATATAATTTCTTGTGCTTCACTGTTGAAGGATGTAGAAAAGAAATATATCAAGAATACTTCTTCCTCCCATATTTTTGTGTGCTGGGTTTTATTTTGAGATAAATCTTTGTTAGATTCTGGCTCCTAGTTTTGTACTAGAAGAGCTTGTTGAATCCTGGGTTATACACCCATACGGGGTGAAATATCCTTAAGGACAGTGCCATTGACATGCCTCAAGCTACGAAGAATTCTCTACAATTGTTCGTGATCGAGTATTTTCCTCAAGCTTAGAAGATGTTCCTACAAGTGTTCATGATGAAGAGAAGTTCCCCACAAGTGTTCGTGATGAAGAAAAGTCTTTACACGTGTTCGTGATGAAGTATTTTCCGTAAGAATTCCAACAGTTACAAGAGGCTAGAGTTCAGACAAAACTTCCAGCCAATTAAGAGTAGGAAGTGTAAATTTGAGAGATTGGAATTCCACCATTTCAGCAAGTGGCTTGGATGTGAGGAGAAGGTCTCTCAATTCTAGAAGCCATATTGGAGTGAATGAACGTTGTTTGGAGTACTTTAATGGCTTGGAAATTGTTATGTCGATTGCTATTATGTATGACACTATCAGCGAGAGTAAGAATCTTTATTCGGAATAAGTAGATATGAAATTCGGGATATATAGATCGTGAACATATGAATAAACTAAGGGGATGTAACATTTATTGTATTTTATATACATAAAAATAATTTTTAACTTATGTATACAATGTTTAGTAACACGATTATTTGTATAAATTACAAAGAGTAGCTTACACAAAATACTCATCGGAAATAAGCTACCAAAAATATCTTCTTCAATTTTTAATAGGGCGAGAGGAACTAATTAGTACTTACTTACCAGTTGCAAATCAACTTCGTAAATCGTACGGCAAAATTGTGAAGTCCACGAACAGTAAAAGGGAAAGTTCAAAGTCAAGTGTCCGTCGACTTGCTTCATTTGATTATTTTGGGAGTTGAATTAGCCCGATGTTCTAACATCTCTTTTGCGTTCGTTCTAGCTAATTTTCTTGTTAATGTCTCGAAGGTCCAAGCAAACATTAATTCCTACTTTGATTTCCCACCATTCCTGCAGACCTACCACCATGCAAGTTAATTCATTAGACCAATTCAAAATCCCTTCCCTTGTATATATAGAGCCATATTCCTAGCATTAGGTATCTCATATCCTTCCCTAGCAAACTAGCAATCATCAACTTCCTCAGTTGTGATAAATAGGATATCCGTTCCAATCATTCGAAAGAATTAAGAAAGTTACCAAATACTAAAAGACATGGACAAAATGCTATGCATGGTCGTCTTTGGTGCTTTACTCGTCGCAAGTTGGGTGCAAGATGCAACAGCCCAAACGGTGCATGTGGTCGGGGACAACATGGGTTGGACCATACCGAGCAATGGCGCGGCAGCTTACACAAATTGGGCTGCTGGGAAAACTTTCAGGGTTGGTGACACTCTAGGTACACTTAATTTCTTTGAGATATCCGTCAATCTAAGCTAATTTTGAGTGCCTTATTCATGTTATGTTATATCCGTCAATCTAAGCTAATTTTGAGTGCCTTATTCATGTTATGTTGCCTTTTTTTTTTTTTTTTACAGTTTTCAATTTTATGACCAACCAACATGACGTGCTGCAAGTACAGAAAACTTCGTTCGATGGGTGCAATTCGCAGAATGCCATAGGCAATCCCATAATGACAGGACCAGCAAATGTAACTCTTGACTCTGCTGGAGATCACTATTTTATTTGCACTTTTGGCAGACATTGCCAAAATGGCCAAAAATTAGTTATTACAGTGTCCAGCACCGGTACTCCAGGAGCCAACCCACCTACACCATTTGCTGCAGGACCTTCAGGAGCCAACTCGCCTAACCCGAGCAATCCAACCACTCCTACTGTACCTTCTCCATCCTTTTCCACTCAACCAGAAGCTTGTGCACCTACACCGTCTGCTGCTGGACCTTCAAGTTCCACTCCTGGTGTTAGTGCTCCTCCTCCCGCTTCGTCCTCAACGACCATATTGGCCAGTTTTCTGCTCAGTGTGTCTTCAATTGCCTTGGCCACTTTCCTTTAAATTGGATAAATTGAGGAGGTTGTTGAGCTTTGCATTTGTTATGCTACAGTTGATACTATGATACAAATAACCCTGGGATGGATTTTTTTTTTCTTTTGGTTTACCGGCTTGTATTGGATATTTCAGCCCTGTTTTGGCACTGATTTGTCCTAGTGATATTTTGCGAGTTTCAGTAAAATTCTGATAATTGTTTTGCAATCATCTGTGCAGATAATTTATTTCGGATTGGGCTCCTCTCCATTTCTCTTCTCTTCATTTTCCCCAAGTTCTAGCTTGGATTAAGGACACATGTCATTGGTTAAAATTAATGGCTAAGATTTAATTTACTAAAGTAAGACTCCAACCATAATTTAGATAATTAATAACTTGTCCATAAATATATTAAAAGTTTTTCTCTCTCTTCCTACATTTTTTCCAGAGGATACTAATCTGTCTCATTTCCTGTCCTTCTGTAAACATATTGTAGACGAGAATAATTAAATTAATTGAAGAATAATACACATAGAAAAATCTAACACACGGATTTATTTGTATTTTTGTTTTATTAGTTTCTTTGTATTATTCCTTTTTTCTTTTTTGCGTTCTCTTCCTCTCTTTGGTGGTTTGAATTTTTTTTGGACTAAGTCTAATGAAAAAATGAGAAAAACTATTACTTTTAAAATACTAAACGAAACTGAGAAAGTATTTACTTATGAAATATCACAGACAAAAATAAAGACAACTATTAGTTTATATAGGTATTACTATAATAGTTTTTATTTTTTATTTTTATGATATTTTATTAAATTCAAGAATACTAAACATTAAAAAGTTCCAGCACTAGTATCGTCTGGAAAAAAAGTAGGAAGAGAGAGAAAAAACTTTTAATATATTTATGGACAAGCTATTAATTATCTAAACCATGGTTAGGGCCTTATTTTCGTAAATTAAATCTTAGCCATTAATTTTAATCTATATCATGTGTTTCTAATCCAAGCTAGAACTTGGGGAAAATGGAGAGAAGAGAAATGGAGAGGAGCCCAATCCATTTATTTCTATGTCTCTGTAGTATCGCCTAAATTATCAAAAACATACTTTATTATGTTACTGTATAACTCTGCAATTATTCCTACGTATGAAGCAGGTAATTTTGATAGTAACATTTTTCGGGGATAAAAAATAAAAATAATCTTAGATAAAGTTTAAAATCTTCAACTCTTAAAGCCTTAATTTAGGTGTTTCACGTAGACAGACTCAAGTAGTGCAAGACATGTGTCATACACGCATCTATCGCGGTTAAGTGATAATAATATGTTAGTTTCACTACCACAATTGACTACCAGGTTAAATTGCTCAGGTCAGTGTAAACTAAACACCCATGGGAAGGAGTAAATATATAACTGCAACAGGACACAATGGTTGTCCGGAGTCTTATGTTTTTTTCCTGAATTAACCGCAAGTGGCACCTGTCTTTTAGAGTCTAATGGTATATATAATGCACGAGTCCGGAACCAAAATAACCCAAAAATAGATGAAGCGAACCAAAGTACCTCAAGAACAAAATGTGGTATGAAAGTACCTTTAACGCAGTAATTTACTGCGTTATGAGACTTAACTGTAACGGCTCAGTTAAGTCCAATAACGTAGTAAATTACTGCATCATTCTGTTTTTTTTTTTTACGAGTTCAATAACACACTTTTTTTATGCGCTTTGCAAAACCATCCATTGTTGAGTCCGGAACAAAAATGACCCCAAAAAAGACCTTTTGAATCAAAATACCCTAACAAAAAATAAAGGTGACATAAGTACCTTTAGCGCAGTATTTTCCTGCGTTAAAGGTTTTAACCGTAACGGCGTGGTTAAGTACTTTATCGCAGTAAAATACTGCGTTATAGAACCCAGCAAATTTTTTTTATAACGCAGTAAAATACTGCGTTATAGAACCCAGTTAAAAAAAAAAAAAAATTGGTCAGCTTTTTTTCTTGCAACATTTAGTGTTTTTTCCATACTTTGGCCAACGATTAGTCGTGTGTCAAGACTCCGAAACGTCAATATTTTATATAGAACCTGATATTTTTTTCTGCGTACAGTAATGTAGGCTCAATAATCAAGGATACGTAAACGTTCGGATCGTCATTTTAGGGGTTAAAAAGGTGCCCGAAGTAAGTTTTGTTTGAACACTTTACGTTTAAGTGTTCTATATACATAGACGTCAATTTTTGTTTGAAGACTTGTTGTTATTAACTTAAAGTTTTTTTATTTTTAGGGTTTAGATTTAAGTGTGTTATTTTTTAAAGCGTAACTTTATTTCGAATATACGCGATTCTTTGCGATCGGATGTCCGATTTATGCGATTTTTTTTTTTTTGCAACTTATTCGAAATAAAGTTACTCATTAAAAAATAACACACTTAAGGAAAATTTAGTGTTTTTTTTCGATAAAAAGATCGCAACATCTTATTTTAATAAATCTTTTTTTTGCAACATTTAGTGTTTTTTCCATACTTTGACCAACGATTAGTTGTGTGTCAAGAATCCGAAACGTCAATATTTTATATAGAACCTGATATTTTTTTCTGTGTACTAAAATGTAGGGTCAATACATCAAGGATACGTAAATGTTCGGATCGTCATTTTAGGGGTTGAAAAGGTACCCGAAGTAAGTTTTGTTTAAAAATTTTAGGTTTAAATGCTTTATTTTTTAAGGTTTTGATTTAAGCGTGTTGTTTTTTAATCGAGACATAACTTTATTTTGAATATAAATCGAATTCTAAAAAGTATAGGGAGAAAAACTAGTTGTAAAGTGGTCAAACTTTAGATCGTCATAACTTTGCGGTGGAATGTCCGTTTTATGCGATTTTTTTTTTTGATTTTGCGTATTTGTTCGAGATCTATGCGGACAACTGCCGCAAGGCAGTTTGGCCGAGCCGATTTTTAAAAAAACACCTGTTATCTTATTCAATTTTAATTTTTCCCCAAATTGGCGTTAAGTTTTTAGTTTTCTTTACTTATAATATGATGATACGCAATAGATTTCAACGTAAAAATCCCGAGGCAATGTAGCTGTGAGAGTCAATTTCACTTTTGTGGTTTCAATTTTCGACAATAAAGCTGATTGATTTTCTCGACATATAAAGTTGACTAAAATAACCTTACAAAAATAGAACACTTAAACCCAAAGTTTTCAAACAAAACTTATTTCGGGCACCTTTTTAACCCCTAAAATGACGATTCGAACGTTTACGTATCCTTGATGTATTGAGCCTACATTATTGTACACAGAAAAAAATATCAGGTTCTATATAAAATATTGACGTTTCGGAGTCCTGACACACGACTAATCGTTGATCAAAGTATGAAAAAAACACTAAGCGTTGCGAGAAAAAAAGTTGACCAATTTTTTTTACCGGGTTCTATAACGCAGTATTTTACTGCGTTAAAGGACTTAACCGCTCCGTCACGGTTAAGTCCTTTAGCGCAGTAAATTACTGCGTTAAAGGTACTTCTGTCACCTTTTTTTTTTGTTGGGGTATTTTGGTTCAAAAGTTCTTTTTTAAGGTCATTTTTGTTCCGGACTCTCCATTGTTTCCCACCCTTTCTCTGACACTCTCCTTACCCCCCCCCCCCCCTCTCCCACCCCTCCATCTCCCACTTTTTAATCAATTTTCCAAAGTTTCTAGAGGCACTTCTTATATTATAATATCTTAGTGTTAGTATTATAAACTAACATTATTTGATGGAACTGTAATAGTTTATAAACTATCTGTGTAAATTTTTAATGTGTAAATTCTACTTAAAATTAAACGATATAAACTATTACAGTTTTGGATCTAGTCATGTATCTTTATACTCTTTAACATCAATAATTTCAATACATTACACAAAATTTAAAATATAATAATATTTTAATGTTAGTTTATATTACAGTTCTAGATTTTACACTAAATCAATAAGTAATTCGAATAGTATAAATATTATCCCATATATTTAAATTTTTTGTATATAACGTTAAAATTTCCTCTATTTCAATTTACGTGAACCTATTACTATTTGGAGAGTCTTTGAGGTGGTTCTTTGACCACGTTTTCCTTACATTTTTTCTAAATATTTGAATTATAAATTATGATGACTTATAGTACTTTTTATATAGTTTTTAAATATATAAATTTTATTTTTACAAACTTGAAAAATCTATGACAAAATTTAAGATCAAAGTTATAAAGTTTGACCCTCGTACTCCGAAAAGGTTCACATAAATTGAAACGGATATTTTAAATTTTGTGTAATGTATTGCTATTATTGATGTTAAAGACTATAAAGATACATAATTAAATCTAAACTGTAATAGTTTACACTCATTTAATTTATCTTTTAGGTTGTACACAAGATAAATGACTTGATCAAATATTATCACAAAAATATGGAATAATATTTTTACTATTCGAATTACTCATTTTCCCAAAAATTATGATTGCATTTTCACGTCATATTTCAATGCGTCAATTCTACTTAAAATTTCATCTTTATGTTTATGGAGAAAGTACAAAGTTGAAAACTAATATTTAAATGAAAGTTTTAAGCACGCTGTTACTTTTTCTTCTATGAAAAGATTTTTTAAGTGCTTATTTTGATTTTTATGCTTAAAAAGCAGACAAGTAAAAATTAAAAGAAAAAAAAAGAAAAAGCAAGCATTATTAACTATATAGAAGAGCCGGATTGGCTCCCTTTTTCGTCGTCCGTTCCATTTAAATAAAAAAAAAGGGTGGCCCCACCAACCAATATTTTTTTTAAAAAAAGTGTAGGCCCCATAGTAAATATCAACCAATATTAAAAAAAAAAGTGTGGGCCCCATAGTAAACACCAACCAATAATAAAAAAAGTGTGGGCCTCACAGTAAACACCAACCAAGAAAAGAAAAAAAGTGGAACCCGCCATCTTCAAACTCACAGGAAAAAAAGAGTGGATCTCATATTAACAAAATCAAGCAATATAAAAAAAAAAAAAGTGACCATATTAAAAAACAAACAATGTCAAAAAAGAGCCGGATTGGCTCCCTTTCGTCGTCCGTTCCATTTAAATAAAAAAAAAAGTGTGGCCCCACTAACCAATATTTAAAAAAAAAAAGTGTAGGCCCCATAGTAAATACCAACCAATATAAAAAAAAAAGTGTGGGCCCCATAGTAAACACCAACCAATAATAAAAAAAAGTGTGGGCCCCATAGTAAACACCAACCAAGAAAAGAAAAAAAGTGGAACCCGCCATCTCCAAACTCAAGGGAAAAAAAGAGTGGATCCCATATTAACAAAATCAAGGAATATATAAAAAAAAAAAGTGAATCCCATATTAAAAAACAAACAATGTCAAAAAAATAAAAAAAGTCAATTGCCACATGCGTATCAACCCATTAGTGGGAGCAAATAAAATAATTGTACAGCAACATACTTAAAATACTTATATATTAAAATAAGATAGAATTTAATTACTTTTTCATTTTTTTCTTACTCTAATAAATGTGAAAAGAGATTAATGTCATAAAAGAAAAAATAATATTAAATGGAGATCAAATAATTAATAAGGTGAATTAGTGAAATTCTAATTCTAATTGGCGTTTCCTTAAAAAAAAACCGTGTAAAAGACACCATGACAAGTAAAAAATATTTATCAAAAATTAAAAAATAGAAGTTCTTCATTTAAATAGAAAATCAAATTTCTACTTTGTTTCATTTTAAATATGTAAAATTAATATAATAATTTGAATTAGAATTATCCAAATCAAAATTTGATAAAAAAATAATAGATATTGTTTAGGCCCAATCTACATACATTAACAATAGAATATTTTACACCTTTAAATTAATCGAATCAAAATTCAAAGTATCAACTGATGTTTAAATATTGCTATTGTTTTATCTCAAAGAGAGAAAAATAGTTTTCTTTTAAATAAGTCTTCTCTTTTAAAAAGTATTAATAAATTTTTGTCAACTTTGTATTCGTAGCAAACACTAATATAATAAAGTTTTGGATACGGAGCACAAACTACAATGTTATATTAATCGTGTTTTGAACATATTTTTTAAAAAAAATTAATTAATTTTATTACATGAGGGGGTAGGGGAAGGAGATTACAATGTGGGGATTCGAACCTCACCAACAAGTGAAAATTCGGGTAGCCAACCAACGTAGCCCTTTTGGATCCCTACAACATAATATATGTATTACTTTACTACTATATAGAAGAGCCGGTTTATATATAGTTAAAATTTTTCAACTATATAGAATCATCGGTTTACCCATGTTTCGTCGTCAGTCACTCTTAAAAAAAAAAAAAGGTGGACCCCATACTAAAAACGCCAAGCAATATTAAAAAAAAAAAAAGGTGGACTCCACCCTCTCCAAACTCATGAAAAAAAAAATGGACCCCACCCTCTCCAAACTCATTAAAAAAAAAAAAAAAAAACCCCATATTAAAAAAAAAAAAAATGTCAAAAAAAAAAAAAATGTGCACCTCATATATTAAAAAATCAAACAATATTCATGTAATTCCCAAAGTATCCCCATCAAGTCAATAATAGTAGATTCATTGTCATATGCGTATTAACCCATTAGTGAGAGCAAATGAAATTATTGGAGAGCAAAAAACATGGACTCCATATTATTACTTTTCTTCAAAAGGTTAAGTAGGCAAATACATACAATTTCCTTTCTTTTCTTATATTAGCATGAGATCTAATCTAGATATTTAATTCGTCGTATTTGCTATTCCGCCATATCATTTATTTGTTATGTTTACTAAAATAAATATACTTAAAATATTTATATTTTAAAATAAGATAGAATTTAATTACTTTTTCATTTTTATTCTTACTCTAATAAATGTGAAAAGAGATTAATATCAAATGAAGATCAATAATGAATAATGTAAATTAGTCAAATTCTAATTCTAATTCACGTTTCCTTAAAAAACCATGCAAAAGACAACATGACAAGTAAAATGAGCTAAACCGAGAATATTTACCAAAAATTAAAAAATAGCATTTCTTCATTTAAATAGAAAATCAATTTCTAATTTGTTTCGTTTTAAACATGTAAAATTAATTTAATAATTTGAATTAGAATTATCCAAATCAAAATTTGATAAAAAATAATAAGTATTTTGCACCTTTAAATTAATCGAATTAAAATTGAAAGTATCAACTGATGTTTAAATATTGCTATTGTTTTATATCAAAGAGAGAAAAATAGTTTTCTTTTAAACAAGTCTTCTCTTTTAAAAAGTATTAATAAATTTTCGTAGCAAACACGAATATAATAAAGTTTTAGATACGGAGCACAAACTACAATGTTATATTAATTGTGTTTTGAACATAGTATGTATATATATATATATATATATATATATATATATATATATATATATATATATTATCACTATCTAAACACAAATACATATACATAGATACACTATAATTTAAAGTGTTGGGCCCATAGGCCATCTAGTAATATAAGAAGTGGCTCTAGAAACTTTAGAAAATTGGTTAAGTGTGAGGGGGAAGGGTGCGGGGTAAGGAGAGTGTCAGAGAAGGCGTGGGGAGCAAAACGCACAAAAAAAATGCGTTATTGAACTTGCAAAAAAAAAAAAAAAAAATAGAATGACGCAGTAATTTACTGTGTTATTGGACTTAACTGAGTCGTTATAGTTAAGTCTAATAACGCAGTAAATTACTGCATTAAAAGTACTTTGGTATCACATTTTTTTCTTGAGGTATTTTGGTTCACTTCGTCTTTTTTTGGGTCATTTTGATTCCATACTCTATACTGCACTTGTGTTTGATTATAGTTTTTTCAAAGAATATTTGATTGTTTGAAAGTGTAAAATGTGAAAACAGGGTTTTAGGTTGTTTTCCAAATACACCTTAAATTGTATTTCAAATTTTTTGTGGTCAAACACTGCTTATTCCAAATAAAGTGAAAAACTTTTAAGAAAAAAGTAAATAATTCTCATGCCCATAGGTGGTCATTCTTTTCTTGTGAAAGTTTGGCGAGATACTTTAAGCTGGAGGTTTCTTTTTCTCAACATAAAAAGCGATATATAATAAGTATAGTACTCTTTACCAGTTCTAAAAGTTTATCCTTCTCTTTTTGAACTCTAAACTCTGTGCAATCAAATACTGTTGAATAAATTTGGATGAAGCAGAGCAAAAGACTCCTTTAAAGGGGGACAAAGAAACGGGAAGTCTTCCCAAAACAATCTAAATCTTTGGACATGATTTCAAATAATGATTTGAAACCATGAAATGAAATTATGTTTCGACATGCAATGTAAAATTTTTAAGTTATAATTTTTCTTATAGACATAAAAACCCTACAAATTGTGAAAACTATGAAAACTTTTCACTTGTTATGCAATCTTACCAAATGAGCAAGTCATATTTCATAACAAAATTAATACGCTGCTGTGGGGCGCCTTTCTAAAAAATACAAAATCAATTGATCAAACTTTAGTTCAATAAAAAGGAAAATTTAACACGAATAGTAATGTAACTATTCTTTAATATAATCATCTACATGATACAAACATAAATAACAGTTGGTAGAAGTTAATGAGGTTGGTAAATGGTTGGTGGGAGTAATTGTTAAAAATATCTACCAACTTATGAGTCTTTTTTCTACAAAATATAAATTTATGTGTCAAGTTTTTACATTTAAACATTTTGAAATCATGATTTAAAATTCCAAATCATACATTTTTGATGATTTGAGATTTCATCTCATGAGATGAAATCGCATGTCCAAACACTGATTTCATCTCATGACTTGAAATCATGAAATGAAATCGCATATCCAACTACTAAATCATGCGTAACAGGCGTGCTCGTTAGAAGAGACTAGAGTTTAGGTAGTTAGGAACTTAATTTTAGCTAATTAAGAGTAAGAAGTGTAAACTTGGAGATTGAAATTCCACAATTTCAGCAAGTGGTCTGGCTATGAGGAGAAGGTCTCACAATTCCAGAAGCTATATTTGGAAAATTGAGTCAACGAACTTTGTTTGGAGGACTTGAATGTTTTGTAACTTGTTTAGTGGATTGCTATTATGTACTATCAGGTAAATGGAAAATAGTAATTTACCGGTAAAAAGGGTTCGGATAAATCACTTGTTTAGTGGATTGCTATTATATTGAAAAATCATTTTGGCCTTATATAGACGTAGTAATTTCTTGACAAAAACGGTTCAGATAAATCACTTGTGGCTATCTAGCTCAGCAATTGATCATGATTCTTTGTATTAATAACAAAGAGTAGTTTAGACAAAATATATACTCAAAGGATTAAAGCTATCAAAAATATGTTCTTTTATTTTTAAAAGGCGAGTAAGAAGAAATAATTTCTCCATAATTAAGGAGGAACTTACCAGCTGCAAATCAACTTGGTAAATCATACGGCTAAATTTTGAAGTCCACAAACCGTAGAAGGGAAGGTTCAAGTCCAGTGTCTGGCGACTTGCTTCATTTGATTATTTTGGGAGTTGAATTAGCCCGATGTTCCAACATCTCTTTCGGGTTCTTGTTTGTAGCTAATTTCTTTTTAATGTCCCGTTGGTCCAAGCAAACTGTTAGGTTTTTGAGCATTTTAATATTGCAAATATCTTTCACATTTTTTGTGGTCAAACATGTGAAAACTATGGTAGCCACCATATGAACATATTTGGTCCTAGTTCACATTGTAATTTGTGGTAAAAAAATGTGAAGACCATGGTAGCCACCATATGAACATATTTGGTCTTAGTTTCACATTATAATTTGGTCTTAGTTTCACATTGTTTTGTAGTATAAAATGTGATCATGTTTTTCACATTTTTGTTGAACATGTTTTTCACATTTTCATCCATTATAAAAGGATGAATTATGATTCACCAATTCATATATATTTAAGAAAAAATAAGTTCAATCCATAACTTGTGGGTGTAGAGAGGAAAAGTGAGGAAAGTAAAAATAAAAGAGTTTATTAGTCAAGGAAGGTTCTTCTTTGGGTGGAGCTTTGGACTCAACATCTTGTCCGTAGGTTTGTCGAAGTTATACGACGCGTTCGGCCGTTGTATCCGGGAGGGGACAAGTCGTAAAGATTACCACGCTGACCGGTAAATTTGCTGCAGTGGGCTTGAATCTCCTTAAAGAGAGCGAGATATCCGCGCCTCAGCCATAAAAAATTTTATTGCTTCGTTGTTATTTTTCAATTGTAATTGTAATTTCACTGCAAGATCACCAACAATTTTAAGGAGAATCAAATGGCTACAATTGAAAAATCGCGATGTCAAAGTAGAGATCTTAACAAGCCATTTCTGGTTCAACGCGTACTCATTTTAAGAGATGGAAAGTACTTTTCTACTTAAGTCTTCTCAATGTTTCTTATGTGTTAACCGAGAAGAATCCAAATAAAGTAGACAACACTTCCATGAATGATGAAGAACTTATTTCTCTTCAAGAAAAAACTCGAAAAGTACGATGAAGATTCATACAAGTGTCTTCGTATTATTTACTTAATTGTCTATCAGATAATTTTTATGATTATTATGATAGAACTTACTCTCTACCGCAAAGAAAATTTGGAAAGCATTGCGTAGTAAATATGATACCGAGGGAGGCCGGAGCGAAAAAATATGCCGCTAGTAGATTTTTTCGTTTCCAAACGGTGGACAATAAATCAAAGTGGTAGACCAAGCCCAAGATTTTATAATGATCGTTGGAGAGCTCAGGTCCGAGGATATAAAAATTGGAGATAACCTTATAGTTTGTGGCATAATAGATAAACTTCCACCTTCATGGAAGGAATTTCAAAAAACTATGCGCCACAAACAAAAAGAAACCTCTCTTGAGACGTTGATAATGCGAATCCGCATGGAGGAAGAAGCAAGGGCCAAGATGCACTTTTGCAAACGGAAGAGAGCAACTTACAACCCGTCACAAATAAGGTAAATTTAATTACCTCAAATAATGTCGCTCCTAATGCTAACAAAAATACCTCTACGAAGCCTAAGAAGAAAATATTTAAGAAAAATAATGGTAGACCTCCCAAGAAAAATAATGATGGTAACAACCAAGCACAACATCAACAAGCACAAAACAGAGGACCATGCTTTGTCCGTGGCAAGAGTGGGCATATTGCTCGATTTTGCAAGTTTCGGAAACGTGGTCCTACACTGTGCGAACGTTACCAAGCAGCCACTTGTGGCGATGATAATGACATAAATATGGCTGAAAATGTTGATGGATGGAAGGGTCGATTCCTCGTGCAAACCGTCATGTCCGCTATGACAAAGATTGGTTCAAAGTGTATACTCCATTTGAGGAGCCCAAACCATCATGTTTGGTGATTCACACACTACTCAAGTGCTTGGAAAGTGAGAGATGTCGAGTTGAGTTTTACCTCGTATGGTGTTAACATTAAAAGATGTACTTTTTACTCCTTCTATGAGAAAAAATTTGATGTCTAGTTTTCTTCTTAATAAGCGTGCTTCAAAATACATTATTGAATCCGATCAATATGTAATAGTGAAAAAAGGTATTTTTGTGGGAAAGCGGGTATGCTTGCGATGGGATGTTTAAGTTGAATGTCGTAGATGAATAAAGTGACTAATTTTTTACATGCTTTCTTCTACTAATTTTTGGCATGCCGCTTGTGTCATATTAATAATCATGCATGGGAATCATGAGTAGTTTAGGATTAATCCCAATAATTAAAAAGGATTTTGAAAAAAAATGTGAAGCTTGGCAAAGAAAGCCAAAATCATAAAAAGGCCTCATTTTCAAGTTGATTTAAAAACTCGAATTATTAGAGTTAATTCATACCGATATTTGGAACTTGGAGGAATTTTAACTCGTGGAGGAAATAGATATTTTATCACTTTTATTGATGATTTTTCTAAGTATACATATGTTTTCTTGATGAAAATAAAAGTGATGCTTTTGAAAATTTTAAAATTTATCTCCATGAAGTTGAAAATCGCTTATAGAAAAATAAAAAGAATTAGGTGATGAGGTCGTGAATACGAGTCTAATGAAGGTTTAATTTTTTGTTAGATCATTTGGGAATAATTCATGAAACTACTCCACCTTATTCTCCTGCGCGTCTAATGGTGTAATGAGAGAAAAAATAGAACTTTGGTCGAGTTGACTAACGCGATGCTTGTCGAGTCTAGCGCACCTCTAAATTTCTGGGGTAGCTATTTTAACCGCTTGTTATGTGTTGAACCGTGTGCCTCATAAAAAGACTAAATTGACACCATTTGAATTGTGGAAAGCTCACAAGCCAAATTTGGGATATCTAAGAGTTTGGGGTTGTCTAGCTTATGTAAGGCTAATGGATCCCCCAAAATTTCTAAGTTGGGTAAAAAAGTTACTACTTGTGCTTTTCTTGGTTATGCTTCTCAAAGAGTACAAAATTCTATAGATTTTTTAGTCTTGAAGATAATATAATAATAGAATCAGGAGATGCTATTTTTCATGAAAATAAATTTCCATTTGATTCTAAAATAGTGGGGTCATAGGACTAATGAAAATATTTTGTCACTACCTAGCTCTTCTACTTCTGTTTTGAAAAAAGAAAGTGATGATTTTGAGTTAAGAAGAAGCAAAAGAGCTAGAGTAGAAAAAGATTTTGGTCCCGATTTTTATGTTTTTAATGTTGAGATGCATCCTCTCAATTTACAAGAAGCTTTATCTTCACATGATGCTTTTTTGGAAAGAGGGTCAGGAATGATGAAATGGAATCACTTATTTCCAATAAAACTTGGAAGTTAGTTGATTTACCACCGGGTTGTAAAACAATTGGGTGTAAATGGGTCCTTAGAAAAAAGTTAAAACCGATGGCTCTGCTGATAAATATAAGGCTAG
Source organism: Lycium ferocissimum (assembly GCF_029784015.1). Taxonomy (NCBI): domain Eukaryota; kingdom Viridiplantae; phylum Streptophyta; class Magnoliopsida; order Solanales; family Solanaceae; genus Lycium; species Lycium ferocissimum. The sequence goes on from NW_026725896.1 coordinate 60,741, forward strand.
ACTAGTTGCTAAAGGTTTTAAACAACTAGAAGGCCTAGAATTTTTTGATACTTTTTCTCCAACTAGAATTACATCCATAAGACTTTTAATTGCTATTGCTGCAATTTTTGATTTGCATATTCACTCAAATGGATGTAAAACCTGCTTTTTTAAAACGGGGACCTAAATGAGGAATTTATACGAACAACCCGAAGGTTTTATCAAGCCAAGAGAGCAAAGTGTGTAAACTTACTAAATCCCTATATGGTTTGAAACAGTACTCCAAAGCAATGGCATGAGAAATTTGATTCCCGCATGATTGAAAATGGTTTTAAAACAAACGAACGTGATGTTTATCTATCATAAGTCTTGAATAATTCACATGTTATTATTTGCCTCTATGTTGATGATTTATTGATCTTTGGCTCTAACATGAATGTTATCGGTGAAACTAAAAATATTCTTAGAAGCCATTTTGACATGAAAGATCTTGGTGAGGCAAATTTTTATTCTGGAATAAAAATTACTAAAACATGTGATGGAATTTGCCTTGACCAATCACACTATGTTGAGAAAATTGTGAAAAATATAACTTTCTTGATTGCAAGCATGTTGTAACTCCTTTTGATTCAAGTATTCACTTGTATCCTGTTCAAAGTGAAAATGATGTGATAAATCAAAAGGAATATGCTAGCTTAATTGGAAGTTTGAGATATGTGACTGATTGCACTAGGGCCCGATATTGCGTATGCATTGAGTACTTAGGTGCTTGTGCTGTAAAGCGTTTGTGTAGGAACATTGGCATGCCATAACGAGAGTTATGAAATATTTAGTTGGTATAAAAACCTATGGCTTGTTTTATAAAAAATATCCCGGTCGTATCAAGGCTTTATCACGCAGATTGGAACACTTTATCCGGTGATTCCCGTTCTACCAATTTCCGCTATATTTTTACGTTGCAAGTGTGGTGCTATTTGTTGGAAATCAAAAAAAGCAAATTATTATTGCTAACTCTACCATGGAAGCCGAACTAATCGCTTTAGCTTCGCCTAACGAAGAGGCGAATTGGTTAAGAGATTTATTATTTCAAATTCCTTATTTTGAAAAACCAATTCCTCCTATTTTAGTTCATTGTGATAGCACCGCCGCAATTGGTAGAGTTCAAACCGTTATTATAACGGTAAATCCGTACCTATAAGGAGAAAAACACGGTCTTTACGTGAGATCATATTTGACAAGTTGGTACCATTAACGTTGATTATGTCAAATCTTCGCGATAATCTTGCAGCATCCACTCAACCAAGGCCTTCGCAAGAGAAAAGGTCCTGGAACACATCGAGAGGACGGGATTGAAGCCCATAAATTCATGAGTCGTATATGAGAAACCCAACCCGGGGACTAGAGATCCCATAACCAGGTTCAATGGGAAAACGAATCATATGATGACTTGTTGAGGAAAATGCACTATTTTATTTATTCCCTCCTATGGTGTAAGTGCATTATTCTCAGAATAATTTGTGGAGGTTGAGTTTATAAACTCTTAATGAAATTTCGAGCTCGTATTGAGCGGGGTGTTAAGTTACGTGCACTTTGACAGATTTCACCTATGTGAGTGTGGAAGTAGGCCGCTTTCTATGAGAATCGCCTGCTCTCAAAAGCACTCATGAAACCGGGATAGCACAAGGCCGTAATGTGTCAAGCTATTAAAGCTCATGGCAACACCTTGATTATTATGTGTGAAGCGGTAATTCTTTATTTCCCTAAAGTTACCATAGTTCGGAAGTCCGAGACCACGGCTGCGGAGTAAAGATTATTGTTTTACTAAGTGGAGGTTCAATGCAAGAGCACACCTTCATTATGCATATTAATCTACCTTCAACGATAAACTCTCTTATGTTAATATTAAAATGAGTGGGGGATTGTTAGGTTTTTGAGCATTTTAATATTGCAAATATCTTTCACATTTTTTGTGGTCAAACATGTGAAAACCATGGTAGCCACCATATGAACATATTTGGTCCTAGTTCACATTGTAATTTGTGGTAAAAAATGTGAAGACCATGGTAGCCACCATATGAACATATTTGGTCTTAGTTTCACATTATAATTTGGTCTTAGTTTCACATTGTTTTGTAGTATAAAATGTGATCATGTTTTTCACATTTTTGTTGAACATGTTTTTCACATTTTCATCCATTATAAAAGGATGAATTATGATTCACCAATTCATATATATTTAAGAAAAAATAAGTTCAATCCATAACTTGTGGGTGTAGAGAGGAAAAGTGAGGAAAGTAAAAATAAAAGAGTTTATTAGTTGAAGGAAGGTGTTCTTCTTTTGGTGGAGCTTTGGACTCAACATCTTGTCCAGAGTTTGTTGAGTTATACGACGTGTTCGGCCGTTGTATCTGGAGGGGACAAGTCGGAAAGATTACTGGCGAGATCGCAAATTTGCCGCAGCACGGCTTGAATCTCCTAAAGAGAAGCGAGATATCCGCGCCTCAGCCATAAAAAATTTTATTGCTTCGTTGTTATTTTTCAATTGTAATTGTAATTTCACTGCAAGATCACCAACACAAACATTAATTCTTATTTTGATTTCCCACACCACTCTTGCAAGACCTAGCACCATGCAAGCTAATTAATTAGACCAATTCAAAATCCCGTTCCTTATATATATAGAACCATATTGCTAGCTGTAGGCATCTCATCCTTCACTAGCAAACTAGCAATCATCAACTTCCTCAGTTGTGATATATAGGATCCCTTCGGAAAATCTTCATTCGAAAGAATTAAGATAGTTACCAAATTAATACCAAAGACATGGACAAAATGCTGTGCATGATCGTCTTCGGTGCTTTACTCGTCGCAAGTTTGGTGCAAGATGCAGCAGCACAAACGGTGCATGTGGTCGGGGACAATCTGGGTTGGATCATACCTAGCAATGGTGCAGCAGCTTACACAAATTGGGCTGCTGGGAAAACCTTCAGGGTTGGTGACACTCTAGGTACACTTAATTTCTCAATTTCCATTTTCCTTTGAATTGAGATAGATCCTTCAACTTAAATTTAAAAATTTAGTGCCTTATCATGTTACATTTCTTCTTTTTGACAGTTTTCAATTTTATGACCGACCGACATGACGTGTTGCAAGTAAAAAAATCTTCGTTCGATGGGTGCAATTCTCAGAATGCCATAGGCAATCCCATAATGACAGGACCAGCAAATGTGACTCTTGACTCTGCTGGAGACCACTACTATATTTGCACTTTTGGTAGGCATTGCCAAAATGGTCAGAAATTAGCTATTACTGTTTCCAGCTCGGGTACTCCAGGAGCCAACCCACCTACACCGTTTGCTGCAGGACCTTCAGGAGCCAACTCGCCTAACCCGAGCAATCCAACCACTACTGTACCTTCACCATCCTCTTCCACTCAACCAGAAGCTTGTGCACCTACACCGTCTGCTGCTGGACCTTCAAGTTCCACTCCTGGTGTTAGTACACCTCCTTCTACTTCCTCCTCAACGACCATATTGGCCAATTTTCTGCTCAGTCTGTCCTCGATTGCCCTGGCTGCTTTTCTTTAAATTGGACTAATCAAGGATGTTGTTAGGCTTCCAATTTGTTATATTGGAGTTCATACTACGACAAAAATAATCGTGTTGGATTTATTTTTTACCTGCTAGTATTTGATATTTCAGTCCTGTTTTCGTCACTGGTTGTCTTAGTGATATTTTGCGAGTCTCAGTTAAACTATGTTAATGTTCTTGCAATCATCTGTGCAATTAATTTTTGTTAGAATGTCTTCTGTTTCTAGTTCTCAGTAATATCACCTATATAATCTAAAACAAATGATGGTAGTGTATAATTCTGCAATAATTCCTACGTACCAAGCAAGTAATCTTGATTGTAACATTTTGTGGTGATAAAAAAATAAATACGTAAATAATCTTAGATTGAGTTTAAAATATTCAAGTCTTAAAGCCTCTAATTTAGGTGTTTCACATAGACAGTAAATTTATGGCAAATGGGTAAATCTATATCTATCTATATAAATATATAAGGGAAAAGGGTCAAAAATACCCCTCCCATTCTCAAAGTTTTCAAATATATCCTTGTCTTGACGGAAATTATTCCCCAAAATAACCCGAAATTATTTTTTAAACCCGCTCCATCATTTAAACCCGACCCAACTAAATAATAATCCATAAGATCCCCTTATTCCCCCAATAATTTAGATCCATAGCGAATCGTTCGAAAAATGTGTTCTATTTTTGAATAACTTGAACTTCATACTGACCCCTCTCTAACTCATGTATCTATTAATCTACTTATCTAGGCTGGTAAAATCTTAAGTGCAAGGAATTAGCCTGCTGCGTTTAACCCAGAAGGTTATTTTGACAGCCATTTTACGTTTTGAGCCGCCTTTTGTGATTTAGTACGGTTGTTGTTTTGTTTTTTCCCTTCTAATTTTGACGAAATTCTCAGTAATCTTTTATTTTTGCTCCCGATTTTCTTTTGCAGTACTCCAACAACACCCATCCAATTTGCCCTTTATTTCATTCTTCATGACTTCCAAATGGCGGGTCAATTTTTCAATTTACAATTGCTTGTACTCCGTGGCACTTTTGTTGATCAGAAAATAGCAAAATTACGATGGTAACTTCACCATTATTACCCTTTCCCGTTAACATTTGAAGAGTAAAGAGATTCTTTTGTCCTTCAAGAATTTCGGGTTGCTTTTTTGAATTTTACAAAGGTTTAGACAGTGGAAAGAGGGAGCCAACATTCACGAGGATCATGAAGCCATTCTGTAGGTTTTACAATTTACAAAAACTGTCTTTGTAAACTTAGAGTTCGAGTTTTCTGAAAAAAGTGATTGTTTTACATTTCTTTTCTATTACCTTATTTTGGTAACGTAATAGGAAGTTCCTTAAAAATTTCAGAACAAAAAGACGAGTATATCAGTTCAAATAAAAGTAATCTTTACAAAAAAAATATATGCATAAAGAAAAAATGGAAGAACAAGGTAGTTTTCTTTGTTAGAGGTTCATATATATGTTTATGTTTGGTTTGTTCCAAGGGATTTTGCATGTTTATGAATTAGGGGAAGGGATTTTGCATGTTTTAGCCATGGCATCCGCTACTTGATTCCCTTCCCTAAAACAGTGGTGGCACAACACTGTTTTAGGGAAGGGAATCAAGTAGCGGATGCCATGGCTAAAGTGAGCACAAGGGGACAGGATATGATCGTCTACAACTGTAATAACCTCCCAAACGAGGCTCTGGGCCCCTTCAGACTTGATTTAATCCAAATGCCATCATTCAGGCGCAAGCATGTTAAGATACAATTTAGAAGCCGCTAAGGATTTCTTCTGTATAGTGCTTATTCTTTTGCTACATATGCCTCCTGTTATATCCCATTTTAACCAGAGTCAAAATGGTTTACAACATTCCGTTAATTCCGGGGTTAATTAAAATTAAGGAGTCGCCACCTAATTATTTATGGTGAATTAGGACACCTAAAGTTGTTTAAAGTGATTATCTAAAGTTAGCTCAATTTTAAAGTCTACGAAACCACAAGATTTTAGGTAAGGGTTCAACTAATCTAGAGGGAAGGTATTAAGCACCCTTTAAGATCCATTAAAAATGGTTAGCCGTCCGGACTCAAAATTAATTAGGCTATGTGTTGGCGTAAGATGTAAAAATATAAACATTTTAAAAATCCAATCTTTTGGGAGTAAAGTAGTTAACCGAAACTAAATTTAAGAGTTTTAAGTACTACATACATGGATGATAAAACACGCTAATCAAAAGTGCAATAGTTGCGCAAAAAATTAGATTTAGGGAAAATATTTTTATATTTCAAAAGGAAAAAAAAAAGGAAGAAGACCAGTTAGCTTATTTTGAAGATCTAGAAAAAGTTAGTAACCTATTACACTTCAACCTGCAGAAAACAATCTTGGATAAGTAAAATTCCAAATGTAAAGCTCAACTGATTTTAAAACATGCTTTAACTCCTAAAACTTCTAGTTGGCTAACCGATTCGAATGTCGGGTTTCTTGCCTTCCACGGGTCAAACACATAAGGCTGATTTCTAGATTAAGAGGGTTTATATTCGGTGATGTGCCTCTCTAGACGACGAGACCAAATATCGGTAAATTTCGGGATGCTTCAAACTTCAAGCAAAGTCACAAAAGCAAACAGACAACTAGCCATGGTAAAACAATTGAAAGAAAGCTATCGAGTATGATGTCCAGAGTAAGCAACTAAAGGAAGAGTATAGTCGGATGTTTGTCGTTTCATCTCGCCTCTTCTTCGAGTCCTATTCGAATGAGTTTTTGAGAAAGAGCGAGAGATATGAGTGATATAGTGGATGCGCGTTCAGGTCTTGCGGTGACGTCGAGTCCCAAAGTGGAACTCTCCAACTCCGGTATTCATGCAAAAAAGAAAAGGAAAAAGAAAGAGAGCTGGTTAGAAGAGGTACTCTGCTCCTTAGCAATATATGCAAACCAAAATATGCAAAAGAAGTACATTCTCACCTCAAATTCTAATAATCTGTAAACTAAGAATATTGTCACGTCATATTATATGTAATACTTTATATAAATCAGTCCTTCAGAGAGGGAACAATATATTCTTAAGGAGCACACACTGAAATTGGAACAATGCCTTCATCTTTTAATTATTAAAATAATTACTACATGCTAAAATAGGTCTTATATGATTCTACAAACTTAAATTCGGGCTACTCTCCTCAATCTAATCATGTGAACACCTAAAGAAGGAATATTATTTATTTAAAATCACTCAAATAAGTAAAGGATTATTACACTATGGGCAGTTTCTTTCCTAAACATGAAGATACGTGGACATAGCTACAGATTAACTCAAACGTGAGGCATGTGTGGTGTTGACTATTTGAATAAACTTTAACGTTATGGACATAACGAGATAGACTAATTAACATCACCAACTAGGACTCAGGCCATAATGCATCAAGACAGTATGAATTACACGAGCAAGGAGGTCATGGATCATTTTTGGTGTTGATTAAAAGATTAACCATTACTGCTAGTATAATAATGTCCATTCAAGTTCATAAGGAAAGTATCATGACTTAATAACTAAAGCTTTGAACAGAGACCTAAGGTCATACTTCTACCATATGAAAATATAAATCGAGACAGTAACACATAGAAATATGAACCAAGACAGTAACATTTTCATTAAACCTTCATACATGTGATTAAAAGGATGAATAAAAACAACCTATCAAAAATAAATATTCTAAGTCATGATAACATTTATGCTCATCCACGTGATAAATGAAAGGAACAAGGAATAGGATTTCAAGTAGATTTAAGTATGGCAGGTAGCAGAAGAAAAACAAATTAACTTAACCAAAGTAGAATCATACTCATGCTTTAAGCATTCGTTATCAGAACACACAAAAATAAAATCATGAACATGGATTTTTCTAAATAAGCAAAGACGCTAGACACGGAGAGAGTAAATGAACAAAATAGAGTCGGATTTACCTGTTTGTGGTGCAGTGAACGAGACGAAGATCCGGATCTACTCTCCTACTCACGAACAAATCCGAATTTCGGATGGAAAGTCACCAGAAAGTCTCTTCTTTAGAGCAATAGTGTTGACAGTGAAACTATGGCAAGTCTTCCGTAAAAAAAAAAGTCCCCTTTGGCTGAGAGTTAGAGATGTATTTATAGGAGAATCTTAGGGTTTTCAGATTTGAAAATTTTGAGCACAATGAATAGAGTCACGAGTTAGAGCCGTTTGAAACCAAAAACCAATCTCTAAAAGTTGATCTTTTCAGAAACTTCCAAGTGTTTTCAATTCGTTGAAGATGAGAGAGGAAAATGTTGCACGAAAGTGGTGTAACAAAGTTGTCCATGGCTGAAAGTAAATGCCATTTTGCTCAAAGAGGGAAGGAGGAGAGTGTACGTTTTTTTCTTTGATGAAGAGACTATGCTTAGGGTTTGATTTAGTGCTCATATGGGCGGGAAGAAATGGGCTAAGCCTGGACAATGAATTTGAAGGCATTTGGGCTTAGTTTGGTCGTGGATTGCTGATGGGTCCATGTAATGAGACATTTTGGCCTATTTTATGATTTAAACCTCTTTTCCTTGTATATAGATATGTGATAATAATAATTTAGAAATTACCATTAATAAGGTGTGATTTAACATGATAATCTTATTATTAGTAGATAAAATATAAGTAAGGTAATAATATAGTAAAAATATTATCCAGGTTATATCTTATGATTAATACGTAACTAGTAAGTAACGATGTACGAGGTATTAATATATAATAATACTTCAATAATAATAATAATAATGATAATATAGTGATAGTAAAAATAAGTTATTTAGTTTATTAATAAATATTAGAAGCTCAAGAAAATAAATCGGAATACAGGAGGGACAAAATTGAGTGTCAACAACTTGCCCCTCGTTGACCGGAGATGATGGAATAGTTTTCGGGAAACGAAGTTGACATAATAGGCAATTTTGCCCCGACCAACAAATATAGCCTTGGGAAAATTAGAACAATATCGGTATAAAAGGACTATGTGTATGAAATATTTTGAAGATTATGGGGTAGAAGAGATGTTTAAAAAGATTATGGCATAGAAGGAATGTTGAAAAATTATTGGATGTTGGAAAATTATGGCCGAACCCCGGTATTGAGTTTCCTACATATCTCGGGTTCCATGAGAATCTGGTCGTATGTAGTTCGCGAGAAGCGGGTCGATATCGATGTTGCGCTTTTTGCCCCAGTGTTGAATTATGGTGAGACTAGGGCGTTGTGAAGTGAAGATTGATGGGGTATGTTAATGATTTTGAAAAGATATTGGATGAGTTGTGGGTTGCATACTCGAGGGGTTAAAGATAGGTAATAAGAATGTTCGAGAAAGGAACATATGTTTATAGCCTCCTAATTATAAATGTGGCGCGCAACACACCCATCAGTAGAACTCTACTAGACACGATGCAGATTCTCAAAAATTGCCCCAGTGTTAAGTTATGGCGACACTGGGATATAGAAAGGGATACAAGATTAGGAAAAGAGTTGAGTGAGTAGAGTTTTAGCGGTGGATATGAAAGAAAATTTGGATACCCTACGTATTACGTGTTTGTGGACGTAGGCGGAGTTGAGTTCGAGAGTAGATCCGTGACCTTTGCTAGGGAGTTTGACATTCCTCTGTTGACACGCAATTTTGACCCTCTTTTTCTTTCAATTCATTTTTTTTCTTGAGCTTCTATGTTATTAATAAACTAAATACTTTATTTTCACTATTTTTAACGCTATTACTATTATCATTATTATCCCTTTATTATAATTTTCAACATTTTAGGATTACTAGCTCGAAAATATATTTTATTATCTTACACCTCTTTCTAATAATTGATTGTCATTGCATTATTTTCTTACTTATTAAATTAGCTATGAGTCGATATATCAAATGCTAAATAATTAAAGGTAAGTTTGAAACATTAGTACTTTATTTCCCATATGTTAATTACTTTTATAGTATATCAATTACTAATGGTCATCACTTAATACATATGGTACAAGTTAATTTCTTCAAAGCCCAAAGAGAACCCACGTCAAAATAGCCCAATTTTCGGCCAGCAGCCCAACTCAGTAAAATAATAGGCATTCAAGCTCTGTCCAATTTTCCCCAAACCTAATCTCATCAGCCGCACCCTCTACAAAATAACTCATCCCTCATATCTTTCCTCTTTGAAGTAAAAACCAGCTTTCACAGCCATAGACAGACCTTTATCCGAGCTATTTTCGTGCAACTTCTCTCTCTCTCTCTCTCTCAGTTGTCCTCAGCGATTCAGTCAATGCAAGAGGCCAAGAAACTTTTTGATTTTTGATTCCCTAAGTCTGAGGAATCGATTTTCAGAGATAAAAACACAACTTTTGTCTTCTTCCTATTTTTATGAAGGTTTCGATTTTCGCTAGCCATTGCCAGTTGTGGATGTGCCTATTTCAGTATAAGTTTTCACCTTTTTGACGAAATTCGTGACCCCATCTCCATAGGCCTGTCCTTGAGGAGATTTGGTTAGAGCAAAGAATCAACATAATCTTTTATAGAAATTGATGTTACAAACGGCTACATTTCAAATCCAACCTTGAAATCCCGCTCAAAATCATTAACCCTAGCACTCTTCTTCCACCTATAAATATATCTCTAAACTCCTCAGCAGGGGGGATGTTTTTTAGCAACTTGAACACCCACAAAAATACCACGTTGCATGATTGAAATTACCTATAGGATTTAGCTACTCTCTTCTTTTTCGAAGCCCTTGTATTTTCTCTTTACTGTTATTGCAGACTCATTTGGTTCGAGGTCTGAATCTATTCATAACGAGAAAGTAGATTCGACGCCGACTCCCCCGTCGCTGCACCGAAAAAGGGTAAAGTTCTTTTCTCCTATTTTAAAAATCCGGTATTTTTGTGTGTTTTTGTATATATTAGTTTAGACTTTATTTAGTCAAGGTTGTATGCTAAGTATGCCAATCAAAGTATGTAGGATTTGTTTCGTTCTCGATATGTGTTTTGGTTCAGCCTAGCCTAGGTTCAGTTTTTTAACATATGTTTAGCTTAGGTTAGTTATTAATGTGATTATGTGATTTGTCTGTAGGATAGTCGACTTTAACGAGCGTTATGGGTTGCCCTGTGTTGATCTCAATCCCTTGACAAATGATTTATGCTTAAACATGATGCTTAATTTAAATTTTGAATGTGGTTCATGTGGAAAGATGAAAGGCTATGCAAATAGATTTCATGAACTTGTAGGCAAAATATTGTGAGCAATTAGCATTGTTCATCTTGTTGTTAGAATGCACTAAAACAGTTTAGTAGTGGGTTAAAACTGGTATTACATGTCAAGTTGAGAAACTGTTAGTTCCCCTTACATGACTTTATAGTTTGACATTTTGATAAGTTTTCGGTTCCTACGAAAAGAGTTTGGGTTGTGGTGTGTAGGCCTTGGTCAGCCCTTTTCTTCTCTTAATTTTATTTCTCTTTTAGTTGTTAGAATATGAAGTTTGAACTTGTTTTGTGGTTGTCCATGTTAATGAAATCATGTGTTTCTTAATATTAGAAACCATATCAATAAATATTTTCTATACTTCTGTCTTTGATTAAAGTACTCATATTCTGTGTGTGTGTGTGTTTTTTTTTTTTTTCGTCGACGAAGGCCTTATATATGACCCTGTTTGTGACATAGATGGAACCATGCCTAGAATTTTACCAAAATTTTATGAGTAGGATTATTCTACTTTTGAAATCACATTTGCAGGATCTTAAAATCTGTTTTGTGCACGCTACATTTTAGAGGATTTTAAGTTTTATATGGTTATTAGTACAACCAAATGCTGCTGGTTTGCTTTTCTTCTTGTGTTAAGAAAACGGTTACGATGTAATGTTCAGCTTGCCATTGTCTGACAGTAAATGCTTAGAAATGTCTTAGAAAGCATGTTTATGGGTTCCGTTGGTTCACCTGCATATCCACTGGAATTAAAAAAACATGCTGCTACCTTTGTCTTCATGTTGTATTAGGAACACTAATTTTGGGAGATATTTTCAAGTTGAATAGAAAAATGAATGACACCGTGACTTAAGATCTGTACATGTACTTTATAGGAAATTGACTTATGAAATTCTATACTTGTATTATGCATAGATACTGAAAATTTCCCTTCTCCATGACAGTAGGAAGTACTGGATGTCTGTTTGTTTCACTTCTTCTATGGCCATTAGAGAACATGTTCTTTTGGTTTCAAATTTATGTAAAATGAGGACACTTTTAATCTAATTAAGTGCCTTTGCTTGGACAACATATTTTGGGATAATTACTAGCATGTTTGCCTTGCTTTCTTTCATTATGTGAAAATATGCTAGTTTACAGAATATGCACGGTTTGAATGATGGAGTGATTCTATTTTTACTTATATGTTCTCTACATTTGATATAAGAATCAGATTTCCTCTCTCCACTCTCACTGTTATTTTTCTTTGTTTGCATGACCACCGGAGCCGAAGAGTCCCATTTTGAGACTCAACGATGCCGCTATCATAAGGAGTCCGCACATCCACATCCTCTCTTGCTCGTTTCCAGCCTTACATCGCCTCAAAAGCGAACCACAGAAAAATCTAATCTTGCTATTAGGAGCCTAGTCTGGCTGTTGATTATTTTCACCTTGTTTGTTTAATTATTGGGTGTGACTAACACTTTTATCTTATGTGATTATTAATTTGCTAGCCAAGTTGATTTATGACTTACAGTTCGTCGAATATGATTCTTTGATATGTTTTAAGATTACAAATCCAAATCAAGATTTTGAGTTTGAATATAAACTACTTCAGTTTGGGGCATTTGAATAGAAAAGGACTTTCTCAAAACTATTATCCTAGTATCTAGTCTTTTCCAAAAGTATTTGAAGTCTGCTGTGATAATTTGAACTCGAATTTACTAACTTCTTAAGTTGTTTTCCTATAGGTGCAAGTATAATGTTTTTAAAAAAGCCTACTTTATTAAAGTTGGACCTTCGAGTCAAAATTTGTGTGGTCTCATGTTTGATAAAGTTAGATAATTCTAATCTTAACCCATGCATCATATATCGGCTAATCAAACACCCTCACTTTTGACAAAGCCGCTTAAATAATTATCTTATTACTTGGCTAGTAATTTTACATACCCACCTAGTAATTCTTTTTTAAAACAATAGTATTTTTTTTAACTTTAGCGAGCTTTAGTCTTATCTAATTAAGTCCGGTCGGTTAACCATTTTTAATGGATCTTAAAGGATGCTTAATACCTTCCCTTTAGATTAATTGAACTCTTACCTAGAATCTTTTTGGTTTCGTAGACTTTAAAATGGAGTTAACTTTAGACATGTTCTTTATATAACTTTAGGTGTCCTAATTTACCATAAATAATTAGGTGGCGACTCCTTTACTTTAATTAACCCCGGAATTACCCGAATGTTGTAAACCATTTTGACTTAGGTTAAAATGGAGTATAACATCCTCTTCAGCAAATTTGCCCCAGTTCACTGCATGAGATAAAGTTTCACGTTGTCTTTGCGTTTCTTGTAATTGATGCATGTGGATTGTATTTTCTGTCAAAACTTAAGGTAAAGTAGTTAGCAAATGAATTAAGATAAAGTAGAATTTGAAATATAAATTGAGATGAATGTAGAGCCGTATGGCTAGGAAAATGAAAATTTGATGAGTTGAAGTGATGTCTCTATTTTCAAACTGGAGTCTTGATATGGTTTGCTCTACGATCGATGTTGTAATATCTCGAGTAAAGTGACCTGAAATTCTTGTTAAAGTTGTATGTAAGGTTTGGAGTAAAGTCAAAAGAACAAAATAATATGACAATAATATGTGTATAAGGATGAGGATGAAGCCGTGTGGCTTATGAAATGGCGAGGCCGTGTGGCCAAATATTGTCTCTGTTTGTCTTTAGGGACTTGAATGATGAGTGATGTTTATGCAGAAGACGGAATAATATTTCCGGTTGTCTTTGGAGACTTTAATGATAAAAAGAGGCCTCCGGCTGTCTTCCGGGACTCGATGATAAATGATGTCTGTAAAATTTAAGGTAAAGTCGTTAAAGTAGGTAAAGTGAATGATAAAGTTATTGATAAAGTAAAGTAATAAAGTAGAGAGTAAAGTAAGAGCGTAGCCGTTTGGCTTATGCAGATGAGGCTGTATAGCCAAATGACGTCTCTGGTTGTCTTCGGTGACTTGATGACGATTCCTGTAAAGTTCAGGGTAAAGTCATTAAAGTAGGTAAAGTGAATGATAAGAGTGTATCCATTTGGCTTATGCACATGAGGCTGTATAGCCAAATGACGACTCCAGTTGTCTTTGGGGACTTAATGTTGATTCCTGTAAAGTTCAGGGTAAAGTGGTTAAAGTAGGTAAAGTGAATGATAAAGTAATTGATAAAGTATAGAGTAAAGTGATAGCGTAGCCGTTTGGCTAATGATGTTGATGAGATCGTGACCGGCCAAATTAATGACGTCTTCGATTTTTGACATGTACTCCTGATTTAATTCGCCTTCGATCTCGACCACCTACAAAACAGGTGTATTTGTTAATAAAGTCATAAAGTTATTGTGATAAAAAAAAATTAAAGATAAAGTTAGAAATAAAGCTGTTTGGCTTTTAAGGCGAGGCCACAATGAACCAAATGCCGCTTTTCGGCCATGATTGATAGACTTGACTGTTGATCTCGCGGTCTTTTATTCCTGCACTCAAAGAAAAATTCTTAGTTTGGAAGGGGGGAAGTTGATTCGTGTTGACTCGAAGCTTGACGTTGTTGGTACTCCGTTCATCCTATTTCTTCGGACCTTGTGATCTCTGTTCAAGCCTCGGTAGATGAATAGTAGTGAAAACAATAGAAAGAAAATGTATTATTTGAAAGATATATATGTAAGTATATGTATATAAGAAAAGATATATATACTATATATATGTATATAAGTTGTAAAAATTTCTACCAACTTTTAGATTGTGACACTTCCAAAACAATTGAAAAGTCCTTTGTCTATGATACTTCCTGTCTGGTAGCCTTAATCTTGTTGATATCCAACCATTCTCTTGTCTATATCTTTCAAAATCTGCCCCAGTTTTGACTTCGAGAGGATACATTAAACTTATGTTGTGGTGTGACCGAACCTTATATAGATTGCCTACGTATCCCGCCAAGGGAATCAGGTCAGAACGTAGTTCATAAAAATGGTTTGAAATTTTTCTAATAAAGGGAACGAAACCGATGTGGATTGCCTACGTATCCCGCCATAGGAATCAGGTCAAGCGTAGTTCCGTTACATAAATGGTAAGAGGTTTATTGGATTTCTACCTAAATATGACCGAACTGTATGTCGATAGCCTACGTATCCTACCGAGGAAATTAGGCCATGCGTAGTTCTCCTTACATACAAATAAGGATTTTTGGATTTTCTGCTATAACGTGACCGAACCCTATGTGGGCTGCCTACGTATCCCTCCAAGGGAATCAGGTTAGAACGTTCGTAATTACATTAAAGGAAAGGTTATAAACTAGGCAATCTAATCTAATGTCGTCCTTTGATTTCTTCTTGAATTGATAGCCTTCATGCTTGTGTCATTAACTATCGGCTATTTCAATTTCCTCTAAGTGGAACCTTATCTTGTCCTCGAATTTCTCTATAATTTTCTCGAGATGTATGTTGTCTTCCGGTTCTTCATAATCGTGTTTGACACGTAAACTTTATTCATTTGTTTCATTATATTTCACAATCATAAAATTGGCAGATTTGATAATTTATATACTAAATAAAATAGAAAATAACAAATAATAGACAGTTAAAGAAAATAAGAAATGCATTCATAGATTTTGCAGTTAAGCTTCCAAAAGATGAGGCAAAGCAACAAAAGTTTTGGGGCACGATTCAGGCCTCAATTTTTTAAAATCGTGTTGTTTCAAAAGTTCACTACATGTTCAATCTACCAAGACTCCCGGCGAACCAGGGACGGAGTGCAAGTCCAATTCTTCAAATTCTCTCCTGGTTCGGCACCCCAGATGGTCGGTGTCTTGGTGTTGTGAGTAATTGTAAAGTAACCTCCATTGGTGCTTGTCTTTCGATTGTTCCCACGGGAGCAACAAAGGTTGATGACGTGCCCTTTTCCACCTTTTCAATTGGCATAATGGTTCCATTCAAATCCTTATCTTCCTCAACAGTTATCATGCTCACATTGGCATTTTTGCCAGTAGGTAAAGGGTCTTTGTCCACATTGGGCTGAGCTCCAGTAAGTTGGATCTCTCCTTCCTTAATCAAGGCTTCGATTTTATTTTTGAGACCATAGCAATTCTCAATATCGTGCCCAGCAACTTCAGAATGATATGCATAATGCTTGGAACCATCAAACCATCTCGGAATAGGATCGGGAATTTTTCCTTCAATTGGTTGTATCACGCCTGCTGCTTTCAGTCTTTCAAATAATTGAGCCAAGGGTTCAGCGAATCGAGTGTAATTACGGGTATTTTTTATTTCAGGGTTTGAACGGGCTTTAGGGGTAGCATGTGGTCGATTTTGGTAAGTTAGAGCTTGAACGGATTGATATGGACGTGAGTTTTGATAGGGAGGTGCTCGGGGTTGGTAGTAGTTTGCTTAGGCGTTGTAGACAGGGTAAGGGGTTAGTAGAGCTTGGTAGGGTTCAGCATATTGGTAAGGGTAGAAAGGTTGTTGTGGATGGTTAAGGTATGTAATGGCTTGGCTTGGCTTACGTCCTTGGATATTCATGACTGCAGCTACATCTTCTTTTTTCTTTTTGGTCCCGCTGATAGAACCAAATTGAATAGCTTTGCTTGCAGCTTGCAAGGCAGTGAGATCCTGAATTTTTCCCGATTTGATTCCTTCTTCTAAGGCTTCTCCCATTCTGACAACTTCTGTGAAATTTTGTCCCATCATGCCTATCATTTTCTCATAGTATATGCCAGCTTGGCATTCAATGAAGGTAGCAGTCATTTCTCTATCTCTCATCGGGGGTTGAACCCTGGCTGCTTCTGACCTCCAACGTAGCGCATACTCGCGGAATGACTCAGTTGACTTCTTGGTTACCTTAGTCATGTAGACTCTATCTAATGTGATATCGTTATTAAAACTAAATCAGTCCATGAAGTCTTGTGCCATATCACTCCAACCACGCCATTTACGGACATCTTTTTGCGTATACCAAGTAAGAGCCTCACCAGATAAGCTTCTTATGAATAGTTTCATCCTTATATTCTGATCTCTACCTACTCCAACTAGTTTTATCCTAACCACTCAAATAGCTTATATCTTGTTTAATTTCATTAATGTAATGGCTACCTTATGTGTCTATATTATTTATTTTGCATAGTCTCCCATGGCATTTGATGTTGGATCCTCACACATTCTTGTGCCGGATGTACAGACTTTAGAGCCACGGAGTTAGCTTTTAATTCAAAGTATTTGGTGACTTGTGGTTGTTATGTGGTGTTTTGTCTTGGTTGCTTTGGTTGTTTGTGTTGGTATATGGTATTGGAGGAAGTCCTTGTTACAGGGGAGATGCTGTCCGATTTTACGTAGACAATCAAAGTAATTGCTAAGAAAATTTATCTAACGAATCCAATCATACAAAAATAACTTCTATTTTTTATGGCATTTACAGGATGCGGGTGTGATACAAGAGGAGGTTCACCAACGTAGATCAAAATGAGAGCGCCGGCAAACTCGGTGTGGCACGGGGGGGGGGGGGGGGGGGAGGGACACTGTAAAAATTGAATTTTTATTAATTATTGAATTTATCTCAAATCTCAATAGTTATGTAATCTTTCAAGAATACATATTGTGTTTGAATAAAGGTTAGATTTGAATGCTTGCCAACGTTTTACAATAAATAAAGGTTAGATTTGAATGCTTGACAATGTTTTACAACAAAAACAATTGCATTCTTGATGTTACGACTACATGGCAGATTTAACGACTGCATGGATTCTCAGCTAAAACGTGCATAAAAAAAGTTTTATGCATCAATTACTACAAAACTGTCAACGTTCTGCAACAAAATGAATTGTTGTAAAACGTTGTCCTGCCAATGTTTTTGCAACAATTCATTTTGTTGCAAAACGTTGGCCTGCCTACGTTTTGCAACAATTCATTTTGTTGATTGGTAAACGTTGGCCGGCCAACGTAGCAATAATTGATTCTTGAAATCTTTTTACACCGAAATCCTTGCAGTCGTCAAATCACGCATGCAGCTGTAAAAGCAAAATAGTAAAATAATTTGTAAAATTTTTGTTGTTAAAGCGCAGAATGCATGCAGTCTTCAAATCTGCCATGCAATCGTCAAATCAAGCATGCATTCGTAAAATCAAACAGTAAATATATTTTTTCAACATCAGCATTATGACATTCAAAGGTCCGTGAATCATTTGTTTTATATATACCGATTAAGATTTGTATTCGCATATCTCTCTCGAATTCTCACTTCTCTCTTGTAGACTTCATTTTTCAAGAATTCTCCACTTCTCTCTTGCATTCTCCATTAATTTTTACATTTGTATTCGTTGAAAATAATATGGCGGAAAATTATGTAAGAGTTAATTTATATTGGGGTGGTGAAGTTGTGTACGAAGAAGGTTCGGTGAGATATAACCGTCGTCAAGGGCAGTACAAAGGTTTCAATTTCCCTCAAATACGATCGTCTACAACGTGTTTTCAGAAGCAAAATGGCCATAACTGATCCTAACCTTTCAGTGGTTATCACTGGACGATATCCAACATCAATTACGGCTAGGGAATTTTCCATTTACGAGGAAACTCTTATTTCGGACGATGACTCCTTATCGTTATTTCTTCGAAGTCTTGATATATTTAGCAATCATATCAGTATAGCGATACTTGACATGTATGCAACTGTTGAACGCTCTACTAATGTTGAAGCACCCACTGACGATGAGTTTAATATTCGGGGTACTACGTATCTTCCCGCTATGAATATTGGGCTTCAAAAAGAGGTACACTTCAACAAGAAACAATGGTAGGAGTTGGTAGCCGATCACATAACTTTGGTTGGACTATCTGTTGTGATATTCTGGACGAGTAGTGCTCTAGATACAAGTGAATTAGGTTGCGGGAGTATAGTTCGATATTGCCCTACTCAAGTGGAGTCATTTGCAGAAAGGTAAATATAACGATGTTTTTTTTTGCTTAAACTAGGAGACTTCTAAATAATTGTTTCTGAGATTTGAACGCCTTGAATTTTTTTATGTTTGTAGGTGTAACGATTTTGAAGAAAACCCCGTATTAACTCAGCTCACACAAATTGTGAGCAATAATGATGTAGCTAATGATCACTCCGATGATTCAGATAGTGATATCCCATTAGATCACACAGAAACAGACGATGATCACTCATCTGATGATGATGGTCATTCTTATGAAGACATTACTGCTCGAAGTGATGGTAACGTTAGCTACCATTCTAATGCGACTCCATATTTGGATAATACAGAAGAAGGCCTGGATGATTTTGCCTTCATGAGAGATGACGATCCAGTTCGATCTACACTTTGGGATTGTAAAAAACCTGAATTTATCAGATCAGGTTAGTATGGTGGCAATAAATATTCTTTTTATTTGTTGGCCCATTTTTAGGGGGTTGATAATTTTTCTTGTATTATGCAATTAGGTATGTTATTTCAGAACAAGCAGGAAATGAAAGACGCAGTGAGACAATATTGTCTCAAAGAAAAGAAAGAGTTCATTTGTGATCAGTCCAAAGGTAAAATTTTGAGGGTTATTTGCAAGCGTCATATGTTGGGATGTGGGTGGATGATCCGTTTTAGAGAAATTTCAAGTGGTATGTGGAAGGCAGGCAAAGCGGTTCTCCGCCACAGTTGTCTCACGGATGATTACAGAAAGGATCATTCCAATTTGAACAGTCACCTAATTGCTACTACGTTGATACCATATATTATGGTCGATCCATACATCAGTATTAAGTCAGTTTAGCAAAAAATAAAAGGATTGCATACGTTTACTCCTAGTTATGGAAAAGCATAAAAGGGGCGTAAGAAAGCTATTGAAATGGTATTTGGTGATTTTGAAACCTTTTTCAAGACATTGCCCCGATACATGGTTGCTTTAAAATATTTCAATCGGGGGACCGTTGTTGAGTGGGAGCACCAATCAACTACAATGCAAGGTGAACACATCTTCAATTTTCTTTTCTGGGCTTATAAACCAAGCATCGATGGATTCAAAAGTTGCAGGCATGTCATCTCAATAGACGGTACTCATGCGTACGGTAAGTATGAGATGAAGCGCTAATTTTGTTGGAATTGATGCGAACAATAACATTTTTCCACTTGCATATGCTATTGTTGCACGTGAGAGCTTTGAGTCTTGGACGTAGTTCCTTGTGTTGTTGTGGAGACATATTGTTCGTGAGAGACAAGGAATGGACTTATTTCGACCGTCATCGGGGCATCTTGCAATGTGTCCAAACACATGATTGGTTACAACCACCTTCCACACACCATAGGTTTTGCGTTCGGCATTTGAAAAGCAACTTCAATAAAAATTCCTCAACAATGACCTTGAGAAGCTAATGTGGTTGGCGGCTACATAGCACCAGAATAAGAAGTATAAAATGAGGATGGAACAAATCAAAACAATGTCACCTCCAGCGCATCTGTGGTTAAAAGCTCTTCCGGAGGAGAAATGGACATTGCATAAGTACAACGGTCATAGATGGGGGGCTATGACAACGAATGTCTCCGAGTCTTACAACGGTTTATTGAAGAAAGCTCGTGGATTTCCCGTTCTTTGCGCGCATGGTCCGTTATACGTTTAAAAATCTTGTTGATCGGTTTGTTGAGAGAAGCACCCGCTTGATTTGTTGATTGCGGATAAAAAGTTTTGGCCCCTTGTATTTGTTGAAAAGAAGTTTGATGAATGCGGGAGAGGTCCACAAAACATACTAACATGCGAGAATACAATGCGGTGAAGGGGTCTTTGAGATTCTAACATTTGCACACGAAGGTAAGGGCGGAAATATCCATAAAGTCTCTGCCGAAGGGAAAAAGTGTTCGTGTGGGAAGTGGAGAAACTACCATATGCCATGTTCACATGCAATTAAATTTTGTGATATCCATGGAATTCAACCAAAGACCTATGTTAGCAAGTACTACAGTTGCAGGTTTTACAAGCAAACGTACAGTGGAAATTTTTCACCGTTGGGTGATTAGGCATATTGGCCACCTTCTCCCTTCAGTTTAATCAACGCAAACCACTTGAATACGAGCGAACTTCGGGAGCGCGGACTACAACTAGAAGGAGGAATGAAATGGATATAGCTCTGCTCGCATGGCTAGAAAGTGTAGTACGTGCAAGTAAACGAGTCATAACAAGAATCGCCCCGACATAAATCGGTGAGTTGTTGTTGCTTGTTGGTTTTTATGTTTTTTCTTAAGTTGTACGATTGTTGTTTCCTTATGTAATCTTCCAAGAATATATAACATGTCTTGTGCCGTTTAACAATTAGTATGTAATTTAACATTTACTACTCAGTTAATGTGTGACGCTTATTTAACTTATATTTTATTTTTTTTTATTTACGTTATATATATAACACATATTTAATTATTGCATGTGTTAAAATATTTATTTGAGTTAATCACTGAAATTAACTATATGCTTTAAAAATTAAAAAAATCAATAAATTTTTTTTATTAAAAACACAGTTGAATATGATTTAAATAGAGGCAACGTCTTACAAACTATTTGTAAAACGTTGGGGAGAAAAAATTAAAGAAAGGTATAACGTGGACTGATCGACGTTATACAAAATTATTTGTATAACGTGCATCAGTCCACGTTATACCTTTCATTTTTTTTTTTTTTTTTTTTTTTTGTGATGTCTGACAACGAAAGAAAAATTTTGGGGTATAACGTGGAGGAGTCCACGTTATACCCGTTTTGGTATATTTCTGAAAGGCTACCCCCTTTTGGTTTATACCATGTATTTTTATACCCTTTAGGCTCCGGACTCGATATTTTGCTAAGTTTCTGTTAAACTATGTTAATGTTGTTGCAATCATTTGTGCTATTAATTTTTGTCAGCATGTCTTATGTTTATATGTTTCTATAATATCACCTAAATTATCTAAAACAAATGATGGTAGTATTAACCGGAAAAAAACAAATGATTCTAGTGTATAGTTCTACAATAATTCCTACGTACTAACCAAGTAATTTTGATTGTAACATTTTCTGGTGATAAAAAATAAATACGTAAATAATCTTAGATTGAGTTTAAAATATTCAAGTCTTAAAGCCTCTAATTTAGGTGTTTCACATAGACAGTAAATTCATGGCTACAGGGTAAATACTTACTTCCAATTGGTATTTACACCAAATCATGAAGGCTAGACATGTGTCAGTCACAAACGCATATATCACCTTACAACGGTAAAGTGAGAGTAGTACGCAGTTTCGCTACAATAATTAACTGCTAAAGTTAAATTGCTCAGTTCAGTGTAAACTAAACACCCACCGGAAGATGTAAATATTTAACTGCAACAGGACACAATGGTTGTCCAGAGTCTTACGAATTTTCAACGAATTAACCGCAAGTGGCACCTATCTTTAGAGAATAATGGCATATATACTGCCCTATAATGTGCATATCATGCACATAAAAAGAAGGAATTTTCCAGTAATGATAATGATATTGTATGATTCCCAATTAAGTCTGGACTTCTGGCTCCCACCTGCAAAGTGAATATTACATGATTGATTCCAAGAAGATTAAAAATGTAGCGTTCATCAGGTGTACTTCCTCATTGAATTTGTCCCATATTAGTTGTTTCATTTCTTGGAGAGCAACAATTTTCTTTTAAAACTCAAAGTGATCATGTATAAACTAAAAAAGATATTCTATCTATTCCCAATAGTGCGATACTCCCTCCATTTCAAAATACATCCTTATTTTACCTTTTCATTTTGTTTCCACATAAGTGATGTTTTAGATTATCAAAAAAATATTAATGATGTTCTTCCAATTTTATCTTTATTTTAAAACAGAAAGTTTTATATAACCAAAAAACTACTTAAGAGCTACATATTAAGGGTAAATCACTAGAAAGTACTCCTACATCTTACTTTCTAAGAATGGTGTGTCCAAGCTACATACACCCTTATTTTGAAATGGAAGGAGCAGTACTTTACTAGCCAGCAAGATATTGAAAGCCTTCAAATTATTCCTCTGTTTCGATGAACTAGCATTTTAACTTGCATTCACTTGAAGAAAAAAAATTAATTTTCTTTCCAGATGCATCTTAACCACCTTACTAAAACTATACATCCTGAATTTTGGCTACGTTGCCTAGCTCAGTGTTGCCCGTTCATGTTTATTGTTAATTACGCTATCATAGCTTAGAATTAAGGGGTGGGGGATCAAACTTTGCCTCTGTACAATCCGAAATCATTAATTTTATCATCTTATATACTCTGGATATATTCATACCCTTTCATTACCATATCCCCTCGTATTTTTCATTGGCATTAACGAAGCTTCAACGCATTAGTGAGCCTAAAATTCAATTATTCAGAAATCAGAACTTATTACAACTAAGACTAAGAAGTGTAAACATGGGGAATGAAATTCCAGTATTTCAGCGAGTGGGCTGGCTATACAATGACTCAATGAGGTCTCACAATTCTAGAAGTTATATACAGAAAATCGATTTACTGAACGCCGTTTGGAGGATGCTTGTGATTGTTGGGCTAAACGGCCCAAGGATACTCTTAACATGATGTGATATTGTCCGCTTTGGGCCAAGCTCGCACGGTTTTTCCCAAAAAGCCTCACATCATTAAGAATGTCAAACTCCTTATAAGTAGCTCCTTTTTCTTTTCAGCTACCAATGTGGTACTTTGTTCGTACACCCAACAATCTCCCCCTCAAACTAAGTTCCCATGGCTCATTACGGGTCAGAGATTCAACGTGTCAATGTGTCACCCACATCGTCAGAGTATTTACGGTCACCGAAGCCCAAAGGCTATGTATGCATCTTCAAAGCTACGGGTAAAGGTTGTAAACCGGCCTATAGACGGGCAAAGGCACTAAGCCGGGCCCCACGCCACACTCCGCCATCTTCATACTCGTCTGGCCAAACCATTGGGGCTGCGATGCAGCCTTGTTGGATTAGCGACCCCAAAAGATATTTTTAACATGATGTGATATTGTCATTTAGTCGCGTCTGATTTTAAGATACGTATCATTAAGAATATCATTCCTTATAAGTATGCTCCTTTTTCTTTTAATTAATGATGTGATCTTTGTTACGCCCAATGATGATGTCTTCAGATCAATTATCACACCATCGTTTATTGACAACCAAACAAATAAGTATTCTTGCTTGTTTCAAGAAAATTAGCCCTTATTTATAAAATTATTGCCGGCTAGCACTGGAAAGTGCTTATCATCAATATTTGCTTATGAGCTATTTACGATCTAACTAATCCAAACAGGTTATAAATCTCAAGTACCGTAAAAGGTAAGGTTCAGGTCAAGTGTCTATTGACTTTCTTTAATTAAATCTTTATTATTTAGGGACTTGAATCAGTCCTCGTTCTACTTTTCTCCTTCGGATATTTCTTTCCTGCTCATTTCCTGTTGATGTCCCAATGTTAGTCCAACCAACATTAAATTCCTACATTGATTTCCCACCTCTCTTGCTATAGTTTAAATGCAAGACCTAGCACCACGCAAGTTGAGAGTTTAGACCAATTCAAAATCCCTTCGCTTATATATATAGAGCCATATTGCTAGCTATAGATATCTCATCCTTCCCTATCAATCTAGCAATCAGCAACTTCCTCAGTTGTGAATTGTGATATATAGGCAAAATATCTTCCTTTCGTTAAAGTTACCAAAAAGGAAAGACATGGAAAAAATGTTGTGCATGATTTTCTTTGGTGCTTTAGCCATCTCAAGTTTAGTGCAAGACGCAACAGCCCAAACAGTGCATGTGGTTGGGGACAGCACGGGTTGGACCGTTCCAAGCGGTGGTGCCGCAACTTAAACAAATTGGGCTGCTGGAAAAACCTTCAGAGCTGGTGACACTCTAGGTACACTTCAAACCCGTTTGTCCATGAAATTTATTTATTTATTTCTGGAATATTTTTTCATTTTATTTGAAAATCAGTGTTTGGGAATAAAAATTATGAATTCAACTTGAAGTTGTATTTCAAATTTAGAAAACAACTTATAACTTCGTTACCAACTCACTTTTCACATTTCAAGTTAATTATATTTAGTATGTTCGAGATAAATATTATTCCAAATAGTATTTGCAAAAAGTATAACCAAACACATAGGGGCGGATGCACCCTATACCAAGGGGTGTCATCCGACACCGCTTCGTTGATTTTTTTTTATAAATGTGAATATGTATGTAGTCTGAAAAACAGAGTACAAACTAGATATAATAGACATGACGCTGCTTGCCAAAAGAGTTTCATGGCTTGATGGTTAGGTGCCTTACCAGTGTGGTACTTATCCCTAGGTCGACCTGAACAACTGCACTTTCACGTTTGATTTTACATTTTTCTTTAACCGTTAAAATGCCTCTCTTTATCTGCTAAAAATTAAATGTTGTGATTAAGTTAGAGCCTCCGACTCTTGAGAAGTTTTACTATGTGTCTCACACAACTGACATTAGTTGCGTGAGGCTCTTTTTGTGAGATAAAAAAGTGGGACCCACATCTTACACTTTTGGGTCCACAAACTTTGAGTCCAATTTTTTGTCACACCAAAAAGAGCCTCACAAAAATTTTCCCGACTCCCTATAGAGTTAGAATAAAATAAACCAGTCTAACTAGCAATTAGATTATCAAAAATAAGCTCAAAATTAAAATCTTGATACCGCAAAAGAGATCATTCTTCTCCATGATTTGCAACTTCATGGGTATGCTGCTTGCTTCTATAATAATTGTAAGTCGTCTTATTTTTTTGTTTTCCCTGTTCTTAGTTTTTAGTTGGAATTTCTCGAATATATTCATTATTTTTGTGGATTCAATTCCAGAAATTGTTTGGGATTATGTAAATTATTGTTTTATTTTTTTATTCAAATTTAATTTTAATAGGAGAGATATTTTCCTAACACTTCTTCCTATCTTTCACAATTTAGTTCAACATCTCAAAATTCTTCTAACTTAGAAGAAGAAAGCATCAATGAGTTGGAACGAGGTCAACAAAGTGAAGAGGTTGATTTAAATTCCTTAAAATTTGAACAGGGAAAAGATTAGCAATTTGAAAATATCATCCAAATATCTGTGATGCATTAAGAAGAGCATATCTTCAAAATGGTCCTTTTCTAAAATCACAATTTTCCTCAAACAAAAATTTATGGTATTGCGTCGTCTAAATATCGACACCGCTTACAAAAAATCATGCATACGCCGCTGCAAACACACGTTCATCTTCAACTCCAACTCTATAAATTTCCAAATAAAGTGAAAATATTTGGAATCTATGTGTTGAGTCCGACATCGGCTAAGTGATGGGGACTTGGTCTCCTTATATGGTCTTGGACAATCCTCCTCTCGTAAGATAGTTTTTAGGGTTGAGTTAGGCCCAACATCTATTTTTTAACACTATGGTCAAACGCCTGCTTAATTTCTCGATTTTGCAATTTCCTCTGAGATATCCTTTAACTTAAGCTAATTATCAGTGCCTTATTCATGTTATTATGTTTCTTATTTTTGACAGTTTTCAATTTTACGACCAACCAACATGACGTGGTGCGAGTACAAAAAACTTCGTTCGATGGTTGCAATTCGCAGAATGGCATAGGCAGTCCCATAACGACAGGACCAGCAAATGTTACTCTTGACTCTGCTGGAGATCACTACTATATTTGCACATTTGGCACACATTGCCAAAATGGCCAGAAGTTAGCTATTAAAGTTTCTGGCAGCGCTGGCACTCCAGGAGCCAGCCCACCTAACCCGTCTGCTGCTGGACCATCGGGTTCCGTTCCTGGTGCTACTGATCCTCCTCCTCCTCCTTCATCCTCAACGACCGTGTTGGCTAGTGTTATACTCAGTTTATCCGCAATTGCCTTGGCCACTTTTCTTTAAATTGGAACAACTAAGGATGTTTTGAGCTTCCTAGTTTATTGTGATGTACTGTAACAATTTTATTTTTTCGTTTACCAACTTGTATTGGATTCAGTTTTGTTTTAATCGTTGATTGTACTTGTGATATTTTGCGAGTTTAAGGTAAATAAAGGTAGTCTTTTTGCCATCATCGCTACTCTCTGCAGATAATTTTGGTCAACTTATATATATGTCCCTGTAGTATGGCCCAATCAATCCAGAATAAATAATTATGGTGTATCATTCTGCAATTAGTCCTACCAAGCAAGTAAATTTGATAACTCTACCAGTGATGCTCAACAAAAAAATTATCTAAATTAAGTTCAATATACGTATTTGGTACGTAGTGCGTATAAGATACACAGTCCCTAATTAAATTTACCAACTTTTAATGCTCTGGGTGGCTTTGTTCGGTGTGGAAATACATGGTAACATTCAATGATCGTCGTCCGTAGGCGGTGGGCTGTGATGAATTCCACGATTTCAGGGATAATGGCACCTAATAGCGATTATTTTTTATAAAATTTATTGGCATATTTTTCCCTAAAAGTATCTCCAGCATCAAGAGTAACATTATATTGTCTGATTCGCAAGTAATTTAGCGCCTACGTACAGTCCAGAGTGCCACGATTGAATCCAAATTGAACTCAACCCTTATAAAAGCTTTTGAAATCACAGTTGGTATAACACTACTTCAAATATATCTCTAATTATGGTCCAATAAGATTATGTATAGCCTTCACCAGGGGTTTAAGATTTTAATTAGCCTAATTCCTGATTTAAATTCTCCAATTAAGTGACTCATTTCTTTGAAAAAAATAACAATTTTCATTCCAAAATTCAGATTGATGTACCCTTCTAGTAATTAACCACTCCCTCGCTCGGAATGAATTTGCATTTTATCTTGCAAATATTTGAAGAGAAATTAAAACTTCAGAATATATATCAGACAAGCATATATTATATATTCGAATGTAAAAATAATGAACTAGTTGCTCTAAGATATCACATTAAATTTGAAAAAAAAAAAATCAAATTTACAGTTGATAAATAGAGTACACAAAAAATTCAACTTTAACGTAATAATGTATCCAGTCTTCAATTAATCGCAAAAGTTAAATTTTATTTTATGTGATACAATTCATCCCCTCAATTAATTAGACACTCAAACATTTCCCTGACACGCACTATATTTAGACATGTAAAACGTGAACATAATACGTGAATCTGACATTAGGAATCACTTGAAGAGATATAGGTCTGTTGTCACTGATATCATATTAAGAAAAGTAATATTTTTGATTTCAACCATTAAAACTACATCACAAGGTTAAACAATTTCAAGACTATAAATAAATGATAATACGATCTCTCAACTAATGTGAAACATTCTAACAACAATTTTTAAGTCTGGGTACGTTGCCTCATTGTGTCCATTCATTGTTGTCCTTTTGTCACGCTATGTATCACAGCTTAGAATTAGTGGTAGCAATTTGTATGTTGCGATTGAAAATGGAATGCTATTGAAGGTCGTATACACAAAATTTTCCAATCCATTTTGATGGCCTGACCTTATAAGAGTAAACGCGGGCTTCGGGCGAATGTGGATCCCGTCATGTGGAAATGAATTAACGTAGTCGTAAATTACATGCGCAGTGATGCACGGAATGCCGTACGTAGAATATCCTACTTTGACGACAACATCGTTAATTTAAATGGAAAGAATTGCACAAACTAGATAGATGCTTATTAGACTAAGAACTAAGGGGTCGTTTGGTGTGTTTGGTGTAAAGGATAAGCAAAAATAGTTCTGAAATAAAATTTTAGTGCCTTCTTATTCTATGTTTGGTTGGAATAAAAATTCGGAATAACTAATTCCGGGATCAGTTATCCCGGGATTGTAGCCTTATTTTATCCCACCTTGAGGGTGGAATAACTAATCCCGGTATAAGTTGTTTCCCAACCAAACGAGCCCTAAGACTAAACTTATACTCCCTCCGTTCACTTTTACTTGTCCACTTTGAACTTTTCACGCTGTTTAAAAAATAATAAATGAAGTGCATAATTTACCAATGTATCTATATTAATTGATGCATATTTTTATTGAATTTGAAAAATGATTTGAAGTGAGTAATTAATACTATAGGTAAAACGAGAAAAAATAAATTGTCTTTTCTTGATATGCTAAAAGTGACAAATAAAAGTGAAAATTTATTTTTAGAATCTTTGGACAAGTAAAAGTGAACAGAGGGAGTACATCAATAGTGTGATATTTGTTTTTATAAAATCTGTGTAATTAAACATGTTATATCATGTTATTTATCATTTATCATAGGCTATCAAATTAAATCGAATTGCTTGTAATGGTTAGAAACTAGATGAAGAGAATAGAAATGAAATGCTTGAGGCGTGATATTCTCACTGTTTCTAAAAAATGGTTGCCTGTCTATAGAGTTAGCAGACAACACTCCTTTGGGATACACAAGCCTATTAATAATCAACTAAACTAAAAGTAATAGATATGGAGTAATTACGTCTCTATTTATAGATAAGATAAGTAGTTGAAATAGACACTTGTTTCGAAAGGTTGTGTCAACAAACACGTTGGAATATTTCACCATTGGTACCAGTTGGAATATTTAATGACGATGATACCCAAACTAGTTATTTTAAATGTAGTACCCAAATAATTTAAAATATTATTATCCCGATATTCAGTGACGGAGTTAGGAATTTTGTCAAGTGTGTTCGAATTCATATAATCTATATATTAAGGGTGTTCAATATGTAATATATGTCTGTAATATGTAATAATTGACATGTCTATACGGTATAATTTTTCATGTTCAAAAGCCACTGCCAATATTACAAACTATATAACAGAAATTATTTTTTAAATGATCTGATTGTGTGAAACTTTTTTTTTATATATTGTCACTCCATGGAACCTAAAGTCGATGCAATTTCTAGATTTACGAAGGAACCGTTTCTAGAAAAGCCAATACAAAAGCCGTTAATTAGTCTTGATCGGAGTGTGCGGTTTCAAACTGTTTAGTCATGTTTGAAAAGCTGGCATAGCAAAGTAAACGGGGTTACCATTTATCAGATTCTATGAATCCTTATTTGAATTTTTTGGTTCATTGGCCCTTAATTCAAGCAACAACGTATTTCTTCTCCGTTTTTGAATTTCGTATATTCATTTTATCCTTAACGTATTTGACCCGGCAATAGAATCAATTATGCAGCAGCTTAAAACTTCCAGAAGTTTGATTGTTTGTTTGAAAAATTATGAAGAACAGAAATTTGCTTAAAGCGTGTGAAAGATATTGTCCGAATATTTTGCTAAGCATAAACTATATTAGGAATTATTACAAGTTATACCTAGATCAAGCATTGCGTCTATATCCCACCCTCGTGGAGCCCAAATAGACCTGCTTTGCTGTGCGGCCCAACTTTCATGTGCGCATGAGCCCAATCGTATTTTTTGCTATTTACAAGCCCAATAGGAAGATGATTTTTTAATAAAGTGAAAAAAAAAAAAAAAAAGTTTCACAATCAATGAGGGATACTCTCTCTTATGAGATATGCATACTTTCTTCCAACAATAGTATTGTTAGTAGTAACTTATTATATTAGGTGACATTTTACTGAATATATTAATTTGGAAAGAAGTTTACTGTTGGAGTATGATCCGGTTAAGGAGTCAGTGGACTAAATAATCAGTCATTTTCCAAATTGTCAAAACTTTTGAGGAGTAGAAAATAGAAATGGCCAACTTTGGAACTTTCCACTTTGCAATAAATCCAGTCCACCTATTGACGAAGAAAGATTCCAACAATTGTCTGTCCTCGTATTGTTAGGTCTCAGTCGACTTTAGCTTTTCAAAAAAATCGCACCAATTTTATATGAGTCGGTTTGCAAAATCTATAATTAAAGCAAATAAAACCAACGTAAAGTTGATTTCTGATTATGATATATTCCTTTTAGATTTTTCGGTGCTTTTGATTTAAATCGAGTGTTTTTCTATATCACATGGATATTAGATGTTTACTGGAGTACGTAGGTGCTACTAAAGTCTACTTTTAGTGAATTGGATTAAGAAGAAAACCTCTTTACAGTTGCATCAGTAATGAGGAGCCTTTTTCCGAAAATAAAAAACAAGCTTTCAAGTAAGATTAAAACCGCATAGTTGTGTTGCATTAATCTTCCATCTTCACCTGATCCTTTTTCTTTAACTAAAGTCTTTCATGAATTAATACCAAGTTTACCAAAATCAGAAAATAGTATGAGATAAATTGTCTTCTTCATTTGCTTTTCAGTAGGAAAGTATATAACAAATTTTAAATTATAAAGGGATTTTTACGCTGTATAATAGCCATATAAACATATTTCGTACATAATTAGTATATATTTTTTTATATTTGAATAGTAATTGTAGTTAATTTGGTCAAGGGGCCAAATATGCTAAAAGCCCAATTATAAAATCTTCGAAAATGAAGAAGGTAAACTTACATGAATAGCTACCCTTTAGTAGATCCTTACCTTTAGTAGCTACCTTTTCAATATTACCAACCATAGCTACTATTTAATGAACATATGTATTTTAACGGGTGTATTTGTTTGTTTTCAAATACATATTGATTCTGTAGCTACATTTATGGGTTTTCGTTGTATTTGATGCCATTTCAACAAAATTTCAAATACATTGTGTACATTCAAACTACATATGAAGCCAAATACATTCAAAAATCCGTGTATTTGAAAACACTGTTCATATATTCAATGTATTTGAATGGATTTCAACAAAATGTCAAATACATTGTGTACATTCAAACTACATATGAAGCCAAATACGTTTAAATTTCTGTGTATTTGAAAACACTGTTCATATATTCAACCAAATACACATGTTCATATATTCAACCAAATACATTGTTCATATATTCAGCCAAAAACACTCAAAAAACACTCAAATCCACAGATCTGAGCCAGCTAGATCTGAGCCATTTTCCGGCCATATCTGAGCCAAATACATTGTTCATATATTCAACCAAATACACTCAAAAAATACAAAAAACACTCAAATCCGCAGATTTGACCCAGCTAGATCTAAGCCATTTTCCGGCCATATCTGAAACATGACGACGACACCACCGTCGCCTTCGCTGTCACCATACAATTCGCCGCCGCAGTAACATTGACCGCAATAAAGTCGCTGCCGCAATCCAAGATGTCACCACAGATCTGATCGTCATCATCATCATCTATATCAAAATCGTACAACTACAACTACTATCACAAAAAAATCATCTAAACCCTAGTTTTATTAATCATCATCACATCATCTTCTATAAGAAAACCCTAAAATTTTCATTCTTTTAGTTTTTTTGTGGGTAAATCTAGTATAATCTGAATGAAATATTGTTATGGTGGGGGTAGATGTGGCGGCGCAGGCCGTGGTGGTGGTGGTTATGGCGGCGCAGATGAGAGAAGGGGAGAGAGAAAGTATTTTAGGGTTTTGAGAAGATGAAAAATCTGAAATGGGTAGTGTGTGGGAATAGAGAAAGATAAATGTATTTGGGTATGTATTTTTTATGTAGCTACCAATTTTAATTTAGAAAAGTTAATTAGCTATTAATAATAATTAAATGAAAGGGCAGTTATTATGAATAAATAGGTACTAAAAGAAGCTACAACCAAGAATTTTCCAATGAAGAAATTACACGATTTTCCCTTCACATGGGTTGCTCTTTAATTTTTGGCCCTCAAAATCGAATTTATTCCTAGGGGAGCATAAGTTATTTAAGTGCGAGCGGCATAACTTATGAAATATTATGATATAAAAATATAAACTTATGCCACGCGAAAAAGTTGTTTGGCTTGAGGGAAAAAATTTAATACCAGCACAAAATAGGGAACAAAAGTGCAAATGACCCAAAATGAAAAGGGAGAATAACCTATATATACATAAGAATAGAGTATATTTACAAAATATGACGACACTTTTCAGTTTACAAAATATACCAATAGATTTCTTACAAAACATGTACGAAAATTTGTATATGTAATGTGTATATCTCGCTCAAAGTTTAAAATTTTCTCTCAAAATTTTGTGTATGAAAAATGTATGAGATATGTATATCTCATGCAAGGCATAAAAATTTTGCTCAATTTTGTGTATAAAAACTGTATGAAATATGTATATCTCGCTCAAGGCTTAGAATTCTCATATTTTTCGTGTATGAAAACTGTATAGAAACAGCATGGAATATGTATATAACTGTATAAAATCTGTAAAAAGTTCATGTTAGGTTTTTGGAAATTTAATATGACTACAACAACATTGTATATAACTTTCATGCAGTACTAATACAAATTTAATACAAGTACAACAAACTATAAAACTTAAGAAATAAATTTCATACAAACTCAATATATAATTATCATACAACATTAATACAATTTGAGTCTCACTTCGAAATTTGAAGAGAAGCCAAATCTCATCAGATCCAAAATTAGTCTGCTAATTTTTCTAAGTTTTGAATCCGTATAGTGCGATAATCGAATTTGAGATTAACAGAAAGTTTCATATTCTTGAAATTTCCCAATCTGATAGTTGAATTTTCGAATAGTTTAATTATTTTTGCGATGTTTGGAGTTGTTTCCGGTCCTTTGAGACCAATGCTTAATACTACTTTTAGCCTGTATCTAATATCAAAGAGAAACTTATAATTTGAAAAAAGGAAGTAGAAATGGGAATTCCTAATGTCTCATATTCAAATAACAGAGACAAAAAGCAGCAAGTAGAAAACAAAAAACAAGAACAAAAAATAAGAGGAATTCAAGTGGGTTGACAAGATGGAGGTATTTGCCACATAAAGGGAACTTTCGTAATGGTACAAATAGGATCTGAACAAACTGAACCTAAACTCTGAATTCCTGGATCTGCATTGCCTATATATATGATTTGGTACATTGTTGCTAATTTTGAAGAATGGCTTCATTCTCTCAGTATTTTTTCTAGATCTGCCGTTTTCCAAATCATGTTTGTTTAGATCTGCCACCGAAGCGTGGCCTGAACTCGCCAAAGAAGACTTTAGAGAAGAGAAGAAGGGAAAGAGAAGGCTGGGCGGTGAAATTTTGGAGGAAATGAAAAATGGGAAGAAAGGGAAAGGAAGGGTGGAGTGGCTCTATTTTGGATAAAACAGAGAATGGGGAAAAAGGGAAGGAAAAGGTTGGCTTTTATTTTTTTTCAGATCTGTTATATTTTGTAATTAAGTTGATATATTTTGTAAATAAGAAAAAATATCCTTATATTTTGTAATATAGAGTTTTAAGTGGTATTATTAGGTTATTTTCCCAAATGAAAATAGAACATACATTAGAAACGGACTGGACTTGTAAAGTGAAATTGCTGGAATTAAAGAGATCGGTTTGAGCTGGACTTATTCTTATTGGGCTGGATCTAAAAGTATAAAAAGAAAAAAAACTGAAAAATGTAAAATACACACACAGACAAACACAAAGAATTATATCAAAAATTCCCATTATGATATACGTATAAAATATTTCAACGATACTTAAAGGGGCATTGATAATTTGAAGAGCAAAATATACATTATTGAATTAGGAGAGGGAAAATGTCGATACATCTCCCCCTTTAAAAAATATGAAAAAGGTTGGTAAA
Organism: Lycium ferocissimum; assembly: GCF_029784015.1. Taxonomy (NCBI): domain Eukaryota; kingdom Viridiplantae; phylum Streptophyta; class Magnoliopsida; order Solanales; family Solanaceae; genus Lycium; species Lycium ferocissimum. The sequence goes on from NW_026725896.1 coordinate 95,138, forward strand.
TGTATCGTTGGCAGAAAATAACGTGTCCTTTTAATATTGCAAAATTATTGTTTCAAAATGAGTTCCTTATTAAGGCTTCATTTGTTTTCATTAAGATTAAGACGTCTGAATCTGAATACACATCTGAATGATTAAGATGTTGTCTCTAAATCTGAACACTAAATGATTTAGACTGTTTGTTTTCTCAACACCTGAATGTGCATAATGTATTTATTTAAACACAATAAATATACAATTCAAATAAAATCGAAACTAAAAATTATAAAATAAATACAAATTTTATAAAATAAGAATATTATTAGATAAAAATATGAAACATTTATGTTTGCTAGTAATGATCGAGATGTTTGTAGTGATGGTGGGTGGTTTTTTTAGGGGGGCGGGGGTGGGAGGAGGGGTTGGTAGGTGGGGGCGATGGCGGTGGGGTGGGTAATGGTGAGGGGGTGGTTGGGAGTAAGGTAGGTGGGTGGTGAATGTGGTGGGGTGGTAGTGATGGGTGGGTTTGTGGAGTGGGGGTGGAGGTTGGGGTGGTGTTGATGGTGAGTGGGGGGGGTAGGGTTGGGGTATGGGTGGTGGGTAGTGGAGGGTTGGGGTGGGTGGGTGGTGGGGTAGGTAATCGTGGGGGTGGGTAGGTGGGGTAGTGGTGGTGAGGGGTAAGTAAGGGTTGGGTGGTGGGAGTGAGGGGGATGGGGGGAGATGGAACCAGTGGTAAAAATTATTCATACAAAATACCTCTTAATGATATTAAGATTTTGTTCAAGATCTTAATGATTAAGATCTATTCAGACCAAGTAAATGCTTAGATCTTAATGTAAACAAACGCACTTAATTGCCTAAAAAGTCCAACTATTCGATTAAAACCTCCATTAAGTACAAACAAATGAGGCCTAAGTCAACGAATGTGTAACACATGGAATATTATTTCAATCACTTTAATGTGTACTTTCCTCCCATTCAATTAGATCAATACAAGGCAATACATAGCCACTTAGGATTCAAACTAATTGAATCTCCTTTTAATAAAATAGTGAAAGAGGATCATCACTAACTTCTTAAGATATTGGCTAAGAGAAATTGCTTTTAGGTGACTATTTAATTATAGCATATTGTAGGTGAAACAATTCCATTTGATTATAGATGTGGGCCGTGTGTTAACTTGCAAGTGACAACGATTCAGACATAAGATCTATGTGTTCCCAAAATTCATCAAGGCGACAAAACAGAATGATAGGAGTACAAGAAAAAAGAAGAAATACTCTGAATTTGAGTATTGAGCCTTTCAACCATTGACCCATTTAGCTTTTGGAACATGTGTAACATATTAAAATTCATTTGAGTGAGAGGAGAAAAAGAAGGTTGATTAAGGGATCAGAGCTTGGAAAATAAAGCGAATCGCACTACTCTAGGCAACGTTTTTCAATAGCAATCTATGGACTAACGAGTGCGGAGATTCAAATGATTGTTCTACTCATCAATGGTAAATTTCAGGTTAAGGCAAAAATAAATATCATTAAGAAAGATCTCCCATAAAGCAGCTTCAAATGAGATTACAGTAGTATAAAGACAATCACTTAGGGAGAGCTACAATATTAGGTACGGATTAAGATGAATCCAAGATTTTTTGCTAAGATCTTGTATTTATATTAGAAAATCCACTAAGTGGGTTATCAATATTTCATTACGAATCAAGTAATTAAAATGAGCAATGAACTTGAAGTTCAGTACTCATAAATTTCAAATTTTACCTCCACCTCTGCAAATTCACTAAGCATGTTCTTACTATATACACACACATACAAAAGGGAAAGAACTAGAATATGAAGGGCAGAGGAAGCTGGAAGGTCGGTAAAATAGCCCATACCACAATTTATATCTGATCTCCATCTATTTCAGGGTTTTCTTTTTTTATAAATTCGGGTGGAAGGGCAAAATGGTTTTGGCAGTCCCATTTAAAGGTCCACCATGATAAGGAAAGAAAGAAAAGGATCCTGCATTAATTGATAGAGGCGCATTGCTGAAGCAATTTTAACGTTTCTTTGCAGTTGATTGGTTCTAAGAGAATACATTTATCTATTTCTACCAGGATCTAAACCATACAATACACTAAGAGATCATGTGGTTGTGGTATCGAATAATTAACCTCAATATACATTTTGCGGAAGAAAAAAACTATAGTTGCTAATCATTGCAGCATTTGGTTGGCCTGTCATTAAATTATTTATGTGAAGAATTTATGTATTCTTTTATGTACAAAACGTAACAAGAGCAATACAAAAATTACTTCTTAAAGATAAAAATATATATTAAAAGTAAGTAATTAATGTATAATGATCTTTTTCATTATTATCATCACATAATAATCGTTTCGTCGGTATTATTCGTCAACAATCCCTTCATTATAACCACACATAAGCAAACAACATAAATAACTTCACGACCTTAGTGTCAAATATTCAACTCATCGTTTCATCGTGATCATCAAGAAATTAACGATCCATAGTATTGGACACCACAAGGCTGCACCACGTTAAAGAGTGGCAGAATTCGCTTTACGCAAACAAATATGAAAGACCATTCTTATTCCTTAAGCAATTACTCCATTTTGGAATTAACAAATGAATTCAAAGCTAAATATACAATAAAAATATTCTTCACTTTTTGTTATCTTTTCTGTTTCTATCTATTCCTAATCTTGATTCTTTATGGGATGATTATTCCACTAGTATGAGGCCAACGTCACTTCGATCGAATCCAATATCTAAGGTAAAATATACTCATTATAATTAAGAAAATCTATAAAATTTTGAATGCGCAATTCCAAAAGTGCAATACAGTCAAACACTTCTAAATAAAATGTTTTTTGTTCCAATATTATAGAGGAGGGCTGTTATTATAAAGAAGTGTGACCATAGTTCAACGGCAAAAGTTTACAAGTCAAAATTAGAGTATTGAATTTGAACCTTTAGTTTGTCTCTTGCCACCAGCGCATTACTCAATGCTTAAAATGGAGATTAATTCCAGATTTTCTCTAATACAGGGCAAAATTATGATACTTCGCTTCAGTTAGTAGGATTTCTTATTAAACATTAAAGAAAAAAAGAAAAAAGGCAAATTTACAAAAGAGCTTAAAACTATACACCCACATATTATATAATTTAAAACTCTTTTACAAAACAGTGAAAGTAATGAAAAACTAAGAAGAATGATTGGAATCATCTGAAATTGGGTCGACATCGACCCGATTATCAGTAAAATCATCAACGTTGATTTGATCAAGCACGAGAACTAATCCCATGGCAAACGCACTATCAAAACCAGGTTTTATTGAAAGAGAGAAAACGTCCTTGCCAAGCACTACATTAGCACAAGCATCCACTTTGCGTCTAATCTCAGCCACTGATACTTTGTCGGCGTTGAAGAATGTGCAGTTTCTTTGCGCAAATGACCCTTCGATCTGATACTCCTCCGCTGGATTGCTGTATACTTCTACTGTCACGTTGGATCTTCCGATTATTGAGGATCTACGCACGCTGAATATTGGCTTTGCCCCCTCTTCTCTTTCCCCTAAGTAGCCTTCCCACCTGTTATGCAAACTCGGCCTCTGTTCCAAAAAAAAAATAATTAATAACTGAGTCAACTCTTTTATGTTAATTAATTTTGAGCCTACTTCAACCTAAAAAACTAATCAGAGAGGATGATTATCCGAGACTATATAAGGAAATCAAGGACATCATATTTCACTGATGTGGGACTCTAACACACTCATCCCTAGGCAAGCTATCGACTATGTACTATAATCATACCTTTTGGACTCGCTGAGTCAAGGCAAGCAGCTGACCTTTCAATCTACGAACTAGACATCTAAAGCGTGTATAATATAAAACGGGCAGACCAACGCCGGAAATATTGAATTGGTATAGACCTGGCTCGGATATGATGTAAAAAGTTAAACCCTAACTGCTTAACTGAACTCTAAAAGCTAACTCTGAGCGGATTAACCGAGACTATATGAAAAACTAAAGACACCATTTCCCACCGATGTGGGACTCTTAACAGTTTATCGTCTCACAATTTTTGCCATAAATTGCAAAATCAGAAATTGGGAGAAGAAGAAAAAAGTAGTACTACGATTTAATGAGTACCTTCCGACGGACAGTGAGAAGGCATTTGCCAGCGGCGTCCATGAGAACGAGTTCACCCAGGTCACGAGATTCCGGACCATACGAGTCCACTCGGAACACAACCTCCCCTTTGCAGTCGTATGCAGTGAACCCATCCCCAGTGAAGAAAAGGGAGGTCTTAAGAACTGTGAGATTCATCTCTTCACTACAAACGAATGTTTCTTCAACAACTTTACCCTTCATTTTCTTGTTTTGCTTCAAATCTGACTTTGAAAAGAAAAAGTACACTTATGATTAAAACACCTTTACTATCCTTAGCAATTTATTGGAAGAAAAGAAATGAGATACTGTAGTATTTATGAACTGAAGAGGCCAAAAGGACGGTCTGAGAGAAGAGGTAGAAAACTCGCTAGAGACATGTGGTGTGCATTTATTTGTAAAGGGGCTCCCCCCTCTATCTATGATCTATAGAAGAATTATTAATTGTTAATTAAAAAAAATCTCGCCTAAAGCAATTAAAGTAATTTAAGAATGAAGCCTCTTACTTTCAGCTTTTAGTACATGTGTACTAATATTTAAATTCACTCAATTAAAGGTTGCAACTTGCATTATAATAGCAAATTTATCTTAATATTTTATTAGATCGTATATGGGAATCAAAATATTGAGGAGATCACAAATAACCAATGGTCAATATTCAAATATCTAATCTAATCAGAAGGTAATTGGAGGTCCCAAATAAATAGCACAATATTATTAATATGCAAAGAGTGCCCATTATGCTCTAGAAGACAAGAAGAAAATACAATCCTCTGGGTCCGGGTAACTTTTTCCGTACCAACTTTCTATATCTCCCACTAGTGGGGAGAATAGTAATAGTACTACCGAGTCAGGAAAAAACTCACATGAAACTAGAGTGCGTTTAGAAGCTGACGTACTGCTTCCGCAAAAAATGATTTCAGTTCAAATATTGTATTTGCAAAATTCATTAAATATATGTAAAAGCTTAATTCAAAACCCAATTACCAACTTTTGAGAACACTATTCTAAAATTTTTTATCTCATAAGTTAAAATTCTGATTTAGCCTCTCGATGAAAGTTTCACCTGAAACTAAGAATAAAACACATAAGACATAATTTTAATTCATACACTTTGCATTTAATTAAAAATGTTCGTCATACATTTAAAAAAAAGAAAAGTAATTGCTTAAATTATGTTATCGTGCAAAAAAATTTACATAACAATGCATACAGACAGTATAAATTAGTTTTTTAAAATTTATCCAGCAAGTCGTTTTCAAAATCGGACAAGGAGCCCAAATCAAAGATATTTATGGAAACCAACATACCTACTTAAGGAAATAATACGGTTTGCTGAAGAATGTCCCATGCATACATGTCCTCATCCATTAAATCATGTCTCAATATCTATCCAAAACCTACTATATAAAGAAAAGACTTTACCCCGTATAACGATATCTATCGTGATTTTTAAAAATGTAAGTGGATAATGTAGTTTACTGAACCTATTTTGAGAAATTAGACATCTGTCATACGACTAATGTAGTCAAATATGTAAATGGAAAGATAGTATATCTACGTTGGGATTGATCGTGCATATTTTAAATTAGGAATATGAAAATGACGCTGGTATCTAACATTCATAAAGACATTCACTTTTTATTAATTAATTAAATTGGCAACCAACAGTGCGACGCATTGCATGCAGGTGTCACTAGTTTTGAAAAAATTGCACAATAATACAAACCAGCATTTCCTTTTGCCACTAAAAGAGAGTCAGCCAACTGCCTCTTCGTTTTTTTGCCTTTCTTTTCCCTTTTGATTAAGGGACGGACTGGGATCCATGGGTTTTAAACTTTTTCTATAGCATTTATTTTACGAAAACCAATAAGTTGATTTACCTTAATTGAGCGTTATCGCATCCTCTTAATAATACAGAAGCAGTTATGAGCTATGGTGCACATTGGGCAGGTAAGAAGTTACCCCAGGTTAGTTTCTTGGTTGAATTTGGCACGTGTGCGAAGTGATATAGCATTGATTTATTTAAAAAGGTACTCCCTCCGTACCATAATAAGTGTTACCTTACCCAGAAAAAATTATTCCATAATAAATATCACTTTAGAAAACCAAAACATAAATTAGCTAGTTTTTTCCAATTCTACCCTTAGACAAAAAATGACAAGTTAAAGTAACATCTAAATTAATGATTACCAAGCCACATAGTAACTTGGTATTGTCGGATTCCCAATGATTACTACTTGTGCATGCTCTAATCAAGAGGAAAAAAAAGTAATTTTTTTTATCATATAGGAGTAATTTAGTAAATTTAACATTGCATTATTGGTATCTGAATATGCTTGTTTTTGCTAAGGTAACACTTATTATGGGACCGAGGGAGTATCAAATAACTACGATGGCTTTTTTTTAGAGTTAGGTACAACCAAGTTTAAAAACTCCGTTTTTTAAGTTTCTAGAGAAATATGTTTGTTTGAGCCGTTTTTGCATAGACAAGATATTACTAGACTTTTTCTACAAAATTTCAAAACTCATATTTCAAAATCTCTAAATTAAATACCACTATCACATCCTACGATAGGCTACAATTGACAAAATTCACCAATTATGACATTAATAGTGTTCATAACATGACTTGGAATTAATACAAGGTGTATCTCTGTATAATGGTTGCTATGAATCTCAATATTCAAGTACTTTCGGTTGAAACATTTTCTAGATTGCTTGAACTAAAAGTTCGCCGACTTTTTCTTCCTTGCTGTTATGATACATTTTTTAGGTTAACCGACTAAATAAGTTGAAAAAGACCTTAAGACAAATATATATGGTTGTAGTTGAGAAGCCAGATTCAAATGTGTGGAGTACCAATATGCGCGTTGTCAAAATGACCCTGTATGTTGGAATTTGAGGTGTTTTTCTCATTTTCGCTTTGAAAATAATAAAGATGTGTGTATAATTCGTGTGGTTGAAGAGGTTGACATTTTAACAAATACACGTCGATTGTGTGCCTGTAATTTCATACATTATGTTCTTTTATTTGTATATTGTCTTGATTTCTCAAACTTATAGTATTAAGTATCAAAATCAATATCCATTAAACTATTGGAAATATTATATTTCCCTTAAAAAATAGAGAGCTGCTTTATTTTATTTATTTATAGACATAATGAAAGCCCATATGCAGAATGTGCGAGGAAATTAATTTTAAAAGTCGGCAATGTCTCTTTAAATTTGTCAGATATGGGATGAGATATCTGTAATGTTTTCGTGGATAATAATATTCGACAAAAAGAGAAGGGAAGAGACACTTGCATTAGCTGTATAAGAAAAAAGGAGGAATTGGTAGAATATCAATTCAGCATATGGTCCAAAAATAACTTTTTTTTCTTTTAATTACCATATTATGCAGTTGTTTAATATTTACATTGAGTGTTTATACCACATTATGTAAATTTATTATAGTTAAGTGATTTAATAAGGTGAAAATGCATGTTTATTAATCATGATTAATGCTAAAATCTATGTTCAAAGACACATCATGCTTCTATTGACTTGATGTGGCCCCAGTACAAATAAGTTTTTATCTTAGTTCATGATATTTGGGGGTAAATCTTTCTTCAAGTAAAGCAGAATTTATTCCAGATTCACCTGACCAAATAAGCGTTTTTGTGATTTGATTAAGTTTTAAACTGTTCAAAATACTAGGTCTAAAATCAAATGAAATCAGGCTATTACCGATTAAGTTCAATAATTAGATGACCATTTGCCCCCAGTGTGGAAAATGAAAAATGCTACCTACTTAAGACTCTTTATTACAAAACATGAGGATATTTTTTCTTATTTACAACATAGAACGGATCTTCATTTTTCATACTTTTTTAAAAAATATATATATTTTATTATTTTTTAAATAAAAATCGGTCAACGTTTAAAAAATTCAGTCAATTTTCTGTGTATAAAAACTGTATGAAATGTGTATATGTGCGAAATTTTTAATACAGTTTTCATACACAAATTTTGGGCGAACTTTTTATGCCTTGAGCGAGATATACATATTTCATACATTTTTCACACACAAAATTCTGAGAGATTTTTTTAAGCCTTAAATATTATATGAAAGCTATATAAAATGTTGTTGTAGTTGTATTGATTTTCCAAAACCAATCATGAACGTTATACACAAAAAATGTGAGCGAAATTCTAAGCCTTGAGCGAGATATACATAATTCAAACTGTTTTTATACACAAAATGAGCGAAAGTTTTAAGCCTTGAACCAGATACACACATTTCAACATTTTTCCTACAGTTTTCACACACAAAATTCTAAGCGAATTTTGTAAGCTTTGAGCGAGATATACACATTTCATAAATTTTTCATTCACAAAATTTTTAGCCATTTTTTTAAGCCTGGAGTAGAAAAAAAAATAATTATTTTAAAAAAAAAAAAACTTCCGCTAAAATTTCGTTTAAATTTTGTAAGAAATCTATTGCTATATTTTGTAAACTAAAAAGTTTTGTTATATTTTGTAAATGCGTTTCTTATTATATATATGGGTCAATCTCCCTTGCCAATAATAATAGGGAAATCTACGTGGCTTGACAAACGCTAGTAGGTAATTATATTTAGTAGCTATAGTTTGACTTAATTACTTCCCATAGCTAACATTTGTATATTAATGATAATTATTAACTATAAGGTAAAATACAGTGAAAAGAGGAATGTATCCCCAATTCAACCATTCTCTCGCATCTGGTCTCCCTCTCATCTGTTTCCACTCTCTCTTACTCCGGCAAGAAATTGACGCGCTTTTTAGATGTATTTCTGGGCAGATCAGTCGATGGAGACTCAAATTTGAGCAAAAATACACTCAGATCGACTACCACTAGTCAAACTCTCTTGGCTTCAAGCTCCGACGCCATCAGATCCGAGTGACAAAGAGGAGAGGTGTTATTGTGGCGGATGGCGAAAAAGTTACATCGAGATGGGAGAAAGAGGACGAGGGTTGTTGGTGGCAGTGGCGAGAATGACGGTGGCTCAAATCTGCCCGACGCCTCCACTTGATACATCATCATCCTCATCATACTTCACCCGAGATTTATGGTTTGCTTAAATGATAGATCGAATAAAGATAAATTGACAAGAAGAATAGACATTCTTTTTATGAGTTTTCACCATTGATGAATTATATCCCCTGTTTATTCTTCATTCTGTTGTTCTTCTTATAATGATGACAACTTTTTGGCTTGGCCTCTTTAGATATTACAAAAATATATTCAAGCTAGTGGATTTCTGCGATCTTCAGATGATCATCTCTCCCATTTTCCTCCTCCATGATGCTGGTGGTGTATTTCTTTTTGGGGTGTATTTTATTTCTTGTATTCATTATTTGAGTGTATTCGTTAATTTTTTTAGTGTAAAATTCAGTGTTTCTTTATGTATTTTTCGCTTGTATTTCAAAAGAGATTTTTTTTTGGTATACAGATGAATATCGTGAATTTTGAATGCAGCTAAATATTCCTGTATTGTTTTGGCATTTATGTTGTTTGAATACAACCGAATATAAATATAATAAATTGAATACAATATAAAATAGTTAGAAATGAATACAACTTAATTGAATACATTCGAATTGAATAAAGCGAAACACAGCCGAATTCGAATACACTAACCTGTAGCATTATTGTATCTACAAAATATAATTAGCAAAAGTGTAGCTATGCCTAAAAAAAACAAATTGTAGTCATTTGTGTAAAATCCCATGATAATACTGCTGAGCTGGACTATTTGTCCTCTACGCTTATCAGCAATGAAATTGTAGGCCTTCAGGCCCTATTCGGAGAAGGCCCCAAACGACAAAACTCAGTTAAGCCTAGAACTCAAGGCCCAGTAACTAAGAAGTATGAATGCTTCAAAGTGTTTGGGCAAAATGGATTTGCTCGGTATACTGGGCTGGGCCTAGCCATAATTACACGGTTTGTCCTTCAAATGGGCTGGTCTTTTTAATTTTTGGCCACCTTTAAATGTGTTGATCTTTAATTATTTCCTTTCAAAATCGAACTTATGTTTAACGGTACATAAATTCTTTAAGGTCGCGAGCATAACTTGTGGGATAAAATGATACGAAAATATAAACTTATGCCCCGGACAAAACACAAGATAGTGACAAAATTGCAAATGATCCAATTTCAATGTTCATGATAATGCTATTTGTCAATTATAAGTGCTGAAAAGTGACTATTTCTCAGTTTTATCCTCTACAACACTACGAACATGGAAAACCTATTCCGATTTGTTGCGATACTATAAGGAAATGCATGGGTCTTTCTTTACTTTTGCATTTTTTTATACCCAGTCGAAGCATACTAAAGATTAACAGAGTACTTCTGTTTTGAGGAAAATCAAACGTTGAACAATATTTGATTGCATTATAGTCATTTATTTTTGCATATAGAACAGGACAAAGTGACATCATTCTTAGGCTTAGCATTACGAAAACCACTAATATCTTCGTTAAGACTTAAAACAATGTTAAGTAATCCTTCATGAAAGTTATTTTCTTGGATTCCACAGCCTAATCATATATCAAATGAATCAACAGTATCTTTAGGATCAATCCATTTCCCAAAAGGTAGACACTCATCAAAGAAACAAAAGTTCAAGGTGCAAAAGCATTAAAGGGTTACTGTGCCTTTATAGGTAAAGTCTATAGTTTAGTTTAGCTTTGACAGGAACTCCGACATTTAATGCAGAATCTTCAATTGATTCTTGCTGATTGGCGACGACGTTAATATAGACAGATAAAATGTTCTTTACATGCAGAAACACACTCATTTAATTTGACTGATGTTTTTGATAAGTGAGATTTGTTTAGACGTTTAATAAAGTAAGTTAGTGATTGGATGCTTTTGCCGTTAGTACGTGGAAAAGAAAGTGACATTTCCATAAAGGGAGCAGTACTCAAAAGAGTGTTGAAGCGGAATCTCCAAACAAATTCCAGAATCACGATTTGAACACTTCATTCAAACTACTAAAACATTAGTCCTAAGCTACTTTCATTCCCCTCCATATTTCATAAGTTAGAAACCACACCAAAAAAGAAAGTCTAATTTTCGCTATCTCATATTCTTCCACTTTTGTTTCATGCTGCTGATAGAGCACTTTATTTTAGTGCTGAACTGGGTACCTGACTGCAGCTGCTAAAAGTCTTTGCTGCTCTATCTGTAGCACGAAAATATGATCAGAACTATTTAATGCTAAAGAACTTTTCTAGGGACTAAGGAATAGCTAATTAATGCATGGTGTACTTTCAGCAATAAAATATTGTAAAGCTAGGATGAAAAAATATGTACGCCTATGTTTAAATAAAGTATACCTGGAAAAGTTCATGAAGTTTGTTCTTGAGATAACAGTATTCATGCTCAAGCAACTCTAAAGCTCTCAAACATCTGCAAAAAATTAACTTTTTTCAGTATTAAAGCTAGCTAATGGCGGAGTCGATTGATTAATTAGAAATAACAAAATGTTACCGTACCCTAGTCTGTTATTCTGCTCGGAAGCAACGCGAAAGGCCACACAGACATTCCTAACGCGTTTGGCACCAATGCTTGAGCTACTTCCTATGAACTGGTTCAAATGCACTCCCATTTTCTTGTAGTCCGAGAACTCCCTGTCCATCCTGTTTTTTTGCACCACATTTAAAAAAGCGACATCAGGAAATGAGAAAGAAAAAAAAGTAAAGAATACAAACTTAGAGATATATATAACCCAACAAAAAGACTAGAACTTTTTCCACGCTTGACAAAAACATGCCCACAATAAAGTTGTGGTAGTAAAATACTATATCTTTAGAGAGAAAGAAGTGTACAAAGCCAAAAAAAAAAAAGAGGAAAGACTAAAAACTCACAAGCAGCATCTGAGATTTCGTAAGAGCTTTTCGGATTCTTGAAAGTAGATGTTGACAACTTCAGAGACGAAATTAGGAGAGGATTCATCTTGAAGCTGTTGCAGCTGCAAATATTGCTCGTCCAATACTCCCTGTTTATTTTTACGTACGAATAATATCTCAAGTCCGTGCTATAACAACAAAAAAAAGGTTTGAAAATAATAATGGCAAGGAAAAAAAAAAAAAGGGGTAATAATCTGAACCTGGTGGAAGAGTAACGCGAGCAAGCGATTCATATCAGCTCGCAAGCGTTCAACGCCGAGACCAAGCATCCACAGAGGTAGACCCGTTTTGGCTGCCTTTTGTTAATGAGAAGACCAAAGGGATAGAGAAGAAAATAAAGGAGAATGGGAAGTTCAATTAATTTCCTATCAGGCTTTTTACTAAATGTGGGGGCTAAACGAAGTTGCTTTCAGGATGAGTGTGTGTCGTTTCCTATTTCAAGGGGCGAGTAGTAAAAATGGCAGTCACAGTAATTGCCTTGCAGTCAGTCAGGTGAGAGTGAACCCTTATAAAGGGTGACCGTCTGGCGGTGAACTGACCCCACCTATTCTTTTTAACATATAGTACCACATTCGGATTCACCAACGTGGTACCAGTCATCATAGAGCGTGACTTCTACTCTCAAAATTTATATTTCTCTCTTTTCCTTTTGTTTTTTTCCCCCCTTCTAATTGTCCCTAAATATTTTTTGCGATAAATCAAAGTAAGATATTATCGTAGAACAAGTTTAAATGTAAGCTTTTTATGACTAAGAAGTTTGGGCGTCAACATTTGTTTGGAAATTATCATCTCATTAAGAGAGTAAATTTTTGAATCATCCACTACATATTAAGATGATAAAAAAATAAATAGTTTACAGCATTATTTTCTTCACTTTAGCGCTCTTATTACTTCCAGCTTATTGGTTGGCAATGCGTAATGGCTTAAAAATTGGAGTGACATTTTATACTCGGTTATATTTCATATGCGCTATTTGATTTTGCACGAAATCAAAAAGAGAAAAAAAGTTTGACATACATAAACTAAAAATACGTAATACTATATTTAAGTAACTTTAGTATCTTGTGGTTCATAAAATATCACTTTCTTCCTACAAAAGCATGTTATTAGGAATACAATGACAAATTAATATTAATAAGTTTCAATCAAAAGCATCTTAGTAAGTGTCATATTATCAGGATGTTACTGCGCAATCACCTTCTCGCAATAGTAAGGAGTAATAAACAGATACTCTAATTCCAGTTAAATTTTTGTAGTTTTGTAACTTTTCTTGTCTACATTGATATAGCTCTCTTATATTTGAAAGCTGGAGACACACATTTTATGTCTGTCAAACTTGTTTATTTTTACTAATGCAAGTACCTCTAGTACATCTTTTCCCTTCGGAAAAAAATAGTGGGTACATCTTTTCCCTTGTTATTTTTCTTCACATCGATTCAAGTTTACTTCTATAACTTTTCACTTTTAATCAAGAGTATCATGAATTTGTTTTAAAAAAAAAATACTCCCTCTGCCCAATTTTATATAAAGGTGTTCGATTGGACACAAAATTTAAAAAATAAAGGAAATTTGTTTAAATTTGTGATCTAAAACAAATCATATAAATTTGTACGGCTAGAAATCTTTTTATTAAGGATACAAAGATAAATTTAAAGTTGAATTGTTACTTAATATAGAAAGATTTCATTCTTTTTTACTGATTAAAAAGAAAAGAGTGTTATATAAATTTAGACTAGTAACACCAATCTTCCTAAATTCAAAGTGGTGGAGGGTAATCGAGGTGAATGTGGGGAAAAAACTGGACCGGAGGGCCTACTCAGGATGGTCTATATAATAGGAATAAGAATAACATATAGAGTGACTCAGTGACTGCTGGATTAAGGGTGGCCCAGGCGTTTAATTTTAGTGCTGTACTAAGGGATGTGTAGTATTGGGTTATGGACTCCCTTGGGCTATATGGTGACCTGCAACATGCTGGTACCCGTACTGAGTCAGTCTCCTTCTCGCGTGCTGTCCGCTTTTGCTGTAATGTGCGGCGTTGTTAAGCTTCCTTTCTCCCCCTTTCACCCGACAACTCTCTGCTCCTTGTGACTGTCATCTCCCACCTCTCCTTTTTATTTCACTTCCTCCATCTCAATTACGCTCTAGGTTACCCTTTATGTGATATTCTCTCCGTCTCATAATAAATGTCACCTTAACTAAAAACATGTATATTAAAAAATCAGTGATGAAGTATAATTACTTTTTTCTCTTGATGATTAGATCATACACAAGTAGTCCATCTTTCGACATTGCGAATCCAACTATCATTATTTAGAGTACTACCACTTCTTTTGCCTCTTACTAATCCTGTATTCCATACGCCAAAACTTTCGTTTTCACATGAAACTCACAATTTGACATTGTGAATTCAACTTTTGGCCTTGAATAAAGAAATTTGTCATTTTTTGTTCAAAGACAAAAATGAAAAAAACTAGTCAATATATGCATTGGTATCCTAAGGTGACACTTATTATGAGATAAATATTTTTGACTAAAGTGACACTTATTATGGAACGGAGGGAGTATTGTTTTTTTTATATGTAGTGACGTAAAAATATTAAAATAATTACTATGTATATTTTTATTTTATTTTTTAATAAATTCATTCATAACCATACAAATATTTATAGCTTGTTTTAGTAGGCGTCTGGACATGCGATTTCATCTCATGACATAAAATCTCAAATCATCCAAAAAGGCATGATTTGAAATTTCAAAATTTTTAAATGTAAGACTTGACCCATAAATTTATATTTTGTAAAAAAGACCCATAAAATTTTTAAATGTAACAATGTTGGTTCGTCTTCTTGATCATCTGATTGAGAAATGCATTACTATTCATGCTGAAGTTTAAATTTTATTGAACTAAAATTTGATCAATTGATGTTGTATTTTTTAGAAAGGTCTTCTAGTAGTGCGTACAATAGATTAATTTTGTTATGAGTACGTATTAATTTTGTTATGAATCATGACTTACTCATTTGGTAATAATAATTGGGAAAGTTTTTATGGTCTTCACAACTTGTGGGGTTTTTATGCCTATAAGAAAAAATTGCAATTACTTAAGAAATTCAAATTGCATGTCTAAATATGATTTCATCTCATGATTTTAAATCATGTTCAAACGGCTTCTCAGATTGTAAGTTTCAGAAGTTTTTCTTTCATTCTAAATTTTTTTGTCCAGTCAAACACTTTCACAAAAATTAAAACATAAAGAATATGTGACGGTGTTTATCTAGACACAAAAGTTCAAAAATAAAGAGAATGATTTTCAGGATCGTTTGGACACTAATAATATTTAAAATATATAAAGAATATTGGAAATTATTTTAAAATAAATATTTATTTATCAAATTAACTATTATATCAACCTCGAGAATTGAAATATAAAATTTAGATTTTCAACATAGCTCCAAATTTTTTTTATTTATTTTTATAAAAAATCAATCAGATCATGTTCAAAAGTTTACTTAAAACTTATGATACAAAATAAATCTTAAGTATTTGCAAATTATTTCATAAAAAATCCATAAAGATTGTGAAGTTGAATTATTTTTTTAAAAGTATGATATTATTTGAGATATACTAAAAAAATATTACACATAAATTAAGCCGGGGGGAATGCTAAAATATAGTGGAGTAAAACATGGCCACACCTTTTTACTCATTCCACATACTGCCAAAACCCATACCACACAGCATACGACTGTGGTTTTTCACTTTTCATCTGACTCCCAATTTCGTCCTTATTAGCTTTTTGAATTTTTGAGAGTGCAAAAAGAATTGTTTGTTTATGCCACCTAGCCTTGGAGTTTGGGCAAAGCATTTTCTGGTCACTGCTCAGAATAGCCCCCCGTTAAACATGGTACAGTCGCTAGTTCGAGCATGTTCTTCACTATTTAACAGCTCTTGTGAACACGTATAGCCAGAATTTCTATCGAGAGGATTAAAATATAAAAAAGTAAACATACAATGAAGCTTAAGGGGGTTCAACGTCTACTATATATACATAAAAAATAATTTTAACCTTATAAAAATAGTGTTTTTTTTCCGCCGAGGGGGTTCGGATGAACACCCTCGGCATAATGTGGCTCCGCCACTGCGTATAGCAAGCTGGCTCCTGTAAATATGTTGAGTATACTTAGGGCTCGTTTGGTACGCGGGCTAAACTATCCCGGGATAATAATCCGGGGATTATTTTATCCCATTTGGGAAGTGAGATAAAATAATCTCAAAATTAGTGTGATAAGGTGGGATATCCCATCTGTCAGTTTAAGCTTCATTTTATACTTTGTTTGGTGAAAGATATAAATCTTTTCAGGAATAATTTATACCTTCTACTAAACATGGTCCAAAATTAATTCCAAAATTGGTGCTGAAATATCCTACCTTATACCGTGTACCAAACGATCCCTTAGTATTAACTAGGCTCAATACATAGTCATCTCCTTAAACTTATCATAAGATTTCACTTAGGGGTCTTTTGGTAGGAGATTTCGGACGAGATTATTAGTACCATGGGATTGGAATTATCACATTTTTGGTAGTGTGGGATAACTCCTTGGATATCTCAACCAATCCAGTCTATATGAGATAAAAGGCAGGATTAGTTATCCCATATAGAGGGTGAGATAAGTTATCCCATCCTATTCCACTCAATCTCATCTATATGAAATAATTTATCCCTCCTATCAAACAACCCCTTAGACACTCAAACTAAATCATATTTAATTGAACACCTCAATTCCTAATGAAGTGTTATAATTAGATGTACTCTCAGTTCAAATTCTGAAAAAACTTTAGCGCGTGTTTTTTATTCGTTTATTAGATAGTTAAAGTTAACCACATAATAATATGTCATTTCTTTTAATTATACCATCAACATTAAGTAAAAAATGTGTGGCGTTTTATGATTTATTGAGGCGAATGCCCATAATTAAAAGAGATAGGAATTTCAATTTCAAACTCATAATATTCAAACTATAGCTACTCCGCTGCGCCTATAGGCCATATTATTTGTATACAAATACTTTGTACATTAGTTGTAGGCGATGTTTAGCAATAGAATTTGAATTTAAATACCCGAGTTTGCAATTATAATATGCATCTTTTAATTAATTGCTCTCTGGCATCCTAAAGAGATATGATTACATTATGTTCAAACCAAAGACGTCTAACTTAAGCCCAAGCTGCTAGATTCAACAGTTGTCGAATGTTTGAGATACAAATTCTCTGCTTATACCACCTAGTTGGTACTCCAAGTTCTACTACCATTTTATCTTATTGTTTTCACAGGCTTATTCTTCTAATTTTTCTACTTTTCATCTGTTTCAGTTTATGCCTTCCTACAGGGAAACTCCAAGCTACTCTATTCAAAACAAACCAGAATATGTGACTAGCTAGAATTAACAAATCTTTTGAAATTAAAACACCATAAAAACTTAGATAACCCAACAACATTTTTTTATTCTTTATCATATTTTAATCCCAAACATTCTTTTTTTTTTTTTCGTCACAGAAAGTCTAAAAATATTGCACGCTTGGAACTAAAATTATCAAACTTCCATTGCTTGGGAGATGAACCCTCACACTATTGATAAATTAAATAAATAGAACACTTTTGAGGATGCCCATGTCCAAAATGCCTGTCCAATTTTTTAATATATATATGCATAGACTTCATAATCATGCTTTATGCTCCCGTGCTTATTTACTGTAGGTGTTTCTCCGTTCAAATTACAACTTTCTCACTGTTTCTTGTTGTTATTTTATAATTATACCCAACATATGATGTTTTATGGCCTTGAAATTCCCAATGTATACTTCAAATTAAAGCTTAACTACTAGCTAATCGATAATCTAATAATTCGTTTCTTCCGAAAAATTAATTAATTTGGACACAACTGCGTCCTCTTCATGTCACGTTTGTACTTCAAATTAGTGGCATTGATACGTTGCTCGAGATCACAATTATTTTGCCTTTTTATTGCCTGATTACCTCTTATGAGTGCAATACAGAATTCAATAGAAAATGAAATTATTTGTCTACCTATATTCTACAGTCATCCAAGCTACATAGTATCATAATTTCCTTTGTGAGAATGCGGGCAATTAATTATAAATTTCTTTTTAAAAATGAATCAGAGTGATTATTAAATCTCAATGGGATCGTGAAGAGAAAGAACGCCTGTCATTTACTATACACTATGGCATACTTAAGCTATCAGCAAACGACAGTGCACAAACCATAAGTGTAATTTCATTTTAGGATATTCAAAAGAATATTGACACAACTATATTGTTTAATAAGTTTTATTGGTCTCAAATATAAAGTTATTTAACTAATGTAATTTAAACTTTAATATGATGTGATTTTCTTTTTTATAGAGAAGAAAAAATCCTAAGACTAGCCTCTTTTAGTTATTAGATTTCTGAACTCGGAATATTCAAATACTTGGAGATAACTTCAATTGCTAGTCTTCCACTGTTTAAAAGATCGAATTCTTAAATTGCAAGATTATAAGAAGGCAAAACATCTGACTAGCTCAGCTAGAGTATTTTCAAAATACGAATCCATAACAATGCAAATAGAAATTATTGGAAGCGGCATAATAGAACAATAAATTATTGGTTTGACAATGTCGAAATAGATATAAAAACAGACGTCCGATACTTCTGCTATTTGATTTCTTGAATGTTACACATGGCGGGAAGCCGAGAATTTAGAAGTAAGTAACTGAATTCAGCTACATATGATTAAAGTTTAAGCAAAAATGATCGAATTTCAAACATATGAAACTTCAAACTCCGCATATCTAAAGTTGTTGAAGTCGGTAGAGTTGCATTTTTTTATGCATTACATGTAGGGTAAACTATGTATATATACATATTAAGGAGAAATTTTTACAAAACGTGACGATGGTTTTCTATTTACAAAACATAACATTACAAAACCTATACAAATACACATTCTACCAAAAAAACCATTCCAACACCCAAACGGCCAGATTTGGTGGCGGATCTGGTGGCCAGATCCTCCAGATCTGTGAGTTCACTCTTAAATTTGCTATTCCCATTATTATTATCAGCACACATATTTGGACTCTCTCTCTCTCTCTCTCTCTAGCCATTCAAGGGGTGCCCTGAGGTAATTCATTTTCTCTTTTCTTCTTAAAAATTTCTGTTTTGAGTTAATTTATGTTTTCCGATTTATGTGAGTGTACGATGCTCTATCATGGTGACTTTTGACTATTCATTTTCACGCTGATTGAGATAACGGGTGTGGCGGTGTGGTCTTTGTTAACGGCGTTGCATCAACGGCGAAACGCCGGAATAGACAAACATGGCCATATCTAAATATTTTCCGGTGAGCATTAAAAATATGTGTGAATCGTGTATGAAAGTTGTATGAATATACGTACTGTATTCATACACTTCGGCGTGGAGCTGTTAGCGGCATTTCTTCAACGGCGAAATGTCGGAGCAACGCCGGAGATCTGGTGGCGGAGGGAAGAGGATAGCGGGGGTGGCAGCATGGTGCTATTAACGACATTGCTTCAATGGCGAAACGCCGGAATAGACAAACAGGACCAGATTTGACTATTTTCCGACGAGCATGAAAAAAATATGTGTGAATCGTGTATGAAAGTTGTATGAATATACGTATTGTATTCATACACTAATCATACACTTTTTAGAGAAAAAATAAAATTTTCTGGACTCAATATACTTGACTTCATACAGTATTCATACAATATTCATCCACTGTCAAGTTTTGTAATTATTCTTTATGTTTTGTAAATAAGAAAAACTATCGTCACGTTTCGTAATTATTTCTCCTTAATATGTATATATACGTAGTTTTCCCTATGGCTTAAATGGTGATCCGTAAATTGGGTATCTGTACATTTCGGTCTGCTTAACGAGGGTCTGTCCCACAAATGATTTAAACAGGCCCGTCTTCCAAGCTGCTCTTCTTTATTATGGGCCTACTTAGATCATTTGTGGGTCATTTGCACGATTAGCCTTCAAAGGCACTAGTCTTTAATTTTCATCCCTCAAATTGGTGGTTTTTAATTTTTGGCCTTCACCTAATACCATGAGGTTTGGGGTTCAAACTCCGGCTCAGTTAAAAAAAATTGCAAGACAAAGTTTCGTATCAAAGTTAGGCCAATTCAGGCCTAAGTTTGGCCTCAGGCAGAGCTTTGAATGCAAAACTCTACCTCAGGCAGAGTTTTGAACTCTACCTCAGGCAGAGTTTTGAACTCTACCGCAGAGTTTTGCAAAACTCTGCCTTGCGAATCCAAACCTCTGCCTTGCAATTTTTTTTTTTAAAATTGAGCTGGGATTGGAACTTAGCACTTCGGGGTATTAGGCGAAGACCAAAAATTAATGACTCAGTGCCTTTGAAGGTCAATCCGCACAAATAAATGATCATCTATAGGATATGCCCAAACCTTATTCCACTGCAAGGCCCATTATTGAGACTAAGCAGCCTATGCTCCAAAGAGCAGTTTGGTATGTGGGTGGCCCATAAGTATATGGAGATAATTATTATACAAGAAGTAGATGAGGCATAAATTACATATTTATATGTAAAGGTAAAATATACTTTCTTAAAAACTTAATGATTTAGCTATTAAGGTAAAAATATACTCTCCCTCTTCGTTACCTCTCTCTGGTGTATATATCTCTCTCTCTCTCTCTCTCAAAATGGCTCTCTCTGCAAATATCTCTCTTTACCTTTGATGCGATTTTTTAATAATCATTTAGGTTATTTTTTAATTAAAAAAAATGTCACATGACTTAAAAAAAAGTCTACCTCTTTTTTTTTAGTAAACATAGTTTTCTAAAGCCACATGGTATTTTTTTTTTTCTGGTGTCTCGGGTCATAATTTTTTTTAAAAATAGGTCCACCCATTTTTTTTAAATGAATTCTTTGCATAAATCGATCCAAGGTAAAAAAATTACTATGTGCTTTAATTCTATTTTTCGGCTTTTTAAAATATGTCTTCTAAAAAAAATGGATAGTCTTTTTTTTTAAAGTCACGTGGCATTTTTTTTTTAATTAAAAAATAGCCTAAATGATTTTTTTTTTTAAATCTCGCCAGCGAAAAGGGTATATTTTCACCATTTTGTAACGGCAGGAGTATATTTGCACCATTGTGTAATGGCAGGGGTATATATACACCACTTTTATAACGAGGAAAATATCTGCTCTAAATAGCAAAATTGAAGGGTATATTTGCACCTTTGCCCTAAATTATATATCCAGGTCTTTGGTTGATACGGTGAAAGAAAATGGTGTTTACCTGGTCATGTTATAGACTTGAATAATTGTATTTTTAATCAGAAGGTATGCACTATGTCCAATTTGATGAGAGATTCTAAATTATACCTGACATTAACTCAAGACTAGACGTCCTTACCTTCTATGAAAAAAATACGTTCTCCTCATCAGTTGGAAGTTATTCTGTGACATAACAATTTTGTTGGTGACAATTTTACATTTAATGTATAGTATAATGTGAACAAAAGAACAAAGTGCACTCAAACATTCAACTAAGTGATATGATCTCTTACACAATCCCCTCTATGCCACCCTTAGAAATATGCTAGTATGATTTTAGCAAGCCTAATTTCCACTAGCAAATTCTATGAGCCGCCATCCACGTGCATCCTCAACTTCTTATATTATAAGGACTTTTTTTATGTCCCAACTAACTGACAATTCCTATTTGTTTCGTCTCCGTTTATCATTCCCCATTTTCCGATTATATCTCGTTGTAAAAAAGCTAACAAATTTAATACGAAATGGTAATCCATGGGCAAAGTGCTGGCAAATTGAGCAAATGTAGCTTTCATTCCAAGTAGTTACAAAAGGGAGGAGAAGAAGAAAGAAGCTTCACCCGTGTGCTCAACGTAAAGTCTGTGTAGTTACATTAGTAGAGGCAAAAAATCACTCAAAAATCTAAATTTCATGTGATACACCATTGAGGAAGTTGAACCTCAAACGATACTTTGTTTGTCCTAACTGTCAGCTAAAGCCAGCCTCTTTTTATGAGTTTCAGTTGGCAACTTGACATCAGTGGCCAATCCAATAGCTTGAAGAAACCTCACTACATACCAAGTCATATCAAGTTGCCACCATTCTAACCCGTGCCTGGCCGAATACTCAAACGCGTGGTGGTTGTTGTGCCAACCCTCTCCAAATGCAAGCAATGCCACCCACCTATATTATACAATTATCACGATGAAGCCCCAAAAAATGGACTAAAAGAACTGAAGACAGACAAATAAATTGAACTTTTATACTCTAAAGTAAAAAACTAAAAACGCTTACCAGTTGTTCCTTGATAAGTCACCAGTGTTCCACGCCTGCTTTCCCCATACATGGCTTGCTGAATTTACCAGCCAAGTTATGTGGTATACCCACACAATTCTCACCCCCTGCACACGTAGCAAATTTAGCAAACGAATTTTCAGAATCTCATTGCACCAAATGCATAATTCAAAGGCTTTAATCACGCCAAGCTCGTTTCTAGAACTCAAAATTTTGCGTATGTTACTATCAGATAATCATCCAAGCACCAGCTTAAGTTTTCTTTCCGGACTTTGCAAGGTTGCTTTTTGAGGGTCATTCTGATCAATTCTTAAATACAAAGATACTTCAAATGTTCTTGATAAACAATTTTATTGAGCCTTCAAAGTGTTATCGTTTAAAATCATTTAATTATCTTTTGATAAACTACAAAAAAGGTCGTTGTTAATGAGTGGAAAAATAGCCAGGAAGATCGGGCCAAAAGACAAGTTGTATGGCACAGCAACAAATTCCCACGTGAAACGAGCTTGTCCTTTAGTTCATTAATGAAGAAAATAGAGGACCCTAACTGATAAAACTGCAACTTTCTTCCACAAAATTGGCTCACAACTTGAGTTAGGCGGACAGAAAGATCCAAAGCCATTGGAAGATTTGACTTATGAAGAAAATACAGTACTCTAATAGAGATGCAACAGTAGTTTTCTTCCACAAAATTGGCTCACAACTTGCCATTGGGAGATTTGACACATGACGAAGGTACAGTACAAAAAATTGGGTCACAACTTGAATTATAAGGGCGGACATATATATTGAGAGATTTGAACAGACAATAAAACTTGCTTAACAATGTTTAAATATCAAAAAGGACAAAAGAACAAGCTTATTCAAAAACTCCTAAATTGACAATAAAGAAAAAATGCAGAGCTCATAAGCCACACCAACGTAAATTTTCTTTTCTCATTTGCACATATGATATTTCAATCTTCATAGTTGTGTATGTGGAGAATATATAAATTTCATCAACCAATTTTTCATTTTCCCCTTTTAAAAGCTCAACTTACCATGCCCCAGACAATGTAAGGAAATCCTCCCACTGCATACAACAGAGCTGCAAGTGCTACAGGATGAATAATATAAGTATCGCGAACAAACCGATAGAATCCTTGCTTCTCTAAATCCCCCACATTATTGGGCTTCCCAGTCTATCATAAACAAGACACAAAAACACAGAACATCAATGCTCAAGATTTTTCTCTCTTTTATAAGTATGCACATCGATTATAGGATGAAAGAATTACCCTCTCAGTAATGGTGTTGGTATCAAACATCCAACTCATGTGACTGACCCAAAATCCTTCAAGAGGACTGTGAGGGTCTTTGTCTGAATCACAAAACTGATGGTGGTACCTATGAGTACTCACCCAATCAATTGGGTTCCCCTACAATCACATACATAAACCATAGTAAAATTAGAACGCCTAATACCAGAAGCAATACATTAAAAAAGAAACAAAATATTCCCTATGTTTCAATTTATGTGGCTTGATTCGGAATATGAGGGTCAAACTAATTAATGTTCGTTGTGAATTCATACAAAAAAAATCTTTAATTTTTTTGAAATAAAATTCAGATATTTAGAAACTAAAATACAGTACTATGTAAGAAAATTATAGTCAAAGAAAATTATGTCAAAGAAAATTCTTTAATTTCTTTGACTGTCTAAATAGTACTCCCTGCTGCTGGTCTTTCCGAAATAGCCTCTCAGCCCCCACAGAGGTAGAGGTAAGGTCTGCGTATATCCTATACTTCCCAGACCACACTTGTGGAATCACACTGAGTATGTTGTTGTCGTCTAAATAGTACTCCCTCCGTCTCAATTTATGCAGCACTATTTGACTAGGCACCGCGTTAAAGAAAGAAATAAATACTTTTGAAATTTAGAAAAAAATAAATACTTTTGAAATTTACGATAGAACAAGCCTTAGATATTTATATGGTTGTAATTAACTAAGACAAACAAATTGAAATGGAGGGAGTGGTTCTTCTACTGGATTTAATTTATTTACCTGAAGTGCTTGGACACCACAATAAGCACAAAAGTACTCTAGCCATTTGGGAAGTTTGAAACTTCTATGAGAAAGGTTTCTGTGAAAAGAAAGTGTAATACCCAGAAGTCCAGTCATTACATATAACCAGAATGCAATCCCAAGAGCAGCCCAATTGAAACTAAAAGGTGCAAATAAACAGAGCAAATGCATAGACACAACCACTGCAGCTGAGCCCATATCCAGTGAATTCCACTTCCTACCAAAAAGCACATTCCTAGGCCGCGTTACCACAACATCAGAAAGCAGAATTTTCTTAAAATTCGATTCTTTTCCATTTTCTGATACCGGCGTTGCCACTGCATTCACAATTGGTATTGGCATTACTCTTCTGGTAAATCTAACTTTTCCTTCCAGTCCATAACAATTCAACTTGTTAACTAGGCTTAACTTTGTTGTAGCACACGAGATATTTAAATTTTTTGTTGCTTGAGCAGGCCTATGAATTGCTCGTGAAAGGGGGGAAAATGGGTAAGGCTTAGGCTTGGAGGGAGGTGGTGATAAGAGGGCCATTGTTGGGCTTGGCAATTTGGTTGGTTTTGGGTTGCTTGGGTTATATAGAAATTTGAGTTGAAGGGGAATTAAGGTGGAGATATTAGATACGTCAAGTATGAGGAAAGCCAAGTTGGCAAATAAGGTGATAACTAACTGATAAGGCGGTGGGGCATTTACGATTTTTGATGATTGGGATTTGAGTTAAGTGAGAGGCCGCAGATTCAATAGTTAGATATTTTGGGACCCGGGGTTTGATACCTACGTGGCTACGTGTGATAACTTTAAGATTTTTGGTTGAATGGAGACGGTGGGTCAGAGATATTTCTTTCTGCGAATGCAAAGTTAGTTTTAGGTTTGTGTGGTTGCGTTTTTATAATCTTACGAGTGCGTTATCCACACTGAAACACACTCTCTCTCTCTCTCTCTCTCTCTCTCTCTCTTCACCGATGGCAGCAACGGCTGCAGTGGTAACAAGGCGTACCTTCATAATTAGTTAAAAGGGTCTTGACAAATGACCCTCTAGCCTCCGTGTATATGGGCGATTCTGATATGGCGATCTGTTATATCTTGTAGAGGATCATGCAATCAATTCACCCGTACCTTCATATTTGCAAATCGTTCTGCTTGTAGAGTTTTAGTAGTAATGCCTGTCCTTCTACTGACGGCCTAGGGGTGGGCCATGGGCAGTCCGTATTCGGTTCGATATTTTTAAAGTTTGATTTCGATATTCGGTAACTGGAAGCCGATATCATGAAAGTTCGATCCCATAAATCTAACTTCATTACGGTAATTCGGTAATTACGTATTGAAGGGAAAAATATTTTGACAAAAGATGTTCACAATTTGTCTAACATTTAACATGTTACCTTTTTAGAGAAATCACATATAAAGGTAGACTTCCACGCTCAAGCTCTAACATTACGAATTTGACGACACAAAAGAATCAAGACACTCAAATCAGTCATTAATGTTATCAATATATATGGTAAACAACTCATTACGGGTGGGTGCTCGGTATTTGGTTCATTATTTTTAATGTTCGGTTTCGATAATACGGTAATCGGTAATTAAAAGTAGATATCAAATCAAATATCGATTTTCAAAGTTCGGTCCGGTATTATAATCAAATTTCGGTTCGGTTCAGTAATTCAAAAATATAAAGAAGTAAATACACGAAGAAGGCAAAAAAGTTCAACATCTACTTTATTTATATAAAAAATAATTTTAACCTTGTAAATACAGTGAAATTTTCCCCCAAAAGGATTCAGATTAACCCCTAGCCCCTTATTGGCTCCATACCGAAACAGTCTCTATCTACTCTCTCTCTCTCTCTCTCTCTTTTCAGCAATGGCAGCATTCCAACGGCTGCAGCTGCAACAAGTACCTCCACTATATTCAGAGACATCGATCCTAGATTTGAAGTTCCTCAAGTTAATACTAATACATTAATAATTTGGTTCACAGTCAAATATTTATAGTAATCGTTAGTGGGTTTTTAACAAATATATGGAATATTGGTAAAAGTTACAGGGTTCACGTGAATTCATAACCAACTGCAACTTGTTCTGCTTTTAATTGTAATGCCGGTTCCTCTGCTGCATATACATGTATGGTTCGCCTCTTGTTTTCTATTTGGATGATTAATTTTGAAGATAACTGAAACTTGAATTATTAACTGCTTTAAAGAACTTTTTTGATCTGTACATGAATTAATGTGCACAGTTTATAGATAACTGTTTATTGTTACTTCAATCCTCAAGATATCTACTACAGTGTACAACTCATGTTTAATACTTCAAGATCGATGAGTTTCCCTAAATTAGGGATTTAAATACACAAGCACCAGTGGTCTAGTGGTAGAATAGTACCCTGCCACGGTACAGACCCGGGTTCGATTCCCGGCTGGTGCATGATATAGAGGGCTGTGAGGATGGTTGCGCAATGGGTGAGATTTGGGTCTCCACCAAGTCTAATATCAGACGATAAAATGTTGCATCTGAGCCTCTCTTTTTGCTGCTTAGTTTATTTCTTTCTTAATTCTTAAATGTGTCTAACTATAACCTAAAAAATTCAATGTGAAACCAGATTTATAAATGAAATCATACTAAACTGTGTAAGCATTTTATCTTTTCAATAATAGTTAATGCCAAGAACACTTTCTTTTATATGAAAACACTTTAAAATGTAACCGACACGGGGTATAGTAGGATGATTGAGCGAGCTCCCACTATTACTAATTAAAGGTTTTAAAATTGGTTGGATGAGTGGATTTCAAATACGGACGTTTTACATGTTTGTATGTCCTCAAGAATCAATTCTCGCTGTCCATGCTTTGATAGGAATCATCGAACCAATAGCAACAAGCTCGATTTGAAGAGGCTCATATAAGTAACGTTTTGAAATAATACTCTGAGGTGCAAAAAGTTGGAATATTATGTTGAAACTAGATCATTGATAAGCAATTGACCAACTGAAATATGCAGGGGATCGGAAAAACTGATATAGGATATTTGCTGCCATTCGAAGTATTATACTAGCAATTTATAAGAAATCTGCTCTAGGATATTATAGACTCACTATAGCTATCAGTGAATCTATAGTACTTCCATTAATAACAGTTTATGGACATCAGTGATTCCTTTTTCTCCTTAGTTCCTTAAGAAATGTGCTTTAGTTCATCTTACTGTTTTGTTTTCCAATGATTGAAAAGAAAGCGAGGAAAAAAGTATGTTGCAGTATATTTGCTTTGGTTAACGTGATTATACAATCAATACAGAGCTACAGGTTTTATAGGAATTTCCAGATCACATAAACTCAATTCATCAGTAAATATATCTCTTGACCAATCCATCTATGCAGAAGTTATCCTGTTCTTTAAAGAATGTTATATAGACAAAACTGTATATCACCTGTATTTCACAGGTCCAATAGTGAACTTTGAACCTTATATTGGCGGGAGGTTTCAATCAGCCAATATGTGTGGTGATGAGCCTAGGGCAATGCTTAAAAACGTCAGATGAAAGGTTGATCCTCTAATAGATAGTATTCAAATATGTATCCCTAAGCATGCTGAGTTTCATTTTAGAAATTCGTCTTAGTTGCATGGGCAGACTGTTTCATTGCAACTTATTTTGATACTCTTTTTGTTTACTCACTCCGTCCCAATTTAGGTTATACTTTTTCACTTATCAAGGGTCAAGTTGACAAATCTTCAAAGTTAAATTGGATTATAGCAACTCACTAATTTATATTTGGGACAGAGGGAGTATTTATATGAAGCTCTTGGTTTTATCTTCTCATTCACAAATGGAACTGAATGGGATGCTCCATATGGCCATATAGACTACAATTTCAAGTCCTCAAAGGTTTGGCAAAATAAACAGACTGAATTGTTCACTGAGGTTTCAAGTATTTATACTTACCTAGCTTGCTTTATCATTCACTCAAACTACTTATTTGGGGTGAAGCAAGTGCAATTTTACTAACAGTAATATACTTTTAAACTATATTCACTAACAGAGCAAAAAAAAAAAAAAAATGTGGGCGCATAGCATAGCTTTAGCATAAGTTATGTTTAATCTTTTCTGAGTTATCCATCCCTTCGGAACATGGACATTTATTAGACTTTTAAGTAATTTGATTGTGTGTGAAACTTTTACAAGTTAGTCAACAAATTAAACTTAAAGCTACCGCAATATGATTCTCGAGTTTAGCCTAATACTCGTACTTTTTCCTTTATTGATGACCCGGCGACGTGGCTAGGTGGTTAATGAGCACATCACGCCAATTGTAGGTTGGAAATTCTTTCTTAGTTAGGAAAATAAAAGTAGTTGGGAAGTTCTTATGTTTGACGTACAGGTCGGTGATTTATAAGCAAAGAAGACGAGAAAAGCAGGAAGAATTGCAAATGTCAGTGAAGAGTGAACGACTTGGAAAAGACATTGTCCAAATATTGGATTAGACCGCACTTGTTTGCTTTCCCATTTAACTCTTACACGTTTTTCAGATTTAGCTCCATGCTTAATAGTTTATCTATGTTTTCCATTTATTGTTCGAATGTAAGAGTTGATTCTGTCCATGGACGGAGAAGACCTTAAACCCATGCTAATAATGTGGTCTTCATATTGTGTGTGCCACCGTCCCACAACTAATTCGACCTTAATTATTACTCTCTTCATTCATTTTTACTTATCCGCTATATTAAAAATAGATGTTCACTTATACTTGTTCAGTTTAGAAAATCAAGATATCATTTATCACTTAGTTTTTAAGTACCTTTATTATTAACAAAATATCATTTCTCAAAATATTGAATTTATTATATTCAAAAGGTGATATAGTAAACTTATCATTTTAGTATTAATTATTTCTTAAAGAGTGTGTCAAGTCAAACATGAATGAATAAAAATGAACATAGGGAGTATGATTCAAGCTGATCGTCATGGAGTACTTGAAAATCTTTATTCCAACAATAAGATTTTGAAGTGATTTAAAGGAGTATGAAAAGAAGACTTCAAAATATAATAGAATAAAATGGATGTTACAAAGAGAAGACCAAGACTCAACGCATCCAGGAGCTCAACGAAGCAAAGAAGGGCTGACAGATTTAGACCGCAAACCATTTTTCTGGGGGGATATTTGTAATCCTAATTAGAATTAGGTATAAGAAGGGGAGCACCTCCTCTCTCCTATTAAGCATAACAACAAAGTTGCTCCCGTGACTATTATTAATTAAGTATCACGGGTTCGTTTTTTTTTGACAATTATGGTAAATAGATTCAAGACACCCAAAATAGAATCAGGTATGAATAGGTTTAGGACTTCAATTCTACCTCAGTTATTGAACGAAGTTGTTGATGAAAAAATTCCCGTAGTAGATTACTTGAGTTGACTAACTGCTTATTTTATTGCTTGTAGATTGTATCCCTTTTTTCTAAAATATGTTATTTTGTCATCCATTTGTAGATTTTGATTTCCATATTATGCTGACATCATTTTGTACTAGACTTTTTTTTCTTTTCTTTTGTACTTTTTGGGAATTCGCAAGACCTTAACAGTATCTTTAGTGGTCGTTTGGTACGTAGAAAAAATTATCCCAGAATTATAATCCTGACTAATTTATTCCATCTCTCGGGACTAATTTATCCCATCTAGGAGATGGGATTAAATAATCTCAGGATTAATGAGATAAGATGGATATCTCATTTTTAAGTTTGGGATGCACTTTATACTTTGTTTGGTACAAGATATAAATACCTTCTACCAATTTCCTCCAAACATTGATACAAAATTATCTCACTTATGATTAATCTAATTCCCAAAAAAGATATTACATTTCAATATTTCTAGTATAAAACTCTAAATAATTAATTATCACCTTGGTTTAGAATATATCGTCCCGTCAAGATTTAAATCATTAGACATTTTTCTTTTCTTTTGCACTTTTTGGGAATTTATAAGACCTTAAAAATACCTTAAGAATATATTGTCCCGTCAAGATTTAAATCATTTAACTTTAGAATGGCTTTAAATAACAAAATGTGGTGATGGCGATGCCCTTGAAAAGCCTTGATTATGATATACATCCAGTATTAATGCGGCTAAGAGTTTAAATTATTTCGATCACTTTCTGAGAAAACCCAAAGAGAGGCCCAAGTCCGAAGGCTTTCATCACTTCATACAGGCTGCTAAAGTGATTTTAAAAAACAAGAAAAACATGGAAGTCGTTTCCATTTTTAAAGGTGGGCGGTGGGTGAAGAACTGAATTGGATGTAGGTGCACTCATAGCCTACAATATCACTATGCCAAAAGTTGTATTTATATGTCGAGATAAAATCCACCCTGCATTTGGGTGGATACGTTTTAATTTGAAGTTACATTTTGACATTTGACACTATTTTCGGGCATTAGGGGAGAAGGTTTGAAAAGCACCATACGTAGTTCCATTAGTACCATCTACAGGTACAGCAAGCTACTAATATTAACAAAACAAAATTAAAATTAGCATGGAAAGGTCCGTTGCTCTTTTGTTTGTTTTTTTTTTTTTTTTGGGTGGGCGGTGGACCTAATTGGAATAGAGGTACACTGAGACCCTGCAATTGGAATAAGCCAAAGTTATCTTTACACTTCAAGATAAAGTCTACCCCACATTTGAGTGGATACCTTTCAATTTGAAGATACACTTTGATATTTGACACCATTTTCTTGCTTGGCACCATAAGTAGTTCCATTGCTACCATTGGCAATACATAGTTTTGTCCTAGTCTCCACATAGTTTCCGGCCATATAATCAAACAAAATGCCAGCGCCAATGCCAACAGCCAAATCAATAGTGTAATGGCCCCTAGTGCTCAGCAACCTCACCACTTGCAATATATTCAAGGCGTCAAATACTCGAGCCAATTCCCATCTCTGCATCCGTTTCATATCCAGCGAAGCAATCACGGAGGCCGCCACATGCCCTGAATAAAACAAGAAAAACGACACATTCCCTACTGGGAAATCGGCCCCTGACCCCAAGAAATCCTACAATTGGAAAAAAAAGAAAGCGATCTATCAGTGCATTTTTATATAATAAATTCATCGTAGATTAAAGTAAGCTCAGCACACACATCGAGTGGGTGTTCTTTTAGTGGTTAATAAAGTGGGTTGAAACCCATGAGATGTCAGGTTCAAATCTTAGCGGAATCAAAAAACCAATAAGTGATTTCTTCCATCAGTTTAAGTTTTGGTGGACAGAATTACTCTCTACATATCTTAAAAAGAAAGAAAATATAGTTACATAAATGGTAAGAGAGTGACCACTTGTCAGTTTCAAGGCAGGGTGGTCCTAAATTTAATGTTATAGTAATGGGGAAGTACTCGCATTAGCATGCAAATAATAAACTTAATCCCTCTTACAAATCCAAGCTATTTTTTAGACAGCTATTTCTGCCGAATTATGCTAAAGCTATAAACGACAGTTGGATACGTGACATCATGTGCAGTTGGGCCATATGGTCCCAACTACTATGACTTATGATAAAATTAAATACTAGCATTACTAAGCAGCAATTCGTTCAGCATTATCACCTTTTTGTTAGAGAACTATTGTTTGAAATATAACGTAATTGCTCTTTGAGCACGAGACTACACGAAAATTCAAGATTAGACAAGTCCAAGTTTTTTGTTAGATGGCTATTTATGCTGATTAAGACTAAGCTTTAACTGACGGTCCGATACGTGACATTATGTGCAATTGGGGCATATGGTCCCCCCTAGGACATGAAAAAAATCGATACTAGTATTAAGTAGCAATACTTTTAGCATTACGACTTTGTTAAAAAAATTGTTTGAAACGACACACAGTTGCTTCTTTTGAGCACAAGATTACACGAAAGTTCAAGATAATCCATCTAGAATTACTAGTATTTGAGTCAAATGTAGATGGTTAATTTGTGATCTACGCGAATAAAGTGGAAGAACCCATCTTTCAGAGTTCAAATTATATACCCGTCAGTACAATTTTTTTATATTATCAAGTTAATTACGAAAAGACATTCATAATCTTACAACAAAATATAAAATTTGTAGTCGTAAAAATTTAAAATAAAAGATGTTACATGCGAAATTGGTAAAGGTGATGGGATATACTATATAATTTAGCCCCCGTTTGGCTATAAGAATTATTCACTTTATTCCGAAATTTTTTTGTCGGAATCAATCGCGATTTGGTGAGAATTCAATACTGGCTGAAGTTGTCAAATACCAAAAACTCAAAAACTTATTATTTTCTTTTTTTTAAAATCACTTTTTTCACTTTTTTACTACATTTCACCAAAAACTATAATTTCAAAAAAAACACAACTCCAACTTTAAAATTCCAAAAAAAAAATTTTTTTTTTTATATCTATAGACAAACGGGGCCTTAAAATCTCTTTAAGTTTTAAAGCAAAAGACATCTAGACTAGCTGTAAACAAAATGTTTGTACGGTGATGGATAAGAAAAAAGTACCTCTGGCAAAGGCAACTGTGTAGCATACCCAAGAATGCCTCTGAATGTGAACATGAATATCGCCGATATTGTCGCTCGAGGCCGTCCTTCTATTAGAAAAGTCGCCAAAATGTACGCCGTTTGCATCGCCACGAAGAGCTAAATAAAACCCAAAATAGATTTGTCAAAAAAGGAAATAAATAATCTATCCCTAAAAAAAACAATCCTTACACTAAGAAAAATCAGAAAAAAATGAATGAATTTTACTACAACATACATCCTATATGTGGGGTCAGAGAGATTGTTTCCGAAAAACCCAGCTCTAACCAACAAAGTTTTGACAATGCAAAAAAAAAATTCTCGAAAAAGACTTTAAAAAAATTGAAATTAATTACGATCCTCATTAAACTGGTGGTAGCTAACATAATTTTTTGATAATTCAGCACTACATAGGATTAATGACTAGAATTTGATTACAGAATTCATCTGTCGCTAATTCCTATTTTTTCAATAGTAAAAATGCAGACATTGTAGATCCAGTAAATAACCAAATCGAAAACACAGACATGCAGAGATTGGTAATTTTCTTACCGTGTTTAATCCAGCAAAAAGGGTGTTGAGAGCAGGTCTTTCAGCAAGCAAACGATTAAGAGGAATGGTAACAATGAATCCCAGATCGAATGGTGGAGAAGAAGCTGGGATCATACGAAGAGTGTATTCAACTCCCATGAAAAGCAACATTAAAGCAGCAAACACACACGGTAACGGATGGTACTTCACCACACCCAATACATCCTCCATCGTCCACTTCATAAAATACGCATTACTTAGCCACCCATAACCACCGTTATCCGAGCCCAATTTCTTCTTCATTTCGTCAACCTTTCTGTTTAGTTTTCCGTTAGTGTTATGCCTATTACGTGTGTGTCCCTTCATCGGTGCAGTTAGAGAACGAGAAAAGCATGGTGAATAATGTGGATCTTGTGAATGTATTTATATGGGAGTGACGGAGTTTACGAGATCGTTGCCTTGGTAGGATATTTTGTACTAGATCTTAAGTAGATTACAGAGTTTTCATCACAAGTGTTGGAAATGCAGGACAATAAAGGATACCTACTTGTGTCGACTAACGCCAAATACTTTAAAGGAAGAGGTAAGACCCAACACGCTCTCTTAGCGCGTCGAATAAAGAGTGGTGCGCTGTTGCAATAGAGCGTGCGGGGTGACATCACAAACCAAAGGAGGAACTTTACACGGCGATACCTTCACGCGCACTTTCCTTTCCAAATATCACAAAATTGAAATTTTTTTTTTTTTTTCCGGTATTTGGAACCGAACCCGATTATGAGTCTGTTTGAGTTGGCTTAGTGTTTTTGACTAACAAGCAAAAAATCATAAGTTAGAAATTCTGACTTATGCCTTTTGAGTTATTTTTGTTATTTTAACTTAAAAATAAGTGTTTAAAAATATTTTTTCATTATAGACACATTGTAAAAGTATTTAAAAACTATTTTGGCTTAAAATCACCTAAAATAAGCCAATCAAAACAGACTTTATATTTGAATTCGCGCCGCGTAGGACCATTTGTGAAGCACTCCCCATCAAACCATAACTCAAACCTGAGACCTCTGATTAAAAAAAAAGAAGCTTATCTGCCGCACCACATCCTTTAATAGTACAAAATTAAAATTTCCTATTTGGTCTTACGTTCTTTTTTGTAAAGTATAACAAAATCCATAGAATCAACAAATGAAAGTAAGAATATTTATACTTAATAATCATGATTAAGTATTAAGAAAAAAAATATATATAAATATATATTTATATATATATATATATATATATATATATATATTTATTTATTTTTTTTTTTTTTTTTACTACTTAATATAAAGATGAATTCTTACTTTTTGTCGTCCTCACAAACCTTTGGTGGGGCCTCCTAAAAGAAATTCCTAATATATCCCAAAGCCTAGGCTGTGATGTTATCTTAAAAAGATAACTTAGGCTGTGAAGATTTTTACAATGAGCTATGTAAATGGTACCTTGTACTTGGTCTCATCTCATACCGTCACCATTAGCTTCTAAATAAACACGTGTATTTACTAAGGAAATCATTATTGTGTATTTCTTCCTCTGTCCTTTTCATAAAAAATAACAGTTGTCCCCTTATATATATATATATATAGAGAGAGAGAGAGAGGTATTTCACTCAGTGTTCGGTATCCGTATTGAAGCCCTACTAAATTCAAATTCGCGTCGCGTAAGGCCCATTCAGGGAAAGCGCTCCCTAACAAGGATTTTTCCATACCGAAGGCTAGAACCCGAGACCTCTGATTAAGAGAGGAGTAACACCTTCCGCTGCACCACATCTTTAGTTATGCCTTAAGGCAAAGTCTGTCGCATAAGGCAGACTTTTTGCAAAGCCTTGCCTTGCGATTTTTTTTTTTCTGACTAAGCGGGGGTTCGAACCCAGAACCTCGGGGTATTTTTGGCCACCTATTTAAGCGAAGGCCAAAAATTAAAGACCAGCAATTTGAGGGACAAAATTAAAGACCACCCCAAAGGAAGGGCAATCCGTGCAAAAAATGATTTTTAACGTAGGTTTGGGCCCGGGCTTAGCACGGGCCAAATGACCCTAATGTGTGTGTATATATTTTATATAAATATTTATTAGCTTAGTATAAATATTCGCGTAAATAAGTTCTTATCTTTAATTATTTAAGATTCATAAACACCTTTTTAAAAGTTGGAAATACATTCAAAAACACATTATGATTACGCCTCAATCCAAATAAGTTAGAATCGGCTATATAAATTCTCGCCGTTAGAATTGGCTATATAAATTATCGCTGATTATATTTATCCAATTAAATTTAATTCAGACCAATATTATACACGAAATATATATCTAAGAATTAGGAAAAATTAAATGCTACTCTCTTTGGTCCATATAATCTATTTTTAAAGTTTTTTTTTTTTTCCGTATCCCCACCGTCCCAATTTATATAATAGTGTTTGAGTTGCAATCTCATTAAAGGTAAAATATGAAATTTAAATTTGAATTGTAATTAAATATATATAAAAAAAAATTAAACTGGCTAAAAATGGTACAGATGAAGAGAGTACTTTTAAAAAAAAGATATTTAATAGTTTTAATCCTAAAAACATTTGTATGTACCATTCTTATTTAATTCTTTCAAAGTCTCACTGTAAATGTGGATTAGAGAAAAATGATAAACAAGTTCCCAACAGCAATTACTTCGGACTCGAGGAAGTACTAATGTTTTATGGGATATATTGATCTAGACATTAAACACTGAAGTCGCTAGCTGCTATTAATACTGTATAGTATATATATTAAAATACACTCCACCTTAATAGTTAATTGCCATTATTTGTTTCTTCATTTTTGTCTCCTGTCTTATTCTGATAGCTGTTACTGTTGGCACTATGTTACTAGATTTCGTCATTTGTCCACCTGCATTAGCTCTCTTTCTTCTTCTCTCATGTGCTGTTTTCCTGTTTTTATGCACCTCATAAATTGAACCAGAGATTTTTCCAACTCAGAAGTTTGAGGATTCAAATCATACCTGATGATAATTACTAAAACCCAAAAAGAAAAATTAAAAGCAAAAGAAAAAGATTAGTTGATCTGCTATGTATGAACTATGAAGTGTGACGAATTTGCCTCGGCCGAGAAGCTATTTCCTTTTAAATCGTTTCGATGGTAACTCCTATAAGAAACCGTAAAAATAGTGTAACTAATGCAGTTAAAATGATAAGGTTTTTCTTTTCGCTTTTACCAATTTGAACTTTAAAATTATACGTTTAGTCACACAGCTTAAATAAAAACATTTTTTTAAAAGTGAAAATGGGATTTTCCATACCACTTATATATGAGTCCGGAACCAAAATGACTTTAAAATTAAAAAAAAAAAAAAAAAATTGAACCAAAATACCCCAAAAAAAGGGGTACAAAAGTACCTTATATACCACTAGTCACTACCCTACTTTGTCCTTAATCTATACTTCTACTTCCATTTATAAATTAGTTACTTTTATAATCATTCGACAAAAATGCGTTCTTTAACCTGATTTAGTTCCTTGTCTAAAAGTCATGCATGATAATGCCGGTAGGAGACTAGGAAATTTCTACATGGTATATCACATCGACTGTAGTCAATTGCAAGACATCCTCATCATATTACGTTATTCCCTCAATCATCTCCCATTCTACGATCTTTGTGTTTTTATTCTTTTGACATTTGCTTTGAACCAAATTTGACAAAAAAAGTTAGTACCAAATATGATCCCGTCTATTAAACCTGAAGTGTTCAGCAAAGTTAATTCTCAAACTGCAAAATAATTCATTTGAGATATTTGGAATATCCATTTTAAGTTTGTTTACTCTGTCACAATGGGAATATGCTAATTCATAAGAAAATAGGGAAGCAAAGCAGCTTAGCAAGATCGAAAATATGAGGCCTGCCACTGACTATTGTGCCAGCAAATAACTTTAGGAAATAACACAGAATATGTGAGACGAGAGATGAACAAAGAGCTCTTTACATCTTCAACAAGTCAACATCCTTCCAAGTCATTGATTCTACGTTGGTTTGGACATTGTGGCTAACAGAAAAGATCTCAAGTTAATAAAAAAACCACAAGTAGTTCAAGAAAAAGGGGACACAGAAGTTACAAAACGTTAGAAGCCACTTCTCCCGCGAAATTTATTGACGAAATGTACACGTTCATCAAGCAATAAATAAGCCTGAGAAAAGTCATGTACGCCTTCTTAAATTCTACACGCTGATTTGCTTTAATTGATTAATGCATTTGCCCAACTCGAAACATACATGTGTAGACCTTAAGGTTCATTAGCAATATGAATTGAGTCCCAGAATAACATAAATCCGTCTCCCATTAGCTCTTGTTGCATATTTGTTCATGACGCCTCATTTTCCTCCTTTTTCTAATGTTCCTCAGAATTCTGTCTAATGCATGATGCATGAGCACGAGAGAGAGAGAGAGAGAGAGAGAGAGAGAGACTGATTTGGTGAAGCTCTTGATAATTACACTGCCATAGTTTAGTGCTTGAAAAGAAACAACTTACAGGCAAAATTTCTCAGAGGTTGAACTGAATCCCTACTCTACCTATAATTATCAACATTTTGACTTTCTTTGAATCCTTCCTTAACAGAATCCTGATTTTCCGTACTGTCTCAGCTTCCAACTGGAGACACCGCCAATCTTCTCATCACTGGAGTCAGAGGTGTATCCTAGATCTGAAAATCTACAGCTCCCCCCGAAAGTACAGCACAGGAGCATTTGCTGGGCAACAGATTTACATCAAAGTGCCCACTGCGGACCGCTACCTTGATGCTTGATCAAGACCAGTGGCAGCAGAGCTCATACCACCAGGGGCAACACCATTTTCATTTGGAGGAGGCATACCCCATTTACCTTCCGACTCTAGAGGCTCAAGCACATAAACTCCGCCATCAGTAAGTCCTACTGCGCATTGGTTTGCTTCAGATGGATGAGCAGCAACGACTAGTGGATATACTCTGGAGCTGCCAAGAACATCATCAGATAACTAGAGGACAAACATGACAAGAGTATGAAACTACACCTAGTTTTAGTCTGTAGTCCCTGAAATGATTTATACCTTGGGTTAGAAGGCAAATAGGCGGTAGGATTCACCCGACACCTCAGTTTGAGTGCTGCAGCAGTAAAGATACTCACACTTCCATCATCAAAACTTGCAAAAATTGACTGGCTATCACACGAGTACGTCGCATCAGTAACTGCAACATTTGGTGAAACCCACTGCAAGAAACCAAACTTTCTGTGAGTTCAGCAGCCTCCTTTCCTTGGGTTGATCAGATCAGACAAACATACTGGCTAGTTTTGACGATAGTTCCCAAGTTTGCGTTATTAGAGGTCTATTTATAAGAAAAACCATAGTACTATCTCCCACCATGCAATAATATAATGTTTGCCAAATAAAATAGGACATAACATTATCATAACCCACCAAGAGCAAAGCACAAACCAGATGTATATCTTTTACAAACCTGCTTCACGCATTCAAGCTTTGATGCCTCGTATATAGCTATCTGTGTTTCATGAACAACCAACATGTGTGTCTGATCTTGATGAAACTGAACCCGTGTCTGAGAAAGAGGATTTATTGCTCTACCAGAGGGAATCTGCAAAAACTTGCTGGTTTTCTTCTCCCATCCATCCATGCTCCAAACACATAGCTGAAGAATGTAAAAGGTAAGAAACACAGATAAAGAGCGACATGATGCCACATTACAGATGTTGCACTCAAACAAAATTACAGGATGGAAATTTTCTGGAGAAAGCAAGAGAAACAATTTAGAAAGCTTCTTTGCTATTTATAAGAAATTCTACACTCTTGTCACCCACTGAAATTTCTTAAGCATCTATCAAAAAAGCATCGAGCAAGTCCCTGAAGTCCCAACAGCAAATCTGGGTCCCGCAGATTTTCTAAGTATAACCTGGGATTTACCTGAGCATCAGCTCCCGATGATACCAGAACATTCAAAACACTAGAGAAGGCCAAGCCAGTTACTCTCTTCTGATGACCTTTAAGTTTGCTTTTCACCTGTAGATTTCAATCACTCATATAAGTAAATTGTCACATAAAAATCAAAAAGTAAGTAAATCGTCACATGTCTGTATGATATTCTAGTGTTAATTTATTCAGGACCTCATCAACGCGAACATTGTAGATTTGTATTGAATAGTCCTCCATTCCGATGGCAATAATGTTATTATCCTGTGGATGGAAGGCAAGAAAAGTTGCTGCAGGTGGAGGGGGCATGAAAGTTGTCATTGTCTGCAAGGCATGAAGAGTATGTTAATCCTAATTAAGCACCACCAATCACACTGATACACAAGCTATCCCAACCAAGCCAGAAAAATTGGTTTATAAATACCTTGAAAGTCATCATATTAAACAAAGAAATTTTTCCACCAGATGCTGACATAACATATGAGTCATTCTTGGAAAGTGCAAAGCATGGAACAGCTTCTTCGGGGTTTGTCTCACTTATATCATTTGTCATCAGAATTCCACTGGAAGGTTGCCATAATTGAGGCAGGAAAGCAGTAGATGCCTGGAGAGAGATATTGGGAAAAGTCATCAGAAAAGAAACATTAAAGATCAAGGTAAAAGGGGAAACAGAAAGATGATTCACTATGGCATATGGGAAGAGAAAAATAACCTCAAACAAGAAGTACCAGTACCTTTCCTGTAACGTTCTTCTCATTCCGTGGCCATTTCCAGAGTTTGTGTACAGCATTGTAAGCCAAGGCCAGAATTGCACCTCCAGAATTTGTATACATTAATCTAATAATCTGAATATATCAAATACAAAAGTTGATTCAGAATACGTCAAGTTCGGTAAGATATCTGAAACAAAACTCAGAGAGTGATTGTGAACCCTAATTTACAAAACCACCGTGAAATAGCCTATTTTTCCTTTCCAGTAAATGAATAGACCAGACAAACACTTGTCATGGAACAACTAGCTAATGGAGAATTCCTGGACTTCTTACCCCCACAAGCAGAATAAATTAGAGAAATAAGCAACAGAAAGAAAGGTATCACATCCGTACCCTCACGGACAGTAGATTATCTGGAAGCCTCAAGGAACGAACTTGAGCAGGTTCATTAATTTCAGTCAATTTCCAAATTTTGGACTTCTCCAGCTCATCAGAAATCCTAGGCTTGATATCTTGAAGACTGCGGTTATCTCCATTCTGAAAGGTAGTCTTAAAAATAGTTAACAAAATATTCTGTCAAGAATTCAACTTGACAACCATACAATATCATGCACGTGCAAAATATTAATTTTAGAAGTGTTAAGGAATGTTATTCAGAGAAACCCATGCAGCTTTGAAACCGAATCATCCAACCGCATGATCTAAGCAGAAAAACCTACCAGTTGACCAATGGCTGTCACTGGTGCAGTTCTATCTGCAATACTAATACTAGTTCCAGCAGTTGAACTAGAAGCACCATATGCGCTGATCATTGGTGCCTGCCAAGAGTTAAAAAATAAAATGAAATAATGGTCTTAGGCAAATAATGAAGCCTCCAAACAAATATACCTTCGCAACAGCACCAGGAGGAACTCTGGAGGGATCAAGACCACGGCTTTCAATAGAACGGATCAGCCGAAGACCATCAGCATTTGCCAATATTTTAACCCCATTTTCACTGGTTGATACGGCCAACAGTGTCCCCTCTTTACTAAACCGGATGCATGGAGACGCCTAAAGGTGAATTTGTATCTTTTTAGAAATGCTCAACATTTTACAACAATAACCTTCAAAGCAGTAATAAGATTTTAACTACATACTGGTAATCCGCCCTCAGCATCTGCAGTCGTCAAGAGGTTTGTACTGTCCATGTCCCAAAATTTGATTATGAACTCATCCCCAGCAGCCAAGATTTTGTTTTTTGTAGTATCAAATTGCACCACCCCGACAGATCTCTTCCCAAGACCAATATAAGTACGTTTAACAGCACCTTCACTTTCATTCCATTCCACAAGGTATGATTCACCATCTTTACTAGTGCCACAAGAAAAGAGCCTATGAAAAATAAAAATATTTAGCAACTTTAATCTTTCACTATTTTCAAGAACAAAGGCCGTTAACTAGACTTCTACCTAGCTCCATCAGCACTATAAGCCATTGTAGTACATGAGTGGCCTGGAGCATCATAATCGACCCTGGATCCCATGTTGTCATACAGCCAAGCCTTGATTTTCCCATCAACAGCTGTGGCAAAAATGAACTAATGCAGAAAAGAAGACCTTGGTTAGAAAGAAAAAAGATTTCAAGACTAAGATAAAGAAAATCAATAAAGGAACTCTTTCGAAACAAAAATCAAAAGATTAATATGCAAAATGTCCTTGTCTTTTTGTCTAACAATGCTTATTAACAGAACATATCAGATAGTTGAAGCTACACAAAGTTTTCTGTCCAATAAATGTTGTCAGGAGATAACTACAAGGATGCTTAAACAGTAAGCAGAAAGACAAGATTAGAATAAAAGACACATCCATATTCAGCATTGATTAATGCGAGTGTGAAAATATACAGTGGCCTAAAGGGTAAATAGCGATGGCCAAAAGCATATCTTAGCAAAAATAGGAAATTTTGTTGACATAGCACTTTTGTCTTGTAATGGTTGTCCACAATTTTTTGGGGAGGGGGGTAAACTTGCATTGGTTGTCCACATATCACTTTTACATACTCTTAAATCAATTGACAAAACTCAGTAAATGCAGCCAATAATCCATATATATCTCATCGTTCTGATTCTAGAGATTCACAAATTAGATGGTACCTGAATGTTTTCCTTATAGTGAGGACACACAGAATAGACAGGCGCTTCATGGCCCTCAAACGTATACTGCTTAGAGCCAGTGGCAGCATCCCACACCTGAGTGGACACAAAAGGCACCAAAATTAGACCCTTTGATAATTTAAATTCAGCTGAAGACTGACAATTGACAACAATGCATACCCTGATAGCCTTGTCCTCTCCACAAGTTATGATGCATAATTGTTTATTTGGATGAGAGAAAGCAAGATCACTAACATTGCCAACATGAGCATCAATCTAGAACAAATTAAAGAAGATCGGATCATAGTTTCTTCTATGATAGTGACAAGATATCAGACAAATATAGCTTAATGCAAACACACACCTCAAGGTGGTTCCTCAGATCATCACCACCATGGTAGGAGTATAGATGAACTATGTGCTTAGAATACGCAACACCTGGATCAACATTGAGAATCAAGAAAATAGCATGATTGAATAACAGAAACCACTGGCCTTATAAATTTCATTTGCTATATCACATAATAAAAGAGAAAAGAGTGGAAACAATACTTATCACTAGGGGTGTACTAAGAAAACCGCTAAACCAAGTCAAACCGGAAAAAAAACAGACTAGTGGTTTGGAAAAAAAAACGACCATGCTTAAAACTACCAAATGTCAATCATCTATAATTTCCTCTTAGCACCTAAACACCAAAATGAAATAGCAGAGAATTTCTAATATTTAAAATGAGCAAAATCAATAAAAAATTCTACAAGTACTCTCTCCATAGCAGCACTCTTTATCAAAATGCCTCCACCCCAGCAAAGATCCTCACTCAAAATGACAAGAGGGATGATTAATACATACCAAGAAGGTTCCCATCAGGACTCCACATCACACGGTTGACTGTTGCAGTATATTCATTCGCTAAAGAAGCCTATAAGTAAGAAAGAGGAAATTAAAACCTACCAAAACTGGAAGGAGGCCCATAAAAGGTTAAATACTCTTTGTAGAGATACTCTAACCTGCAGAGTCATTGAACAGTTGCCTATCTCCCACACTTTGAAATTTTTAAATGCAAGCCTCTCCCTGCCACCAATCTCCCATATAGCAATGTCACCAATGTTTGTTCCAACTGAAAAAGTAGACCATCGCAATCTTCAGAAAGAGAACATCACGTGCTTAGAGTGAAAAGTTATGTGTCTCTAATATAATTAAGTAACAAGAAAAGCTGACCAAGAAGAAGGGTGTGTTGCACAGGATGGAAATCCATGCTCTTAACAGCAGACCCCTGATTCAAGTTCACCACAACAGTCTTGGGCAAGTCATCAGAAGAATGCAAACTATGAGCATGGCTCTGTCCAGGATATGTGACAGGGAAGATGTTGACGGGGAGATTATTGACCTGCAGAAGTCCATTTAGATCAAGAAATGAATACCGGATATCCCAGGATAAAGCACAGCTTCACATATTAAGACAAGATGACATAAGAAGGTAACCTAAAGACGAGCGGGAATTAATGATTCCATTAACCCCAACAAAAATATCTCAAGAGTGCAGAACTCCTAAACTAACCCACGTAATAGAACGACAATACCCCACCCACACAAAGAAAAGAGAGAGAAAGAGAAAGAGTGTAAATTGCTTATTATGTACCTCCTCTGACATCCCAAAGGGTCTTGGCCTCTTCAGCACGTGCTCAGAATCAGCAGTTTGGTAGTCCAATGCTGCATTATTAGCAGGAGGAGTCCTAGGATGCTTTAGCATGGATGCTATTGTATTGCGCACAAACGAAACAAGCCAACAAATTAGCCAAAGGAAAAAAACGCGGGGGTGGGGGAGGGATTGGACTGTTAACACTGATATAGCAATAGGAAACAGATAACAGTCAGATGACATTCATTAGTAGGAAAAGCAAAATTACCAGCATTAGTAGGAGGGCTCAAGCCTATTGGTCCTCCTGAAATAGCTTGGTGTGGCATAGAGGGTGGATTGGACATCCATCCTCCAAGCGAAGCAATAGGTCCTGGTGCTGGCTGGAATGGCTTTTAAGACAAAGAAACAAGACTAGTTTCAACAAAAAATTTAAATAATATCTTCAGTGAGTTTACATTCATTGTTAAAAAGGGAGAAACTAAGAAAGAAAGAAATGAGGTAGTTGTTGCAAGGAACACATACTCCATGGGCGCCTATAGGTGGAAAACCACCTACTTTAGGCATAGAACCAATTATTGGATTAGCAACTGGCGAAGGAGCCCGAGCACCATTTGGTTGCCCACAAGCATGGTCAACAAACAGAGTTTTTATATCAGGATTGGGCTTCGGATTCTTGCATAGCTGGTGCTGCCAATTTAAACTGCCAGATAATAGAAAGGAATAATAATGATAAACATATAATGTTGTAAACCAAAAAAAAAGATTCATAAGTAGTTGTTAACTTAAAGAAGCACACTTCTGTTCACGAGAAACACAGATTAAATGGGTATTAATAAATGTGTTCCTTGGTCACCTTTGGTTTATCAATGTCCGCAGC
Source organism: Lycium ferocissimum (assembly GCF_029784015.1). NCBI lineage: Eukaryota > Viridiplantae > Streptophyta > Magnoliopsida > Solanales > Solanaceae > Lycium > Lycium ferocissimum. The sequence goes on from NW_026725896.1 coordinate 140,088, forward strand.
CTTGAGTTCTTTAAGCTAGGAAACTGAAGCTTCTCGCGGAAAAGAGGATTGGCCTCAATCAATTTTTTTAGCTCAACAAGCATTATAGCCCTAGCAGACTTGGTATCTCCATACTTCGAAAGCTGTTCATTCTCCCTAGCATTACAAATTTTCCAACATAAATATTTTATCACGAAATGAGCAGTGAAAGATAGACTGGAAGGAAAAGAATGTAACCAACTGCTCACCCAGAGATAATTTTCCTGCACCACAGGTAACAAAACTAAAGGCAGAGAGATACTAGCATATTAATATGGAAACCCTACAATTAAGAGAACGAAGGAATTTTTTTTCTTCCTAGTTAGGCATCATTCTTTATTTATACACAACTTTGTCGACCAAAAGTGCAAGCCCCAAGAAAGTCAGCATATATACCACAAGTAACAATGTCAAAATTTTGACAACCCATTCAGACAACAAAGAAAAATCAGTTAACAGGAATGAACCTGACAACCTTTCATCTCAAGTAGGACGTAATCAATGCCAAAAGCAGATGTCCCGCGCAAAACAAGAAATAAACTACTTGTGTAATCTTTGCTAGTAGTTGAATAGTAGCAATCAGATTATAACTAACTTCTTAAAGATCTCTTTCCAAATTCAAAAAGAAAAAGGGACAACCTTTTCCTTTAACACAATGGGGGCCAAAATAAACGAAACCAAAGCCAGATCATCAAGATCTTCTAAATCTATGTTGCACAGATCCTTCCAATTCAAAGCCAGATCATCAAGATCTTCTAAATTATGCCGCACAGATCCTTCAGATTCCCTTGCAGCACCTTGTCTATCCAACGTGATTTTGGTGTGGGTGTGGGATAACCACTGGACTTGGTCAACATATCTTGGGTGCTTTGAGTTCGATAATGGCCAAGAAGTATAGGTTTGTTGGCCTTTTGGTTTCCATTTTTTGGTTAAACTTGTGTGCATGTGTGCGCATATATATATATATATATATATTCACATAAGTATCAGAAAACTTTGCTATTACAAGAGATATCTTAATAGGTACACAAGAAGAATGTCGTTATACTACTTTTAGTTCAATGACTTCACTAATAATCAAATATGACTTATCTATGCCGTACCATACATTTATAGCCGTATCTCGAAGCCCATACTTGTACTCCTTTACATATCTAGAATCCTACAATTTAGGTGATGACATACAGACTTCTAGATCCGCATTCATATCGAGTGCCGACTTCTAGAGTTTTCTGCTGCAAGTGAAAAACTACTGGTGCAGAGAATTGACCACTTCACAACAAACTTGCTTTCCTATAGCTATTAAAATACCAAACAAACAAACAACAGACCACACGGAAAACTGCCAGTTCTGAATTCATGCTGAATTAAACATTTTAGCTCAAATACTTGTAAATTTCTCAACCAAAGAAAACAATACACCAAATCATAAATGCTAGCATGTTCACTGTAACAACCACTACCCTCTAAATTACACCAACATAAAAATTCTATACCTAAAATTCTGCAATGTCAAGAGGAGCGTTATTTCCTTGAACAAATCTTCATTAAATGTGGAAAATACTTTCAGATCTTTCACTAGAATCTCCACAGCCTTTGCTTGATCATTCCTGCAACAACAAAAGAGCACACAAATCAAATCAACAACCTAAACGGCTAAAAACCAACATCGCTAATCACGGAGATTGTAAGTGACTGTAGTACCTATCAAGTGCTTCCAAATACTTCTGTTTTCGGATCTCAAAGAAGATTTTCATGGAATACCTGTTATCATCTACCTTAGTAAAACCAGATAGATACTTTTCCACCTCATCCCACTCTCCATTCGTAACCGAATCCTCAAAATACCTCATGTTGAAGAAGAAACCCGACTCCTTCTCCAACCTTGATCATTTATCAAACACAAACAACATTAAACCACCAAAAATCCCTTATTTTAAAACCACTAACATAAAAATTATCATCAAATAAAAACTATTAACACAAAAAAGAGCAAAAAGATTCAGTCTTTACTTGTGTACTGTTTCCTTGAACTTCTCTTCATCTAAGAACTGAAGTATAAGAAACACCAATTCTCTACTCAACGAAGTCATCAACCTTGACTGATCAAACTAAACCTCCCAGATCCGCCACAATCCTTCAATCACCGACCTTAATTTAGGGTTTTCACAACCGATCAATTCAAATCAAAAAAACACATGCACCAACACAATTAAAAACACAACAAATTAAACAAGCACAACACAAAAAAAAAGTATCAAAATTATACCTTAAAATTCAACGATAAACACGTATTTATAGATCCGGATTTGCAGAATTTCATAAACAAACAACAACGAAGGTGAGGTTTTTTGGGCTTTTGCGGTGGGCCTCCGTCTTTCTAATCTAATTTTGTGCTGCTTCTTTCACTCTCTCTACTGCCTTTATTTATACCAAAAAAAATGGAAAAAGTGTGACGAGAATGTTCATCACGCGCCTACACATGCGTGACGTTAACGATAGCACTAGAATTTTTGGTCCACCAAACGCGTCGACTTTTAAACAATGCTACAGATCGCCACGTCGCATTATGAAGGTGGTGATAAGTAGACAAGTCATTATCTATTAAAAATGGTGTGAAATGAGAGGTGATAACTACAGTAGCTTATTAAGATTGGATTCCATTTACGTATAAGATAAGTGACGAGATGATGATATGTTAGGTGACTTATCAGTGGTAATTTTTGTGAGGTTCAATGGGCAAGGAGAGAAGGAATAAGTTAGTACACCGACCAAAGGACCATTCTTGAATGTGCTTTAATAATTCGATCTAATAAAATTGGTTGGTGGTCCCCGCTTTCCTTGATTATTAGTGGCTTCTATTTAAGGATGATTTACTACGCATGAATTAAGATACGAGTATTTGAATTTTTCCACAAATGAACGTTTTAACATTAGGGTAGGTGAACGTGTTAAAAAGGCAAAGAGGTAGATTTAAAATTATGTTGGATAAAGGGATTTCAAAAAGTTTATAAATATCTTGGAATTAATACATATTTGGCTAAAGATATGACATATTTAAAGAAAAAAGATCTATATTATTTATATTTACTGGTATCGGGGTCTAGAGAGCAAGTTTCGTCTTATTATTAAGTTGATTTTGGACAGATTGCTTTTCTAGATATACTTTGATATCATAGATTTATATGTCTGTGAAAATAGATTTTTTAAAAATATTTTATTATTATTACACTCCCTAAGTCTCAAATTATTTGTTTTTTTTTTTTTACCACGCCCTTTAAAAATATTAATTAGGAGGGATATTGACTAACTTTATCCTATTTGTGTCTGTGTTGTAATCTGTCGCCATTAAATGTTTAATCTATTTATGTATCATCTCCATTAATGACAAAATTCTACTATGAGTAAAATGGGGGAAAATGACTAATTGTGCCTTGAACATCTAGAACGACAAATAATTTGAGACAATTATTTTTAATAACCACGACAGATAATTTGAAACAGAGGAGTATTCATTTTTATTATTATTTGATATGACGATGATATGAATCTAACTTACAAGAAAAAATATGGTTAGTGAATTCATATAGTGGATCCTAACTTATTTAAGATTGGGCTTCTAACCGAATATTTTAGCATTAATGTAGAAGATTTGAAGGACGTCGTTTGCTACATTATATTCTATGAAGAGTAAGCGAAAATGTAAAACAATCAAATGCCGAATTGAAATCCATTTGGCACGGATTTTTTTAATGTCACGATGTGTTATAAATAATTAAATATAATGAAACTATCAGTAATTAGATGTCAAAATTTAACTGATCTTAGTTAATATTAGACTATCAAGTTGTCTTACCATATTTTGTCTATTTTTGGAAACAAAGTTTAAATTATTTGTGTCACCATAAGAAACTCAAATCATAAGCTAACATGAGCTCCGAGGAGAATAGACAGAGACCGGAGTTTAAGTGAACTTCTCAATATGAGAAAATATATACATATTTGTACTCATATAACTAATAATGTACATGCGTCTTATCGATCCAACTTACTAACCACTCTAACTTAATGATTAAATCACCTAACTAACTTAATAATTCTCGTATAAACAATTCTAGTTCCTTTTTGTCCTTTTGTATATATCTAAATGAGTAATGATTCTTTAAACAACATCAGCTAATTTTATAAATTTCCCAGTGTTATCTTTTATTAAAAATAAAATAAGTGCTCTTACAATAGAAGAGTTGTCAACATGCCTTTAAATTCTTATATATATGTTGACAAAATTAGTTCCAACATGCACAACCAAGTAACAGGGTATATCAACAAAGCCAATACCCTTTTCAGTTCATATTATATGGTGATTTAGCTTGCCAGCTTGGGGTACACCCCTTAAAAAATGCGCTCACACCTGAAAAATAAGAGGTGTTTTTACTTAATTGCACTTAATTAAACAATGCTTGTTTAATATAATTTCTTGGTTATGTAAAATCTCCATTTATTCAGATTAGGGTAAATTTGAAAAGAAAAAATAATTTTTTTTTATATTATGTAAAAAAATATTTATTTTAAATTTAATATAAAAGTTAAACACCATATAATATGAACACCAGAGAGTATATTTTATGAACTTTGTTTTCCCAAAAAAAAAGTGCTGGATTACACACAAAACTTTACTTTTTAAATTCCAACGAGTGTACACTTCTTATTTTTGTACTCCTCTTTTCATTACTTGGCCTTTATATCAAAAATGCTTTTTTTTACTTGTTTATTTTAGCAAATCAAGAGAGATTATTATTTTATTCCCACATTACCCTTATTATTAAGTAATTATATAAAACTTAGATTACCAAAATATAATTAATAAGGATATATTTGGTATTACCTTAGCAAAAATCACGTCCACTAAGAAATCAATGAATACAATGTAGAATTTACTAAACTACTCCTATTTATTGATTTTTTTAAAAATTGAGCAATATTAAAGAGGATTGTTTCTTTAATGCTAAGGGCATAGTTGGAAATACTTGTCAATTATTGTCTTGAATTCCTAACGTGACACTTATTTTGGGATAAATATTTTTTTTCTAAGATGACGCTTATTTTGGAACAAAAGGAATAGTTTTTTAAAGTGAATATCAAGTTAACATGGTTCGAGTCAAATGAAACGGGGAGAGTACTATTTCTTGTTTGAATTTTGATTAGAGCGTGGGAAATTAAGCAAAGTGACTCATTAATGCAATGCGATAATCCACAAATGACACCCTGTCCAAAGAGAGATATAGAGTATATACTGCTCCTAGTTAACAGCAATAATTGATAGTAACTTAATACAAAATACGAGAAGCGGTCAAAGCAATAATTGACTTTTCAGGTCTGCTAATTAAAAAATATTTTTATAAAGTTTACATGCTTTGTATTTCAAACATAATTAAAAAGCAAAAACTCTGTCCCTCTAAAAATTAATGTAACTCTTAAGTCAAACCCGTGACAAACATATTACACCACTACACGGGTTGTTGTCTCTAACATAAAAATAAAATAAAATAAATAAAGTAAATTTAGAAAAGGCCCAAAATGATTTACATTGAAATTTTTATTTACGAAAAAGGATTGTTCCTGGAATATCTCAAAAGGTTTAAATATAAGTTCATCCGCCTATTTTGCTAAAAATATTTTCACTCACCTTTTTAGCTCATTTTTGCCCTCATAACTAATAAACCTCGTTTTTATTTATTTTTTGATTTTTTTTTTCTCTTTTCTTAATTGACAATGGAGGCTCAAATATGTATTATGCTCAAGTATAATTTTCTTAATTAATATTTATTACTTGCCACATCGCAACATAATTTGACATTTTTCAATTGTTCAGGGTGTATTCAAAATAGAAGATAACATTGTAGATTTCAATGAGCAGATAGATTAATGAAGAGTTTATATACGATAAATCATAAACACCAAACACATTTTTTTTTAATCGTTTTCCTTATATAAAATAATCTGAGAGAGTAGTACTTATATTATATTATATACTAGATGGTTTGTGCCCGTGCAAGGCACGGGCGTTAGTTACTACTGAGATGCAAATAAAGGAGAGATGATTAAACTAAATATTAACATAACATGGTTCATAGTATATTACATTCATTTGTGGAACAAAGTTACAGGAGTAGTTTGCAGGAAAGACAAAAGTACAAAGATTGTAGGTGCTCCAACATTTGTATGAGGTTGGGCTGAAATCTGAATTCTGGCAGTTGAACATAAGTATGCTCTTGAAAGATAAAACTCTTTCATGACCTGCGAAGAAATTGAAGGAATAAACTTACATAATCCAGTAGATAGCAAAGTAATACTGTAAACATAAAGAAAGTTTAATGACTCTTACTTTGCTTACTGGTACAAAGGATAGAACAAATGTTGATAGAGAAGAAAGTTAAAATCAGCTAAGAACTTGGCAGAAAAATTGGGATGTCCCTTTCCTCTCCACCCTCTGCTCTAAAAAATTGAGGGTGGGGGGTGTGGTGGTGGGTGTGTGCCATTGCCTTTCACATAAAGAACAGCAAGGACTATGAACTCATATTTCTACCAATTCCTTTACAGTCTAGAACTTGATAATATGATCCAAGAATACAGAAATTCCGTACCTACCACAAAAGCGTGTGCATACTGGGCATTCATGTGGCTTGCCCTTCTCTAGCCAGAACCAAACAACGTGATGCTCATCTTCTGTTAAATTAGAAAACAACTTAGAAGATTAAGTGAACTGGCTAAAGGAAAAAATCTGTAACAGAGATAGACTTACTGCCTTCACTTCCTGGACATCCTACAATTCTTTTGTCATAGTAGGATTTAACAACAGCTGGTGCTTCCTACATTTAAAACATATTCAAATACTTGATCATGTTCCCACACATCTAATTGGAAAGATAACTTATATTTTTAGTAGCTATCAATGTAAACAATCTCTTCATACATAATCCTTTGTTTTTCGTGGATAAATGTGTCTGAAGACTCATAAGCACACAATGTAATGCATTAGCAGATTTCATCATTTTCACAATACAATAATTATTTCAGTGTGTTAAAATGTGAAAAAAAGGAAAAATCAAAGGAACGTTTTTAGTCACAACTGATTGGACATTGGAGTTTGACAAGTTTCTAGTGATTTTTGATAGGGTAAATGGTATTTCATTGATGGTATCAAAGGAACGTTTTTAGTCACAACTTATTCACACATTTACATGTCTTTTTTGTTGGTGCAAGAACTGCATTGCTTACAAGTTACCAAGCAGACCATAGTTTATTTCCATGTACAAGCTATGAATGAAATTAATGTTAATGGAGGTGTATTTTTTTGGTCCTGGGCTCTTGTTAATGAGACTATAACATTTATTTAACTGCTATTGACAACCTATTCCAAAAATAAGGAAAAAAAGAATAAATCATATAAAATGATAATATGCATTAAAAAAAAAAAAAAAAAGAACACTAACTAATGAAAAACACAAGAGAAGGAAGAAAGGAAACTGTTTTAGTTTTCTTTTCCAACACTGTTTCAGAGTTCATAATGGCCACGCTTAGCAGTATGTTTTACTAATTTTTGAACTTACTAAACTGTAGTTCGGAGCAATTCCAATCAATTCACAAAAATATAAAAGATATTGTCTCGTCGGCTTTATTCCAAACAAAGTATAGATTTCAACCTTCTCACATGCCGTAAAATTTGTAGAGTTTAGTTAGAAAAAGGTTTACGATGAACTGATAATAATAAAAGAAATACTACAACTTTAACCTCAAGTCACATGGAATATACAAAGCATCTAAAAAATGAGTTCCCAACAAATACTTGAACAAATTGAAGCATGTATGTTAGGTTTCGCCCAACAGTATAAGTTATACTATTCATTATATGTCCCTACCATTGATCCGGTGATTTACAGGAAGTTCCCTAATGTATGTAACTCTTTAAATGTATCCTGAAATAGTAAACAAAAGCATGTGCGAACGAAAATAGCAGCGTGTCCTGGAATAGGCTTTTGGGTTCAGAGGAAGAACATGGCTGAACTGAATGGCTGGCAGTAGAATTTTCTGAGAGATGAGATATTCTCGCAGTATATTCTTCTCGACCTCGTCCTAGAGGTGCTGCCTTTTTTTTCCAGTTTGCTGTTTTGGGGTGTCATTTTGTTTATTTCTCTATGATTTCTTTGGTATTTATTTTATTCTTGCTGCCAAGATTTTTCACACTATTTTGGTACCAGGATATGTATGTTTCGTTGCCTTTTCTATTTGGGTTGTGTCTTATCATTCTTTTATTGTTCTGTCTATCTTTCTTTATTGTTAGACATCTATTCTTCAAGCATTTCATGAAGTTTCTTAATTAAAATTTAAACACGGGTAATCTTTACGTTTAATTTGTTCATATAGTACACACATCTATCAATATAACATGAAATATAAAGGACATCCATTTCTAGTGAAAGAAAAAGGGGGGGAGAGAGAGAGGCATTGAGGCTTCCCAAACCCCAGATTAACCTCAGTCCATAACTGATAAGCATCAAAAACAAAAAAAGAGTTATGGACTTATAGGTGTAGATTGGGAATAATGAAGTGGTTTCAAGGCTATGGGATAGTATATGTTTTCAATTGCCAGAGGGCTTTGATTCAACATCAAAGGTAGTACAACAGAGTGGGTAATTTGTATACTCCACAGTTAAATCAGCAGGGCAAAAAAAATGGTAGATCTGTAGCTAACAGATTAATTTACAAACAGATATGATGTTAGAACCTGAAAATTGGGGAAGAAAGCAACATAGCAGAGACTGACCTTTATTCCATGACTATAGAAGTCACTGGAAATCTATGTACAAGCCAAAAATTGAGCAAGTTATAGTCAACACTTCATTTTCCTGCAAAACAACTGTTGATATGTATTTAAAAAAATTTAGTGAGTAGTAGTTGTTGGGAAGAGGGGAAAATTAAGCAATCAGCTAAATATAAAGGATCACCAATATTAGTGTCTAGATGCTGAGCATAAATTAAGGGAAGTAAATGAAAAAGTAAATTTCCTAAAGATTACCAAACAAAGATCGCAACTTTAAACCAAAATACTTGAGATGAAGTAGGTGAAACATCTAAGTGATAAATGATAAGAATTTTCGTTGTAATTACCTTTGTTCCATGAAAGCCAAAAGTGGTTGCAAAATTAGTTGGTTAACCTGTGTAAAAGGAAGATGATAGTTGTTAACGAAAGCTGTGATATATATTTATAGAAAGATTGAGAAGAAGAAATGTGTTGGTGACCTTCATTTCCTTTTCACTGGAGTTGTTGGCTCCAGTTTCTGTTTCATCTTGACTGATTCACCTTGTTCGGTTGGCAGCTTTGTTTTTGTATCATGGGAAGATACATGTTCTTTTTTCCTTTTACTGCTTTCGCTGATATTGATTGATGCTGTGGCTGGTGCTGGGAGAGAATGAATAATGCTTTCCTTTTCAATGCATGACTGGATATACAATTTTGAAGATGATGTGGATGAAGCACGGCCAAATGGCTTCTTCACTTGAATTTACGAACAGCTTCTGGTCAAATTTGCTTTGGAAATCTTCCACAGGCAGGTTCTCATTCTAGGGGAAAAAAAATTCGTTTAATTTTTTGAAAGTTTATTTAGGAGGTGATTATGTATAAATTGTTTTTTTACAAATTGTACCTCAGCTGAAACTCTTTCGTAAATCTCTGCTGCAGTAAGAGATAATAGTTTTTCTCCTTCTTTGTCCATAATCATCCCAGTTGCCGAGCCAGAGGCATCTTTGAGATTCACATCAAATCGACACCTATAGTATTATATGTATAAAAAAATTATTATTTGTTGTTGAGAGTAAAAAGATTTTTGCAGACGGTGTAAAAATGTCTACGAAAATAGATCCAAAAGTACCTGGGAACCAACATACTCTGCTTATTACAATTCATGCAGTGAATTTTTCTCTTGGTTGTACTGCGTACTTCTTGTCCACAGCTTGAACAATTCAAAACACAGAAAGACTTGAGGCTATTTGGCAAGGATATTTTTGCTTCAATGTAGAATGCCTGTCCCTGTATTAGGAGATGAGACTAATGATTGTCAGAATAGACTCTAATATGAAACTATGAATAAAACAATGTACTAACGTCTTCCTGGGATTGAATGTTTGCAATTGGCACTACTTCTTCATTCATTGAAACAGAGATGAGAGATCCAGATCTGGATGTACTCCGCATAGTGAAAGAGGTAAGTGTTTCTTTGTTCTCTGCGACCCTGTGCAGAACAAAAAGCTTAACTATTTAGAATATTAATTCTAATAGAAAAATAGGTAGAATATAGAGAGAAGTAATGTAATACCATGCTTGTAGTTGTTGACACTGTGGATAAGGTGGATCAATCTGTATTGTTGTGCTAAACTTTGTTGTCAATGATATACCTACATCAATTACATTACATGTCGATGAAGTTAATTCTATTTGCAGTCAATTATATTGTTGTAGACATTATTAATTAAAATGTCAATATCTATTAAAACAAAACTTCAATACCATGAGAGTAAGCTCCAACATAGTGACAGATAGGGTTTATAATGATATTTACAAATCGGTGTAACTTTCTCACCACTTCAAATCTATTGTCTGTTACCGTAAATTAACATATGCATGGTTGGAAAATAAGAGGAAAGGCAAATAATATCCATCTTCCTGATTCTTTGTAGTGGGAAAAATTAGAAACTCATTGATAAAACTGAAAAAGGAATCTTTGGTGCATAATGACTTCCTTCAAATAGAAGCAACAGAGTTAACAGCCTCAATGTATATTACATCTTGATGTCATAATTAGCTTTATAAGGTGACAGCCCATCGTAATTAGTTGTGGCATTCAAATTAACGAAATATTCTGGAAAGAGAAGCAATTAGGTCTTGTAGTACTATTCTCTATATAAGGAATACCGATATAACCGCATTTTCGACACAAAAGTTTAAGAAATCGTTGAAGGAAATAAAATAGGGTGAGCATCTAAGTTTATTTATGTGACTAAATCTTCTCTCGGTCAATGCATAAGAGAGAACATATCTTGTTTTCACAATTTTGATCCAATGATTGTAAAATGGAAGATGCAATAGAAATTTATTGCTCACTTTGAATTCTTCAATGAGAGAGAAACCTTCGTAAGAAATCCAAAAATGAATAAACATTGAAAGAAACGCATATTTTTGATTAACAAAAGTTGCTAATAATTTTCTACATTTGAAATAACCTAATCAAGCATAAGTGTCTAAAATATTTAAAAAGGAAAATTTGTTTATTTATAGAATTAAAATCTTCGAGATACTCGGTTGTTGAAACTAAATTTGACTGTTCATGCACAACCACTTAAATGATAGAGAATTTCTTTGGAATCTTCGAGCTAAAACCATAATGCCGATTCAATATCTTCTTCTCAAGTGATATATGCACTTGAATTCTTCTATCCGGATAAAAATAAATATTCTATCCTTCATTAATCCCGTAACCATCTCTTTCTATTTATATGAAGTGCTTGAGCAAGTTGCATTTTTATGTAAAATATGAATCGATCTTTTAATACTCAAATTCATTATTAAAGATGGCTCAAACAAATTTAGTTAATTTGCTCATATATACACAAACACACGAAAAAAACGTAATCAAGAGAATTAAAAATGCAGTAAACAAAGGGGAAAGATTAAAATTGGCATTGCAAATTCGAAGAATCAATTACCAAGGAACTTCTAAAAGATTATAAAAACCAGCATATATTACAAAAGAATCCTCAAATTCCATACAAATTGAGACAAACTAAAACTTTGGAATATGAAAAATATATTAAATTCAAAATGTTATGAATTGCTTTATTTGTTATGCCCAAAGAGAAATTTTCTGGACAAATCTCATCTACCATTATCACTAATTTGCAGTGAGTTATAAACAAAGAAAAGAACAAAGTTATAACATGTCATAGGTATCATACACACTCAACAGGAATCATGCTAAATCATCCTTGTTTTGTTTGTCCTAATCTTAGCACAGAAAATAATATATAAGTGATAGAGTTCTTGTTGTAAATCACAAAAAAGACTTAATAGCTAAGCATAGCATAATTTTAAGAAGTGCATAAATTCGGAAGTTTAAATATAAATGCTATTCTATATAAAATCACCAAATCTATGTAGCCAAATAGAAATTGCAGCAAGTCACAAAATGACCACATATGCATACTCCAATAAACTTCAAGGAAGATGAATGAGAGAGATACATTCGATTAACCAAAAGTTGAAGGTTAAATGTAATCAATAGATATGGAAAATTTTAAAAAGTGAGGAAAAATAATTGCTAAAAATTCATATTAAATCAAGAATCAACTATTGGCAGTTGAAATATTAAAAAATATAGGAAGTGTTGTTTATTATAGCTCACCTTCAAATTTGGATGCCCCAATACGTCTTGCAAGAATTATAGGATATTCTTGGAATTGCCTCAGGAGTTTGCTACCTTCATTTTCTATAAGTGGTTCTTCCCATATTGTGAACTTGAAACTTTGGTTACTGTTCATGGCAAAATGGGCAGTATTTGTAGTGTCTCTTTTGTAGCGTAAAATAGTAAGAATAAAAGAAACTATGAAAAAGCCTAAAGTTAGATGAAAACACTTACAGGGTATCAATAACAATGAGCTCTTGCAATCTTTTCTCGACACTTGCAACATATCTTGGTGGGGAACAGTTGACAACAATTGCAAGTATGTCTGTTGACAAGAGGTTTTAAAGTCAGTAAATGAAGATTTGAAGTGATAAATTGGTAGTTTATATTAGAGTAAAATTCAGTGAGTAAAAGAATAAAACAGTCGTACTGAATTCTTTTTTAGTCAGAGTATTATTGATATCTCGGAAGGCCTGATCCTTAATATCTAAGAAGGAGGTAACATTAAGCTTTGTAGGAGGTGGTAACGCATCTTCAGCATTCTTTTCAATTGGATCAATGATGGTCTTTTTATCGAGAACCCATTCAAATGCATGCAATGGACTTTCATATTTCAGATTTGGTAGTTGTATGCGTGCACCCGTTATCCAGTAGGTATGATAAAGTTTCATCAGACTCTGATAAATGGGGATGTCATCTCCATAAATAATTGCTTTTATTTGATCTTCCTGTAGAAATTTGTGCAAGACATATATGTTCAAAGTGTAAGTATATAGTTGAAAGATGTTTAAAGACAGAACATATTCATTAGTTGGTACAGTAAGAAAATGTAAATTATTTGGAAAAGTAAAGATGCACCTGCTCATCTTGAACAATCATGTTCAGATATTTTATCTTTTTTACATTACTTTCACCTGGTCCACATATATCTACAACTTGTATCTTACAAGTCCAGTCAGCTGTGTCTGGAGTTATCACATGTATACCCAGTTTTTGTGCCATTTTTTGCTGAAGCTGAAAAATAATGAAGGAACAGTGTTTTAGTAAGTTAGCGGGATAAATGGAGGAATACTAAATAGAAAACATAAAATCAAACTGATAACTTACAGATTCTTAAGCTGTTATTATATATATAGTCAATCAAACAGTTTAAGAGAAAGCTTTTTTGATAATTTCACTATATACTATATTGTAAGTAGAATGATCATCGAGGTTGTCTGTTGTTGCGGGGCGAATTAACAGCTTTACACAATCGGAACTTTTTGCTCGTGACAAAGCAACGTAAAGTTGACCGTGTGAAAATACAGGTTCACGTAAATAAATTCCAACAAAGTCTAATGTTTGACCTTGAGCTTTATTTATAGTCATAGCAAAACACAGTCTAATCGGAAATTGTGTTCTTTTAAATGGAATAGGTAATTTTTCATCTTGTGATGATAGTAATGGTATGCGAGGAATAAAAACATGTTTGCCTTTAAAGTCGCCGCTTGCAATTTTGGCACTAATAACGTGAGTTTTGAAATTAGTACAAATTAGGCGGGTGCCGTTACATAAACCTTCAGAAGGGTTCAAATTGCGCAGTAGGATAACAGGGCAATTTTGTTTTAGAACTAACTTATATGGAGGTAAACCAGAAGGATTTAAAGTATGCAAAAAATCTTCATATTGGCTTTGATCTTTTGGCTCTACAGTTTCGTCAATTCCGATAAATGTCACAATAGTGTTTGGAAATTGATCTATGAACATTTGATTAATTTCATCTACAAAATCATTTTTGGTTGTTAGAATAACGCGAGATGTCACAGAGGATGTATCGTGGATGAGTGTGTTTACATTGGGATGAATAGTTTTGAACAAGATGTTCAATGATTCTTTTTCGTTTGTAAATGGAATGAGAAAAGATTCTGGAATTTCAATTTTATTATGTTCATTAACCTTTTCCCTGCCATCTCCAATTCTCAGTAAATACTCACAGAATGTAGGATCAATTCTGGCACGCATATTTTTTGACAGTCGGTATTTTTCTAGAAGATCCCAGATGTTTGAGTTTAATAGACATTCATGAATAAAGTCCTCTCTTTTCCCGCTCTGTACAACTGGCAAAGTTTGTCTAAAGTCACCACCGAAAACAACTACCTTTCCACCAAAGAGTGTATTCGAGTCCATAATATCTCTCAAAAGTAAGTCAAAAGTCTCAACAAGCTTTTTTTTTGCCATAGATACTTCGTCCCATACTATTAGCTTTGCATCTCGAATTAAAGATGCAAGTGAACTTTGTTTACTAATATTACAGCTATGACTTTTATTTGTGTCAATAGGAAGTTTAAAACGTGAGTGAGCAGTTCGTCCTCCTGGGAGGACGGAAGCTGCAACACCAGAAGTTGCTGTTGCTAATGCTATAAATCCTTTAGATCGTACAGTAGCTAGTAAAGCACGATATAAAAAGGTTTTTCCAGTTCCTCCAGGACCATCAATAAAAAAAGCGCCTATTCCATTCGAAAATATCCTATTAAGGATTGCATGATATGCTGTTTGTTGCTCTTTATTCAATTTTTTGTATAGCAATAAATCCTCCTCAGTCACAACTATGTTTCTTTCCAAGTGGATGTCTCTAGCCTCTTGAATTCCAGTAAAAGAGGTGGAAGGTGAGATTTTTTCTGATATAAGTTTAAATTCATTAATATCACGTCCCATTGAATGTAAAAAATCGTTAATCTGATTTAGCACTAAATAACGAATGTTGTTTGTTTGTATGTTTGGTGTAGTTGTAAAATCTTCAGACATAGAAGATTCAAATCTTTCCCATAATCCTTTCGGATTAGCAGGGTTACAATAAACTAATAGTGTTGCAAATAAACGTCTCAAACTGTATGGCATTTGGTAATTAGTAGCTTCTGACATACATTCAATTAAGTTGTTGTCACAAGCTAGCAAGCCTCTTTTTCCAGCAGCTTCTCGGAATGTGCTACAACATCTTCCATTAACAGTTCTAAGATCTTCGTAGGATTTTGGTCCTCTTATGTTCATCAACAATAGTCGAAGATAGTATCTTTCTCCTTCTGTTGGATGACAAGTGACAATACGACCAATAACATTGCCTTGTATTCTTCGTGTCCACATTCTATCGGTTGTTGACCAGACAAAGTATTGGGGGAATTCTTTGTATAGTAAGTTAAGTTCATTTGCAACCGCATTTGTTGCATTCATTGAAAAGAATTCTGTTAACATTGTTTTTGCAGTTGTAGGATTATTTAAGACTGAGTTTAGAGTTGCAGTTGTCTTAAAGGAAACATATTGTTGTTCCTTAAGATGAAGCTGAAGATGGTAGACCGCTGGATTCATTTCACTAATAGGAAAGGCGAACAAACGCCACATAGCTTCTGGCGGTGAAACCCATCTAGCTGATCGATAGTCTCTTATTTCGTCTATTTCTACATCAGAATCATTACTATGTACATGGAAAGCAATTTTATCATGCCCCTTACAAATGTATTTATAGATATATTTGACAACTTTAACATCCGAGCAAATTTCAACATTTATGTGACAATTGAACTTGCTTAATAGATATGGATTGTAAGGAACAACCCATGAATTGTCGAGATATTGAGTTCTAACCTTGAAAAAATTCCGGTATCTTGCCTTCTGTAAATTGGGTAGGAATTCTTACCTTTACATGTTTCAGGGGCATAACTTTTGGGATATTTAAATTTACAGTGTCCCGTCTTTATCATGCATGGACTTTTAGGATTTAAACTTCCGCAAGGTCCATGCATCATATGCTTAATAACCAATGAATGTAAATAATGATTTGTGTCAGGGTTTGGTATTTCAGCACAAATAACTTTATCATAAGCTTCAGGTGTTAATAATTTGTATTCATCAGCAAGTATGATAAGGAAATGAGCATGTGGGAGACCTCGTTTTTGGAATTCTATAGTGTACATAAAAGCTGCCACTTTTCCAAATATACCTTTTTTAATGATGTCTGACTTTAGTTCTTCTACCTTTGCTTTAAATGTACGGCTTATTAAATCTGGTCTGTTTTGGACTTCATCAGTAGGTAGTAAGAGATCTTCTATTTCTGGCCATGAAGGATTGCATGTCATTGTTAGGAAGATATCAGGTTTACCAAAGTGCTGCACTAATGCAATAGCGTCCATATATCGACGCCGCATGTCTCTTGGACCTCCAGTAAAGCTAGCAGGAAGGAATGTTTTTATGCCAATTTTTGAAGTGTCTCTTTCTCCTTGCCTTAGAAGATCCCTAAGACCTGCCAATACTTCAAGCCTAAACAAATCTTGATTGAATAACAAAAAGTCCAATCTTTGTGTTTCCACTTTTATAAATTCATCTACAGAATATTGCTGGAATAACCTTCCAGAATGTAAAGTTCCATTATCTTCATTGTCTCTAATCTGAAGTTTATAGCAGTAATATTCACGACATGACACATTGTTTTTCTTACGTCTCCCTTTCTGTAAGATTTCTTCTTCGATGTTAAGAAGTCCATCAATTGAGCACCAGTTAGAGACAGAAGGAAGTTGCTCTTGATTGTGGGAAGAATGATTCCTGGAAGAGCTACGTTTTTCTACAATTTTTTGGATGCCGCAGTGCCACCCATTTTCTCCGTAGGGAAACAATAAAGGATATTGTAATGGGTCATAACAACCATAATGATAGCGTACCAACTGGCTACTATCACAATGGGTGTAAATTCGAATATGCGGTGATGAGATAGCATTGTTAGAGTCATCGTCAACCCATATAGCTGCAACTTCTGAGACACGGGTAAATTGTATGTTCGTTGGTCCAAGGCAGAATCACATTTAAGTGCAATATAGAAATTGGACAGGTTTGGAATGCCCGTTAAAGATTTCAGAAACATAGAGTATGGATTAACTTTTAGAATGTCTATCAACTTTGCAATAACTGATCTGTTCAGATTTTCTGAAAAGGCCATTTTATTAACTATATCGTCCTCATTGTCATAAAAATAAAGCTGTAGGTTTCTTGCTTCATTATTGGAGGGAATGAGGTTGTTTATAAAATGGTACATTTGTCCTTGAACTTTAAAGGTATAGATACCTTGAGTTCTGGTTGCTAACTCCTTATTGTACTTTACTCCTAGTGAAGTAAATGCAAACATGTTATTATATGTTCTTACATAAGTACGGAAATGATTGGATTCATCAGTGACACCTAAGTAAAGGCTTTTTAACTTGGAAGGCAACTCGGTGAGAAACTAATTTCACCGAGCCTTTACTGCAACAGAAGCTAGGAGGTTCATATTGAAATCTCCTGGCTTTACAAAATTTGCAGTTTGGAACTTTCTTTAAAATGGAAGGACTACAAGGTAGTTCTTTGATATTCCAACAACCCATCAGTGTTGACCTATGTCCTTGTTAATTCTAGTGTAGTTTAGTAAGAGTCAAACCTAGGAAAATGGGATAAGTAATGTAACAATATGATTATGATTAAAAAAAGACCTCTAACAGTTGGTAGTGATTGGCGTAAGCTAGAACGGTCATTACATGTTCCGGATGTCGATCCTGCAAGGATTAACATATCAACTATAGTGAATAACTATCTAGCTGCAGCTTTAAATTCTTAAAGTTAATTTACGCTAACCTATTTCATACACACTGGCACATTGAGTTGGTTGTTGTTGGCGGGGAGGAGTAGAAAGTCCGTCTCTAATGAAGGTAGTAGTCGGCAATGGAATCAAGTTTGGAGGTTCAGGGGAAGAATCAATCTGCATGGAGTGGCTAGTAGAAGAATTTTCAGAAAGACGACGCCTTCTTGTAGAATAGGCTGCACGACGGCGTTCCAGCAGAGCTTCCTTTTGTTCAGCTGGCATTGCTCGATAAGCGATACGGCGTCTAAGGTTTCTTTCACTATTTTTGTCGGACATCTGATGTCAAGTGTTTAATAGAGTTCTTTTGTTAAAACTGGAATTTTCGCAATCCTAATGTTTAATTTGATGTTAAAGCACAGATGTCAATTTACCATAATATAGAATAAAAAGCGCAAGCATTGAGCATTATAACTAAACATATAGGACAGAAGAAATCGAGAATTTACCCCTATCAGTCAGAGTATTTTCTTGCTTTCTTCGCTTGAGGAAATTTGACTTTGAAAATCCTGCGAAAGCCAAAGTGGTCGATAATTAATTTTCTAGAACAAACATTCTACTGAAACCAAACCATTAGAAACTCCGATAATTGTCACTACCACCGGAAAATAGAAGTGCAATAAAAGGAAAACAACGTCAAATGCTTAAAATCCAATGCAGCACAAAGAGCAACTTAATGAAAATCAAAGTAGATCAAACCGGTAAGTTTTGCTCTGAAACACATATATGATTAAAAAAAAAATTAAAAAGACGCAAAGAAATATCCATTCCCCCTCCCTTTTTGCAGCTAGGAAACCAAAAATCACCTGTGAAAACCAACAAAAACGTAGCAAAAAGGAAAGAGGAAAAAGAAATAAAACACAGGAGAGATAAACAAAGAAAGAAGAATAAGAATCTAGCAAACAAAAGGAAGAAAAGATTATGAAAGAAGAAGGTCACCTTTTTCTTGTCTCAGAGAAGGAGTACTTTTCCGGAAAAGAACAGTCCAGAAGGAGTGTAAAAATGAAGGCGAAAGATAATTGTATGGTAATGCCACGTGGTAAAATATAAAAGAACCAGATGGGTCTACAATTGTGTGTTGTGTCTTTGTACCATTGGTGCATTCTCCAAAACCACCCCATTTTTTTTTTTTAAATATGGATCATTCCAGATTGTTGGAGTGTATTGTAGAATACCGAAAATACCCCTGAGGACCAAAGCCACATTTACTGAATTACCCTTGGTCGTCCAAGGGACTAATGCTTATTAGATAGTTAAAAAGGAGTACTTTTCCGGAAAAGAACAGTCCAGAAGCAGTGTAAAAATGAAGGCGAAAGATAATTGTATGGTAATACCACGTGGTAAAATATAAAAGAACCAGATGGGTCTACAATTGTGTGTTGTGTCTTTGTACCAACGGTGCATTCTCCAAAACCACCTCATTTTTTTTTTTTTATATATGGATCATTCCAGATTGTTGGAGTGTGTTGTAGAATACCAAAAATACCCCTGAGAACCAAAGCCACATTTACTGAATTACCCTTGGTCGTCCAAGGGACTCATGCTTATTAGATAGTTAAAAAATAACTGTCAAAATCAAACAAATGTTAAGTTTTATAAATCTCACTTTTGGACTTTTAATAAAAAAAAATCTCCCGTAAAAAAATGCTACTACAGTCAGACCTCTCTATAACGGCACCCGCATATAACAGCACCTCTCTATAACGGCTAAGATTTTTCGAAACCGATTTTTTATGTTATATTTTTACTTCTCTATAACTAAGATTTTTCGGAATCGATTTTTTATGTTATATTTTTACTTCTCTATAACAGCATTTCACCTATAAAAGCAATAGCCAACTTTATAGCAATACGCTCTTTGTAAAATTACGCCCCATATAACAGTTATCTTCTTTTTTTGGTAATATGATAATTAACCATCTTTATAAAAATAGAATATCTATGATTACCAATAATAAGAGTGAAAATTTTGACCAAATATTTGATCATTTAATACACTATTTATGACAAAAAATATCATATGAATATATATATTTTCATCATTAAATGATTTTCCTTCGTTAGACAAAGTGTGATTAAGCTTAGAAATTGACAATTAAAAATGAAAATTAGATTTTATGCATCTTTTTTGCCTATAACAATGAAGTATTATTTAAATGGCAATGCTGTTGTAGGTGTATAACGTGCCCATTTTCTATAACAGCTGAAAAATTTCGGACCCAACCATATTGTTATAGAGAGGTTTGACTGTACTAGCAAAGAGCAATTTGCAAACTCAATCATTCAATAATCCAAACGAAGCACACTTGTCAAATACTCCCATTATCTCAGATTATCTGTCGTTTTTGTTGTTGTTTTACATGCCCCTCAAGAAAGATTAATTAAGAGAGATATTTGACTATTTTTTTATTTTTTATATTTAAGTTATAATCTTTTTTCATTAAATATTTGCTCTATTTATGCGGCATCTTCATTAATATCAAAATTTCTACTAAGAGTAAAATGAAATATCAATTAATTTCTACTAAAATGATAAATAATGAGATAAAAATAGATAAAAATTAAGGTTTTATGAGCCCGTTTGGATTTTAAACTTCTAAAATGATAAATAATTTGAGATAATTATTTTTAATACCATGATAAAAAGTTTGAGACTGAGTATATCAAGTTGTCCAACTAAGAAGGCTCACCATTTGACAAATGGCACGCCGTTTCTTGAAAAGCAAAATAAGCTAAACAGGAGAGGATTTAAGACAGATTTATAAAATGACGTGCCTTTCTCTTTCTCTTTTCCTACACACCATCATTTCGCTTCCTACAATAGGATTTATCAGCAAGCTCCAGTTTTCTTGGCTATAATCCTCTCAGTTAAGTTAATTGTCATTTACTATTCGAATGAGAAACCCATCTCAATTTTATGGTCTTTTCCCTTCATTTTTGGTGTTTTTTCTTTAATGTGTTTTCTAATATTTGGTCTTTTACACTTTTTTGGTGATGGATTTTCCAAATTTGATGTTTTCACCCAATGTTGGATGTACTTCCTCAGTTGTAATTATTCTTGTTTTCAGAGTTTCAATTGAAGTGGAGTTGCTTCTGCTCTTGCTCTTAGAATTCTACAATGGGTCTGTGTTATTTCCTCTATGTAAGTCTCCTTTACTTCATTGTGCTTCTTGCTGCTAAGTTTGCTGTTAAAATAGGGGCAGCTTAATTATTGATTTTTCTTTTTCATTTTGACCAACTGAAATCTGGAGTAGGGAACAGGAGGTGTAAAGCTACTCATAATGGTGTTATTTGAATTTGTTTCTGCACAGTGGAACTCTATGTTGAACTAGGACAATGATTTTTTTGGGGATAAAAACAACAACAATAAACACAGTGTAGTTCCACAAGTGGGGTCTGGGTGTTGGGTGTGCGAACAAAGTACCACATTGGTGGCTGAAAAGAAAAAAAGAGTTACTTATAAGGTGTTGGATACGCTTAATGATGTGAGGCCTTTTGGGGAAAACCGTTCGGGTTTGTCCCAAAACGGACAATATCGCATCATGTTAAGAGTATCTTTGGACCGTTTTAGTTTAACACCAGGGAGGGTAGGATGTATACAGATCTTACCCCTACCTTTGTGGGGTAGAGAGGATGTTTCCGATAGACCCTTGGCTCGAAAGAATAAGACAAGGACGTGAAGCATGGTGTCAAGAAAAATTTGACAACAAAATATCAAGATAAAAAGCAAATGAGGCAACAAATAGTAATACACATTGAAGAAAAGAAACTGCTACTAAAGTAAATAATTTTATTAGAATTCCAGAACCAAGGAGATACTTGTAGACAAAATAACTGTATAAAAGAAGCCCCTAAAAGTTCTAGGGAGCATATGAAGTCCAACAAAGCATTTACAGTATTCAAACAACAAGATTCAAAATGTGATTAGCATCAGAAACTCCAGTAGAACACCTCCAAATCCATTCACTCCATAAGGGCCAAAACAATGCATTATACGATTGTAACAAACCTTTCATAGAGAGTTCTGTGGCTTTTTCCCTGTTCAACTAAATATATATTTCTAAGGGATTTCGGCATCTCCATTGGATCCCGGGTAGATTTACAAACATATTCGATATGTCAGTAGTCACATCACAGTGTAGGATAAGGAGATTTTGTCCAACATATCCTTCTCTCACATTTATCACCTATTACACAAGATTGTTTCTCTCTTCCCAGGTTATCATGAGTGACACATGCTTCATTTTGTGCTATCCAATTAAAACAAGAGACTTTTAGAGGAGCCTTACTTTTTCAGATTAATTGCCAAGGTCAAATTCCACGATCCGTTCCTCCATGTGTAGCATACGATAACACCCCTTTAAAGTAAACCTCTTTTGTCTCTCAGTAAATCTTCTGTTTCAACAATCCAGGATTTTAAATACAGTTGTCAACAAAAAGATAAAACTCTCCAAATTCCAGTCATGACATATCCTCTTGATGTGATACTCCACCTATTATTTTCTCTAATTAGAGTACTCTATAATGAGGATGTGATCTGACGCTGAATAAGTCTGGAAATTCCTCCTTAGGAGGGATGTGACTAAACCAGTAATCCTGCCAAAATTTGATCTTCATACCATATCCCAATTCAAAAATAGATGTTGCCTTTGGATTCTTCTCACAGGTTTCTGATACGCACCAACGATCATGTAGATCATATTTTCTTCCATATGATTTTAGGTCTATTCTTCTCAATCATCACATGATGGCATCTGTGGACCAGTGCAAGATATGGCCAAACCATCTCATATAACTTTCTCTTATTTTATCCTCTATGTGTGCAAGTCTGCAAATTAGACTTTCAAAGCTTCATAGATTATCAGATGATTAAGGGTCAGTTACAGGCTTATGTACAAGCTTGATCTTCTAAGAGCTAAGGTGTATAAGAAAAACAGGTTGTTGGTAGCACCGCTAGTTAGAATCATCAACCAGGAGAGAGTGTTGGCCCTTGGAACTAGCAAACTAGCTTGGTTTACGAAACACGCTGTGAAGCGCTGTGAATTTCTATAGTTAATTCCGGCTAATTTCAAGCTTAAATAGCCCACGTAAAGACATGTACCATAATATTTTTCTAGAAAACAATCGCTTGCTGTCAAACGTATAGCTGTCAAGATATTTGAGTTTGGAAACAAAAGATTCATAATGATTTGCTGGAGTTGTTGGTTCAAAGGTAGACGAGAAAAACAATTTCTTGTCATAAGTTGGGGTGGCGATTTGTGAAAAAAAAATCTTAAGTTGAATGATCATAATGAAAAATATTACTTACAGGAAGGGCATTCAATCTTCTTAGATAAAATTAATTCGTTGGAGTTAAATGTTGACACTTGTTACTTCAATTACGTAAATGAACCACGATATTAATATATCATTCAAATAATATGACCTGAACTAAGCTGCATTGTCCTTAAAAAGGCATACTGTATTAAATTTGTAAGAATAACACACATCCAATCAGCTTGAGTTACACTTGTTATTGAAAACATTACATATTTAATTTGAACAGGTGTGAGGACTTATTGTTAAGTTGAGAAAGGCTTGTAATGCTTGACATCAGTAGCAAGACCCTTGATAGATCCAGCAGCTGCAACAAGTGATATGATCAGGCAGGTCCAGCTCAGTGTTTTCAGCCATACCCATGTGAAAGAATACTTTGGTATCTTTCTCTGGGCAATATACATCTCTATTGGGAAGTAGACGGTTAATGGATAGAATGATGCTGCCCCAATCAAACCCAAGAAGTCATTGAAGAAGGGAAATATCATGGCAATCACGGCTGTCACAACAACATATGTTGTTCTCCACACCAACCTGAACAAGTTGATGTTGTAATTAGCGCCACAACATGGAACTTGCACAGCGTGTTCAGAGTTGATGAATTTGCTGTCTGGCCATCTCTGGCTGCATCGAGCCTCCACAAACCCATATAAAGGTTGACAGAAAACCTGGTAAGCTCCGATAAGGTGGATGGCAATGCAAACGTTGGCCAAGTCAATAAGCCAAAAGGGTTCATAGAAACCAAAACCAGTGAGGAAATTTCCTGGAGCTTCGCTTCCAAAGGCTGCATAGCCAATGGTACCACATAGTATATAGAACAAGGTTGTACTGGAAACTCCAACTAGTGATGCTCTCTTCATAACCTTGTTTTCTGGAGGTGATGATCTCAGTGTGTCCTGTATTTCAATGAGAACGGTAGAATATGCATAGGCAAATGCAATATCTCCAATGGCTTGGAAGCTCTTCCATACTTTCTCTGATCCAGATACATCCACCCCAACTACCACCCCTGTTAGGCTTGTATTAGCATGGTGCCCCACACCTACAGCTTTGGCTATGGACAGTCCAAGACCAATAGAAGCGTAAGCAAAAGACATAACAGCAGCAAGAATTGATAGCCATGAGAGCTTGTGGAAGTTTGATATTTGGCTAAGAATAATTTGAATCACTGCAAATATGATCATATATGGGTAGCTGTCAACTGAGCAGCTAGCTTCGTGGCCATTTTTGTGAAAACAATTTGACCTCTGTACAGCCACCATACTAATAGATGCTGTTATTGTGTATCCAATGGTAACTCCGACGAGGTTAGCATATTGTGCAATTCCACACAGTGTCACCTTCACACCTCCTAAGTGAGAGCGGACGACGTCCATGTAAGTATAGTTTCTCTCGCCGGAAACGGGTCCTGGAGAACGGTAACAGTCGGCAAGAAGTGTAGAAGTGAAGTAAGTGATGAAAGAAAAAGCAAAGAGAACAGCAGGACCAGCCACCCATCCTAATTGAGCTATTGCCCATGCTAGAGATAGCACTCCAGAACCAATCACGGCAGTAATAATATGTGCACTCGCGGTCAACAAAGTCCCTGTTCTTTTTTCGCGTCCATCATCATCGAAGTTTTCTTGAACGTCTCCACTTTCGAGCTCCGTTGGCACGTACATGGTGTTCTTCTGAAACTCAGGTGCCATATTCCAAGTGTTTTTCCAAGTTTGTGTATGGTAATTCAGAATTTATCACTCTATGCGTTTTTGTTTTTTTTTGGTTTGATGTAGTACTCATAATGCTTGCTATAGAACCCTTTATATAACATCACCTATAAACCTTTTCCTATTTGGTTAAGGATTAGATTACTAATTGGGGTAGGAGTTTAATTCCAAAAATAAACTTTATGGAAATTTTCCTATGGAAAATAGCAAATCCCAATCTAATTGGATATATGCTTGATTACCGTGAGTAGCACAAGTCCTTTTATGGACTTGCTTTGTTAATCATTCAATTACGGCTAAGTTGTGTTGTCCTACTACTTGGTCGTGTGGTGTGAAGGATAAGAAAATACTTTCCCGGGATAAAATTTTAGTGCCTCCTTATTCCATATTTGGTTGGAAAAAAAATCCGGGATAACCAATCCCGGGATTGTAGCCTTATTTTATCCCACCTCGAGGGTGGAATAACTAATCCCGGGATAAGTTGTTTCCCAACCAAACGAGTCTTTAACCTTCAATATTTTTATGTTCAAACCAAAAAAGGCTATTCGTGCCAAGTATTAGTCCCATTAGATTTCTCTAAATGGACCTTCAGCAAGCTCTAGACAAATGATATTTTTAGTGCAACTGGACCGCCGCTTAGGCCCAAGTATAGGATGCGACACAAACAAATATAGAAAAAAATTAGTGGAAAGCGTGACAAAGCTAAAATCAATTTCATCGAAGAAGGGTATTACGAATTCACTAGGTGTACTGCAAATGTCTCTGTGTTAGTTTGAGGGTTATCATTAGACCAATATGTGGATGAAGGGTATTTATCAGCCATTTTCCATATGTTAGGGGTATTTTTGGCCCCTTTCCTTTTTACGTGAAGATGATCTGAAAAAACACCACGATCACTATATATGCTAATGCTCCTATTTCTAATTTACCTGTAAGAATTTTATACAATTTCTTAGACTTGTAGGTTTGAAGATATTTCGCTACATGATTTTTGAATCCCATGTTTTAACCTATAAGATCAAAAATACCCCTAATCTATAATATACTAACAATTATGATCAAAATTGTTTTCAAGCAAAACAACATTAATGGTTGGATAAAAGCCACTTAAAGAAACATAAGAAAAATGGAAAACTTAGTATGATAAGAAATAAAGATGGGAGTATTTGATAATTTGAAACACGTCTTAAAAAAGTGAAAAAAAAATATTGAATTTCTGAAATGCAATCTGTAAATCGCATTTTAGGGGAAAATTCCTTCTAAAGATCTCAGCAACTTTATTTATGTTCCAAATATCACTTCCTCCCCATATGGCTTTTCTTATTCAAAAAATACACTTCGTCACTACTAGCAATTTTCTTCTTCCCACAAGAATTTGAATTTTCTCCAAGATTTAGTTCCCAATAGTAATCCAATGGAGTCTTGCAGGATAGGGGCGGGCATAGTTTGGGCCAACCCAAAATTCAAATCAAAATTCGAACTTTTTAGAGATATTTGGTTTGAATATTTAGATTATTTGGATTGCACTTCGAATTTTATTTTTAAATTTTCAGATTGGATATCGGATTTTCGGATATCCGAAAATCCGAAATTTTATACCTTCTATTTAGCCTTACCCATATTGCCCAATATTAATTAGTCCTAAGGTCCAATAGATTAGTACCCTACGGCTCTACCCATTATAATAGTAAGAGTAATACGCAATTTTCTACTAAATTAAATTTGATATAGCTTGCAAAGTTGGAGTTAACTTCACTACTTTTAGAATAAGCAGCTTCCAATAAAATAGAGGGAATAATGTATAATTGAACTAGGTGACTTGATACCTTTTGATTTAGTGGTAAAAACGCTTTGTTGAATTCACATATTTAATTTCACATTATGTTAAGACCTGTAAGTTGGCAACTGGGGCACATGAGTTTGTTTCTAATAAGCCTACTTAAATGCTCAAAAGTCAAAACCGAGAACCCGAAATATCCAAACCGATTAATCTGAAACCGAACTTTAAAAATCCAATCAAATCCGAGTTTATTTGGATTTAGATGGTAATTTCTTCAATTCGAAAATCGAAGATCCAAACAGAAATTTTCATATCCAATCCGACGGCCCGAACGCCCACCCCTAGTGCTGGATAATGCATATGATGGTTTTAGGATTATCCAATATGAACATTAAAGGACTCTCTTAAATCGGTGTTTTAGCAAGGCACTGAGGGAGAACTTATCGACGACAAAAAAAGGTGAGGGCTTTTGTTGGAGGGTCCCTAACACACCAAGTCAAATGGAATTGGAAATATACTTTTTTTTGTTTTAAAATTTCAAGGTGGACCCTCGAAAGTGCCGCTACTTGTTTTAATAGTAGAATGTCCAAAAAGCCTGGTCAAATGTGAACGTTATTATTGAGATAATAGTCAAAATACCCCCCAACGTTTGACCAAAATGCCAACTACACACCTAACCTTTGCGTTGGACCTATTACCCCCCTGAAATTTTTTTTTCAGTATTAAAATGCCCCTTTTTTTGATGTAGTGATCCAATATGCCAACCCCCAATTATTAAATGGCGCTTGTCCACACGCGCCTGGCCCACGTGTCACATATTTAATTTCAGCCCATTTTTTGACCCGGAACCCGACCCGTAGCCCTAAATTAAACACCATCCCAATTCTCTTATTCACAAAAACCTAGCAGCCATCCCAAATTTCACGATAAACACCATTTTCAACCCCAATCTTTGTTTTCATTTTCTCACGTACATATTTTCTCTTTGTTTCACAAAAACGTTCATTGTTGTTCATCCCAAAGGTTAGTTTCCTTACATTTTTTTTTTCTTTCAAAAAATGATACTAGGATTTTGTGCATATTGTTTGAAACGGACTATAAAAAACAAATTTTCATAGTTCCCTAATCGTAATCAAGACATTTATTATCATATTGTGCATATTGTTTGATTTTTTTTTTTTTCAAAAAACGATGTAGTCTAGGGTTTTCGCCATCGTGCATATTATTATCATTTTTTTGATTCCGTTTGACATTAAGTTGAATTACTTGTTATTCTTTATTTTTTTGTTTTGTATTTAGGTAGTACATGGTTGATTTTGTGTATGTAACCTTAAGATGGTACCATGGAGGTGTGTTACACTTAAATAATGGGGAGCCAATATATGAAGGTGGGGAAGTTACTGATATATTCAATGTCGATGTTGATATGTTGTCTTTTTTTGAGTTGAGAGACTTTATTAAAGAATTAGGATACACAACTACTTGCACATTCATATTAAGCCACCTCATTGTGGCATTTTGGTAGATGTTGATAGTGATGAGGTTATTTTAAATATGATGTGGGTTTGAATGATGGTGTGACCGTGGAGGTTTTTGTCAAGCACATGGTTGATGGCGATTGTTGACCCACCTTTATTAGAATACGTTAGTCACGAGGATAGGGAGGAATCTTGTTCCCCTTTAATAAAGGGGCCGATGACGACATAGGGGCCGATGAAAGATGTAGTAATGAAAGGGTTGTTGAGGAGCCCTTAAATTGTCCTAATGCACCTTTGTCCTTTTCTACTCAAACTTGTGAAAAAACACCTCCTCCTACCTCCTATACACCGTCACATCGTCGAAAACACACCACCCCATTCCTCTTTTACTTCAAATTTTTCTCGTTCCGGAAAAAAAACACCTCCTACCTATCCTACACCTCGCCGTTGCTCCCGAAGAAACAACACCCCATTCCTCTTTTCCTTGTGCCGATACTACCGCCGAAAATACAAACAGACCTTCCTCTTCTACACCGTCGTTCATGAAGATCTTAAAGATGTAGGTCCGATTGGATCCGATTCCTTAGATGAGGTTCGATTTCTCAACCGATGATAGTGAACAATCCGTAGATGACATAGAAGGGGAAGGTGAGGATGAATATGCAAGTGATGAGGCTGATGAGGTAAGAGAGTCGAGGGCCGAAAGGAGGATTGAATTTCGTAGGAGAAAAAGAAGTGAGAGGGCAAAACCTGACAGTGAAGAGGTTCCAGCAGGTCAAGCTGGTGTGGATCTAGGATTTGATGAAACTAGAATAGGTAAGGTTAGTCTTGAGGGTAGGTTAGGAGGTGATGAACCTTACATTGATAGTTCTGTTGATGATAGCTTTGAAATAGATGAGGATGAGGGTTGGGATGATGAAGAGGACATTGAATGTTGGGGTAACCGCCAAGAAGACAAAGGTTTACAAGAAGGAAGAATGATAAGAACAAAATCATTCATGACCCCACTGCCAAGAAAGTTGTATGGCAGTTGGGTATGGTCTTTAAAGATGTTGATGAGTTTAGGAGAAAGAATAAAATATGTTAGAAAAGGGTTAAAGTAGAAAAGTGGGTGAATGAGCCTACAAGGGTTAGGGTGAGGTGCAAGGATGGTTGTCCATGGTTATTGTATGCTAGGCTTGATAAAACCACAGATGATTTCCAAATTAAAACTTACATTCCAAAGCATACTTGCCTCCAAACTAGCGTAAACTACTTGTGTAATGCCAAGTTTATTGTCGAGACTTATAGAAAGAGAATAACTGAGCAGCCAAACATTAAAGTTGTTCAGTTGCAAGAGCTAATTAGGACAAAGTTTAATCTTCATGTTGGTAAGACCACAGTTAGAAGAGCAAGAGCAAAAGTACTGAAAGAAATCATGGGAGATCATATTCAGGAGTTTGGAAAAATCCTTGACTACAGGGATGAATTGTTAAGGACTAATCCTGGTTCCACTTGTGTAGTTAAACTTGTCGAACCAAATGCCGATAGTAGGCCGTTTTTCGCAGCTTTTATATCGTTTTGATGCTTTGAAGAAAGCATTTCAAAGACCAGTAGAAAATGTATTGGTTTAGATGGTTGTTTTTCGAAAGGGGTTTGTAGAGGACGATTGTTGGTAAAATTTTGTGTGTAAAGATGGTAATAACCAAATGTTGCCTCCGGCACGGGCCGTGGTGGAGTATGAAAACAAGAGCACTTGGACTTGGTTTATCGAATTTTGAAGGAAGATTTGGCACTTGGAGATGGGACACATTTAACATTGATAACGAGATATGCGAAGGTATGTACACTAGAGATTTGTTGCAATTTTTTTTCATGAAAAGTCATGTGTTTTCATCTATACTAATGCTACTATTTCAGGACTATTTGTTGCTATTCAAGATCTTTTACCCGCCGTTGAACACGTGAAAGTGTGCTAGGCACATCTTAGCTAACTTTAGCAAAGACTGGAGAGGGCTACAAAGAAGACAACAGTTTTGGAGAATTGCCAAAAGCACCTTTGAGTCTCAACTAAGGAGAAATATTGAGCAGATGAAGTTGCTTGGTCCAACGAAAATGATGGACAACCGATGTATTACAACATAAATTATTGGTGTAAGGTCTACTTCAACACTAATGTAAAAGTAGATTCCGTAGATAACAATATGGCCGAGTGTTTTAATGCTTGGATCATGGTCGCTGTGTATGAGTAATGCATATTTACCTTGTCGTTGCTCCCGTTTTGACAAACTCGTTTGTAGATAACAATATGATCGTTTGTTTATTGGCTAACCGGGTAGGCACAAAACTATAATAACAATGCTTGAGGAGATTAGGGTGAAAATGATGGCAAGGATTGGAACATTAAGGGAGTTTGTAAACACTTGGAAATGTAACTACTCTCCAACGTGTACGAAGGTGTTAGAGGAAAATGCTACACTTTCAATGCAATGTAACATCGAGTTTAATGGAGTTGCTGGTTTTGAAATTAGGGAAGGACTATATCAACACACCGTGGATATTTCTAAAGGCGGTGGTACGCAGTAGGGTGTGGCGCCTAAAAGGCATCCCATGTGCACATGCTTTAGCCGCAATTGGGCCTCAAAAGGTATGATCCACTTGGCTACATTGACCATCGCTATAGCAAAGAGACTTACATAAGAACATATGAGCATGTTCTTCAACCAAATACAAACATGGAAATGTGGCTCTGTCTCTACCCGCCCTAGCGTGGCTCCACCGTACATAAAAAGCATGCCGGTAAGCCTCAAAAGAAGGAAGGAAGGAGGGTGAAATTCCAAAGTCCGGGAAGATGCCAAGAACCGGAATGGCCATGACTTGTAGAATCGCCATAATAGAGGCCACAACAAGAGAGGGTGTCCAAAAAAGACTCAAGAAAGCATGGACAGAACCAAAGAAGCTCCAGCAGCAGTGGAAGGCCAACACATCACAACCACCATCTTCAAGCAAGGTCATGGGGAGACCAAAGAAACCACCAACAAAACTAGTACCGTTGAAAAGAGGCCAAGAGGAAGACCTAGAAAACCGCCCAAGCAAAGAGGAAATAATCCCGCAAAGAACTCGAAGTTCATGCTTCATGTCTCGTCCCCGCAAAGAACTAGTGCACAGCCCATCGCTAAAAGAGGAAGAGGAAGTGGCACTAGTGCACCATATAAAAGGCCTAGAGTAATGGGAATGGGTGTTTTCCGTGCGTAAAATGGGTTCAAAAAAGTTAACGTGAGTGCCTTAATACGCACAAGTGTTCTTTTATGTGTTGTTTCCATTACTAAGTGTTATTTTATGTGTTGTTTCCATTACTAACTCCTTGGTATAATTTGCGTGAATGTACTGGCATGTCAAGCAACAGGATTGTGTCAACTAGTAAAGCAAAGGTGACCGGATCAAGAAGCACATCGGTGACATTGGCTACAAGCCAAGTGCAAATAGTAAGTCGAAATGGAGAGGCAATGAAGCAATCACAACCAGAAACTACAAGAGATACAGGAGAAAATGACAAAAGGAGAGGTAAATCAAGCAAACCCAAGCCAAGAAAGCACTCGTTCACATCCAAGCAAACCATGGAAAATATAATTATGATGAAAATGTCCGCAGGTTCTTCAATGTACACATTTATGGATTGACATTTTAGTATTTTGTCTTGTTCGTTTAATCAAAACAACATATTAGTACTTTGTCTTGTTCGTTTAATCAAAACAACATTTTAGTATTTTGTCTTGTTCGTTTAATCAAAACAACACTACAAGACATAGTCGTTTAACGTGTTCCAATTCCATTTCGGCTTGACATAGGAAGTTAAACGTGTACAAATTCAAAGAACGGGCATGAATTTAATATGGTCAACAAAGACGATTAAAGGCACTAAATACGACATGGTCAAGGACCATTAAATGGCACTAAATCCAACATGGTCAAGGACCATTAAATGCATTTTTTTGCACGGATTGCCCTTCGTTTGGGGTGGTCTTTAAATTTTGCCACTCAAATTTGTGGTCTTTAAATTTTGCCCTTCATATTTGTGGTCTTTAAATTTTGCCCTTCATATTTGTGGTCTTTAAATTTTGCAAGGCAGGACTAGGGGAGTGTATGCCGGATCCAGAGATACAATCTTTAAGAAAAAGTTAAAGTTATGCCGGATCCAAGCATAACTAAAAATCCGCCCCTCAAGGTAAAAGTCGCCCCTCCGCAGACTTTTAGTTAAACATAACTAAAAGTCCGCCGGAGGGGCATATAAAATTTAAACTTTGCCTTACGAGGCAAACTTTTTTTTTGGTCAAGTCTATCAACGATTTGCTAATCTACCTTGTATTGCACCAAAGTGTGAATTTGTATACGGGATGGACATTTGGTTGTAGCATAATACTTTTCCATGTAACTTTGGTATATATGCTTGAAAAAATACATATATATGCTTCAAGGCAAAGTTTGCCCATAAGGCATAAGTATGCCCCCATCGGCATAAGTTTGGTAAATCCTTAACAAGTTTATGCCGATGGGGGCATACTTTTAATGGGCAAACTTTTATGCCGGATCCGGCATAAACTTATGAAGAAATTATCAAAGTTATGCCGGAACCGGCATACTTCTGTCAAGTCTGCCCATAAGGCATAAGTATGCCGGGTCCGGCATAACTTTGCTAATTCCTTCACAACTGTATGCCGATGGGGGCATAGCGAAGTTACATGGAACCAAATGTCCATCCCAGATACAAATTCACACTTTGGCTGGCAATACAATGTAGATTAGCAACTGTTGATAGACTTCAACCAAAAAAAAAAAAGTTTGCCTTATAAGGCAAAGTTTAAATTTTATATGCCTCCGGCGACTTTTAGTTATGTTTAACTAAAAGTCCGCCGGTGCGTACTTTGCCTTGAGGGGCAGATTTTTAGTTATCTTAGGATCCGCATAACTTTAACTTTTTCTTAAAGATTGTATGCCGGATCCGCATACACTCCCCTACCGCCTTGCGAAATTATTTTTTTATTTTATGCTTGAGCGGGGGTTCGAACCCAAATTTCATGTATTCGCTCATCTTTCCAAGCAAAGGGCAAAATTTAAAGACCACAAATATGAAGGGCAAAATTTAAAGACCACAAATTTGAGTGGCAAAATTTAAAGACCACCCCAAACGAAGGGCAATCCGTGCAAAAAAATGTTGAAACCATCTATATAAACAACACACACACACACAACAACCTAAACTACAACAACAACATCAACGTGCAACCGGTAGCAAGCACAACAAACACAACAACTAGTGCACCAAAGAAATAGAGCACAACAAACACAACAACATATAACATCTACATCATACCAAAAGAAGATGCTAGCTTTCTTTGTGAAAAAGTTAACCCGTTCTTACGTGCAAACCGATGATTTTGTAAGTTTTTTTATATTTGTTATTATTATTTGATTTACGTGAAAACCGACGATGTAAACTTTCTTTTTTGTTCATTGAAGATACTTCCACATGAACATCATGACATTTTTCCAACGACAACAACGCATGCCGTGTTAAAGTATCAAGATGACACCGTTCACAAGATGACGTTTAATTGGGAAAAAAGCTCGTTTATGCCAAGGGTGGAAGGCATTTATAGATTCAAAAGGTTTGAAAGAGGGAGACACACTAGAGATTTGGGTGTGTAAATGTGAGTGTGGAGATGGCATAGATTTCATGTATTTAAAAAAGAGATAGAGATCATAAATATTGATTAGTAGATCTCTATTATTCAATTGTCTATGTTTAACATGTCCATGTATGCTACTATTTTGATTAAGACAATGATTAATGTTATGTGGATGTGATTTTGATTTTAATTTTAATTTCGGATAAATACTTCAAAACACCTTAACATCAAACTTCTTCATTCATACATGATAAAATAGATGTATATGTTAGAAAATTTGCCATAACAAAAGGCAAACAAAACATAACATAGCCGAGACACTACCACCACTACCACTATCTATGGCAATTTGATTTTTCCATTGTTTGAATTGCCACTACGGAATACAAAACTTATGAACACAACAACAACACAAACAACAAAACAAAAAATGAAATTCCTATGGAACCTACCCCCTTTAGTCTTCCTTGTGTCTTCTTTTTTGGTCCATCAACCTCGACCAAACCCATGTCAACACTAACCGAATTATTATCGTTAGTAGTGATCTCATCCAATTCCATCTTCAAACTCCGATATTGCACCAATTCCTTCTCTAAATCTCTAATTTTGTTAACCAATTTTGGGAGGATAAATTTTGATCTTGGATCAACTTCATCTCTCCGTCCCTCCAAATGAAAAAACTTGCATTTTTGAGCCTGAAAAATAGCAAAACAGAGCATAATTTTACAAATTTAATTTTTCAATAAATCAAAAAATGGGAGCAAGACCATACACCATAATAGGGACAAGACCAGTATCTTCTTCCAGGGTTGTTTTTAGACCAAGAAGTTTGCATTTGCAACAAATTCCCGTGTTGACATTGGACCACGGTTCTAAGCATAGGATCACTCTCATCCATACACAATCGACCAAGGTCAATTTTTTTCATAACAAACCCTAAGAAATGAAAAATGACTAAATATGAGCAAGAATCACTCAAGAAATTTAAAACAATAAATTTCACATGAACGAAAATTTAAAGAGAAATAAATGAGAAATAAACCCTAGCTAACGAACCTCTTTCCAACGATTGGAGCGATTAAGGTGTTGATTTTTAGAGGTATAACGATTGGAGTGGTTGAAGTTATGGAGCTGTTTGCTTTTTTGACAAAAAAATGGAGATGGGTATTAAATGGGTGAAGAAGAAGATGAAGTAGCCGTTTGGGTGTAAAAATGGAGGGAGTTCAAATTAATCTACATGGCATCTACGTGGCAGTCCAGTTGGCGCTCCAAAACACGTCACATGCTCTTTTTTAAAGGCTATAACGCGCCACCGAGCGGTGTATTCACGCTCTTGTCCACATCAGCAAAAAAGGGGCATTTTAATACTGAAAAAAAAAATTTCAGGGGGGTAATAGGTCCAACGCAAAGGTTAGGTGTGTAGTTGGCATTTTGGTCAAACGTTGGGGGGTATTTTGACTATTATCTCCGTTATTATTAGGAAAAAACTAGACTTGCTTCAATAATATGGGATACTACAGCTTTTGTTATTCTTTTGTTTCTGTAAGCACTGTTATTTATCGAAACCACGAAGATAAGATTTTTTTTTGCACAAAGGTATATTTACCATAACTTATGGCCTAACATAACAGTAGTGTCATTGCAACAGTGTACATATTTGGACCGAGTCCAGGGTACAAAGTCCAAGCCAAATCAATTTCCAACCTGATGAAGACCTAGAAACACCATTCAGCATATAAACAGTTTTCATTTCTTGTGTTCAACGTATTACACGAGAAATCACAAGAAAGACGAGCAAAAAGTAACATCCACACTTGCACAACCCAATGAAATGATACTTTCACTTCCAAAAAAAAGTAACTTTCGTTCCATGTAATGGATATCAGTATGTCTTCCCCGAAAAATACATTTAAGTCCTACACAAATTCAATATGAACAAGCCACAATCAATTACTCACATTCTCTTAAGCCTATACCTCTACCTTCTCAATTTCTGGTTTTGGTTCTTTTTCCTCCGACGCAACAGAGTCTGCATTGCCTTCTGCTCCTGACAAAACATCGTCATCCACAGCTGGAGGAATCTGGAACATCTCATCATTTTCCAAAGCTGTAAATTTCTCTTTTGATTCTCCTTTTAGCAGCTCAATAACTTCAAGCATCGTTGGTCTCTTTTCAGGTCGATTCTGAGCACAAACGAGTGCAACAAGAACCACTCTTTTCAATTCTTCCTCCACATAGTTTCCGTTCAATCTTGGGTCTGCAAGTTCACTGAACTTCCCTTCGCATGCAAGCGGTAGGGCCCAATCAGTGATCGTGCGTTTCACAGTTACATTGAGCTTCTCAATCGGTTTCTTGCCGCTAGCAAGCTCTAGCAAAAGAATACCAAAGCTGTAGACGTCACAGCTCTCGGATGCCTTCCCTAACATTGCATATTCTGGTGCAAGATAGCCTAGAGTGCCTTTTACTCTTGTGGTTACATGTGTGGCACCATCTGGGATGAATTTTGCAAATCCAAAATCAGCAACTTGGGCTTGGAAATCAGAATCGAGCAGTACATTGCTCGCTTTGATGTCTCTGTGGATGATATGTGGGGTCGCATGGTGGTGTAGATAGCTGTCATGCACATCAGAGTTAAACAAATGAAGAGGAAAGTAAGAAAGAAGGATCAAGGATGTTAAATACTTACGCAATTCCCTCAGCAGACCCAATTGCGACGTTCATTCGTCGCTTCCAATCAAGAAGGCTTTCGGCAGAATGCTGCCCGTGAAGATGAGAAAGTAAGCTTAAATTAGGCATGTAATCGTATACAATCAGACGTTCCTGGCCTTCAGCACAGTAACCACGTAAACTTAGCAGATTTTTGTGTCGTACTCGAGCCAGAATTTCAACTTCAACAGCAAATTCCATCTCAGCTTTGTTGCTCCACACTTTTAGCCTTTTGACCGCTATCTGAAAATATGCATCCATCAAGAAAAACTATAGTGTCATGATCAGTAGGTGAAGTTCTATGACTCATTGTACACACACATCGTAGGGAAGAAATCAAACTTCAGAACACGTGATGTCTTTTCAATTTAAATATGTTTTGCCAGTCTCTCATACTCCTTTTTATTATAGTTCCTCAGGAAAATATGTTAGTTCAAGAAATGTATCTTTCAAAGACAAGCAAACACACGCACACAAATTGATATATAAGTCACGGCCACTGTCAACTTTCTTCTAAATGTGCCTATACCACTCTGTCCTCTCTTCCTTTTTCAGCAGAAGCTTGATTCAGTTTTGAGGTTACAACTTGCTGATAGATAGATATTAGCCTTAGAAGAATCTGACCAAAATCAGTACCAACAAGAAAACCAGTAAATCAGATAAGAGAAATAGTGAGATAGGAAAGAGGTGAAACAGTGATGGACTATTGTAGAGAAATCTAAAGAATCAATAGCATTAAAATGAGGAATATATGGCAAAGTAATATATTAATATCCCATTCAGAATTGCAATATATTTGTCAAACTACATCATAAAAGAATCAACTCCTATTTTAAAATTAAAAAGAGTATCTTAACCTAACAAACTGGTCGAGTATAAGGTTTACGGAAGGGAGAATCAGGCAGTGAAGACAGTTATCCTGTAAATCTAAGTTTTAGGAATGATTAGTGCCAAATAACGGATTTAAAACCATAAAGTAATTTCTTTTTAATGACAAGGGAACCCGCATCAGCTACCCTTAGGGTGCGCACTGGGTAAACCCCGCTGCAGTGTAACGCAAACCACACAGGAGAGGTAAACTACACTAGGCTAACCTTGACTGATCCTCGGGCACCTACTAACCCCGACCCAGCTCAGCTATATGGTGAAAATTCAACTAATCTCGCCATTATTGGGATGCGAACGATGGTATCCCACGTTTCACATAAACAAAACGTACCTTTGGCTGAATTGGACATCTAGTTGCAAACAAATCCAGTTCGCACCAAACTATCAATCAACTAATCACTGCTCAATCCAAATTAATTGGATCCCAAAAAAGGATCTACATTTCAAAGACACACTTAGATGTATTTTATTATCTCTTTAAGCAACCTTGATACTGATTTCCCCTATCTGATGAGAGAAGGCCAGTGAATCAAACAAAGAAGAGAACCTTTCCCTTTTCGGTTGAAGTGAAAAAGGAAAAATGAAGAGATCCTTCATATAACTTTTCACACTGCAATGAAAGGTCAGCATATAGCTTACCTGCAGCCTCCAACCAAAATGTGGTGTGAATCCTAATGGAGGCTATGCTCGTGTACTCTTAAGCACCAATTATGGAACATAAAAAGATTCTGAGTTGGTTATAAGAGGAAAGATGCTCCTATGCACATAATTCTTTTAGTTTATATTTCTAAGTTACGAATATCGAACCCAGAAAAATCACCATAATGTGTAAAAATTGTAGATCAGACAATCTAGGAATGTCTCCGAACCTATTTAACCATGTCTGAATTTCTTTTCATTGTCCGAATACCAGACCTACTGCATGCATACCGTTTTTTAGAATTGCATTAGGTGATAGACAACAAATCTTTACATTTTCCTTTACTTGATGTATCGGTTATGATTTGAAAAATACAAAAGTGGTTCAAATAAACATTAAAACAGAGAGGATGGATTGTAGAAAAGAGGAAAGGAAAAGAACAAACATTTTTGAAAAGAGGAATTTTTGACTACTAATGCCAATATGCCACTGCCGTTTGAAAATAAATTGTGAACTAACTCTGATATCCACTTTGATATTGTTGTGATCTTAGTTGTGACTCAAGTAGCAACCATACATTTGAGAGAAGAATGGTAACATCATATGGTGTTTGCTGGTGACATCAAACAGTGTCCCTCCATAGTCATAGGTCCTTTATCTTATATCTAGTATTGTGAAGGGAGAGGGGAAATTATTATTTTTATTATCCAGTTCTCCCTAGTCTCTTCTTCTGTCCATTTGGGAGGGGCTCAAAAGGCCATCAATAACCTTGAAGGAGCCCCATTCCAAAAAAGCTTGTTGCTGGATTTAACCTAACCATACAAAAATTAAAGAACTTTCCTATTGAAAAAACTGTTAAGTGTTTATGTAAACCTCCTTACGAAGTGTCTATATCAGAGACTTAAGCAAACTCTCAAAGAAAATCCGAATGATCTTCAAGATTCATCTATTTACCAGCTAGGGCCTGGAACCTATGATATCATTAACAGCCATAATTACTACCAAAAACTCACGACCAACTACCTTGAAAAGCTTCCTCTGAGATCCATAAATCCAAGTGAATGACCACGATCCAACTCTTTGTATGGGAAACTAACCGTGGTTTTAAATTAAAGCTATAGGAATAGACTCAAGTGTATCAATATTGTTCAAGCAACTCTACGTAATGTTTCATATAATTGCTCCAATCATTTAACAAGGAGAAAACATATAGTACTTGTTTTTTCCAAAATCAATAAGCAAGAAGGCATTCACTATTTATGACAAGGGAACCCGCAGCCGCTAACTTCGGGTACGCACATGGTAAACCCGCTCCTGTGCAATTGCCCGCAAACCACACAGAAGAGATAACCTGCACTCGGCAAGCCTAGTGCGACGAGCTAGGCAAATCCTCTGTTGTTGCAGGCAGGGGGTTCGGAACTTGAGACCTCCATTATGGAAACCCCATGCTCAACCAACTGAGCCGCCCTTGCTGGTCTATTAGTCTATTATAGCAATTAATTACCTGAGATCCATCCCAGAGCTGGCCCCAATAAACACTTCCAAAACCACCTTCTCCAAGCTTGTTATCATAGTTAAAATTATTTGTAGCAGAGTGCAACTCCTTCAGAGAAAAAACCCTCCATGTTGGCTGCTTCTTCGCTTGCCCCTTTCTGTATTATTTCAAATCAAAAATCAATTCAGAAAAAAGGGCGGAAAGAAAAAGAAAGAGATTCCTGCACTTCCATTAGCAGTATTTCCCAAATTAACACAACAAGAAGGCTACACAGCAAGAAATTATTCAAATAAAACTAGAGGCTCTCAGTTCAATATATCATTCCAACAAATGCAACAGTGTCTAATTAGAACATTCAAGTAGAAAACTTGTAAAAACAGCTTAACATAAAGCTTAATTAGAACAATACAGTGATAAAGGTAATAACTTTGAAGGAATTTAATAAACATACCGATCTGAACCCTTGACGCAGCAAAATATGGAGGAAAAAGCCATAGCTTTGAATTTTGAAACACCAACTCAACTTCCCTTTTCTTAACACAACTATATATCAAATCAAATTCAAAAAATAAGCGCGTCAATCAAGAATCAATCTTTAAAACCCCATAGCACAAAAGAAGAAAAACCGTGAACTGCACTCAGCTATTACTTTATCTGACTATTTATGTGTTACGCTCTGTCTCTAACAACTCAACAAAAAATAAAGCTTGCCCATTTCTGTTAACTTCCTTCCAATAAAAGCAATTTCAAAACCGAAAGATTGTTTAAAAAAAAAGGATACAGAGAGAGACAGAGAAGGAGATTCCAAATGTGAATGCTTTTTTCCACTATTTTACTTTCTGTTGAAACTGAAAGGGGAGAGAGAAAGAGAGGAGATATGGGCGAATGTCGTGCAAAAGGAAGATATGATGGCAGGGTTAAGTCACTGTTTTACCTTAGACTATGTTTTTTGTTTTGATTGGTTACTGCTTTTATTACATAGCGCTCTATATTTTCAAACCTGCTCTTAGCCTGGGCCCAAGGAAAGGGGCCTATTTGGCATTAACTACGCTTCCTTTTAGGCAGGCTACGACCTTATCATCGTACTTTCCCGCAGTGGCTTAGTTATGATAGAGTCTGGTAGTATTTGGACAAAAATATGAACTTCGAAAAATTGGGTCTAGGTTAAGACTTCTTTTTTTTTTTATTTTAGAGAAAAGGATTAAAAATACCGCTCTATTTTGAAAAAAGGGCTACAAATATATTTCGAACTTATTTTAGGTTAAAAATACTTCTCCCGTCCTTAAAGTTTTCAAATATATCTCTAAGTTCGGAAGATATTTTTAGCCCTTTTTTCAAAGTAGAGGGGTATTTTTAACCCCTTTTCCCTTTTTTTTTTTTTTTAATTCCCCTATGATCACCTTTTTTAGAATTATTGCTTCCGAACCCATTAGTCCGCGATTGTAGTTGGAGGGTGCTGACCATTGAGCAACCCTTCTTGTCTTTAGGTTGAGACTTGCGAGTAAGAAAAATAACAATAATTATAATTCCAAACAAGTAATTGCATGCACAAAACAGAAGTGATTTCTTTTTTCTCTGTCTGGTGAGACAAGACATTACTGTAATGTAAAAGCTATGTATGATTACTAAATTTTATTCGATATAAAATAAAATGATAAAAAAAATTGATATAATAAATTATTGAGTTTTTACTCACCGTAGTGGTAAAGTTACAAAATTATTATCTAT
This sequence comes from Lycium ferocissimum, assembly GCF_029784015.1. NCBI lineage: Eukaryota > Viridiplantae > Streptophyta > Magnoliopsida > Solanales > Solanaceae > Lycium > Lycium ferocissimum. Next base: position 181,599 of record NW_026725896.1, read on the forward strand.
CACAAGTGGTTGAACTATGAATGCTCAAAAATGATCAAAAAAGGTCCAATTATAGACTCTTTCAAATTTCTAGAAATTTTTCTAAAAAGAGTTCTAATCTAGAGGAGCCCATATAGCTTAAAGGGCAAGTTAACCTTTGTTTGTATTGGTTGAACTGTCAATCTTCTTTAGTACATCAAACAGTTCAATTTTTTTTGACAAATTAACGTCACCCTCAGCACCGTCGATTTATTGGTTGAATCCAGCCACTGTGTCTCCATTAATCAAAGTTAAATAATTGAGTGGCATCTTCTATTTGATTAAGAAAAGTGCCAACTTTTGGAACAATTTTATACATTAAAAAAAGATATCATGACCTTTTCAAACATAGCGATACCCTTAGTTGTGGATTGCAATGGTCTATTGATAATTAAACTACATTCGCTGAAACAATAAAATCGGGACATAGGCGAAAGACTTATCGACATTCAATCTTGATGTCAATTGTCAAATCTTTTATAATTATTAAATAAATGAAAATTCATATCAATTAAAAGATAGCAATACTAAAAAAATAGTATATGCCATGCTATAATTGATTTGGTAAAAAATGGGGTGTGAATAATTTTGTCCTTTAGGTAGTCCAATATCTCCAAGCAACATCAAGTTCTATATTTGTATAGATAAATTAAAAATAATATACGGTGCATAATCTTTTTGTTTTATATCGTATGACTATTTACAATTAATTAATCAGACCTCAGATGTGTTAGCACTATACCTTTGATGCAATAATCGACTATCTTGAGAAGTCGCAATTGATAGAAGCAAAAATATTAATGAAGAAGAAACATCGTGTTATACTATTAATATTTGCTGCTTTTTCTGCTAGGTGATATCAAGGATTTGAATGGCATCGCGTGTATGTCTTCTAGGTAGTCAATATTCTAGTAACACTACAGAATAACAAGAAAACGGCAAAGATTTTGAAAGTAGAAAAAATTATAATTACGTTTTGGGATGCTAAACAAATTATTGAAGAACACAAACTCTATGCAACTTGGCGACAATCACGTGAGTGCGCCAACTTGGGCCCTATGCAATGAGAGATAATGTATTATAACATCTTTTACTTGGTAAAATGCAGTTTAATACCCCCAATTTGGCAGGTTTTGTATATCAACATTTGAAATTCGAATACAGTATTAAAATTTTTATTCAGATATAATTATGCTTCAGTTTTGGGAGTTAAATTTTATCTTCTGTGAGCATTAACGTTAGTGGGTCCACCATATCCAATAAGAAGATATTATACCAAGGAAAGAACATATGATTAGCCGACACCAAGGCAAAATACAGCTCCTCAATAATACTGAGTGAGTTCATTCATTCTTTCCCATTTTATGGTCATCACTACTGTAGTTGGTATGCCTACTAATCATTGATGTCAGAAATGAAATACTACTCCATATTACCTGCATCCACGAGTTGTATATAAGTCAAATTTTATTCTCTCCTGACACCGACTCCGTTCGTACTTAGTTTATTATAACGGAAAAGGGCCAAATATAACCCTCTAATATTGAAAACCCTTCGTTAATATCCCAAATATATTATCTTTGAATTCGCTTAAATATACCCTTCATTAATTATTAGTTGAATATCTTTCTTACGAGATAAAGTTGTCGACAAAGTGACGCCACGCATATCATCTAACACTCCTAACCCATTTTAACGTTTGATCCTGGATGCGCGTGAGATCCACCTCAGACTCCCTAACTTATTTTACTTACTTCCCCTCCATTTATCCTTCCACCACTAAAATTCCATTCTCCTCCACCATTTTTGCCACTAGTGACATCATTGCCACCAAGCCACTGGCAGAATGGGAAGGCAGTATATAGAGCCAACTAGTTTGCTAGAGATGTTAGCCATAGTTTTCTTATTCTTGTTCACTTAGCTGACTAGCTACTTTTTGGTGGAAAAGTATAGACATTACTGTAGCTTATCTGAAATTCATGACAGTGGCATAACAGTTGGGAAATTAAGATGGTTAAAATACAGTAACAACAATTACACCATCTCTGTTCTTTTTGTCATCAGTATTCACACTATCTATATCGGCTATGAATGAAATAATTTTTTTTCTGGAAAATTGGAGGTTAAATATAGCTGGTAAAAAGGGGAGCAGAGAGGAAAGCGGACAGATTAGCTGAGAAAATATTGCATCTATGCAAAACGACTGCTTTTCCAATTTTTAAGGTCCAATTGGTGGCAACTGGCAATGATGGTGGCAATAATGGTGAAGGGGAATGGAATTTCAGTGGTGGAAGAATAAATGGAAGAGAGGGGTAAAATGGGTTAGGGGTGCTGAGGTGGCATGTCACGTGACATCCACTTCATCAAATGTTAATGCCACGTAGGATTAGATGTCCACTTTGGAAAACTTTAACAGTGGAAGGTTATATTTGAACCAATAGTATAACGGCAGGAATATATTTGGACCCAAAGTATAAGAAAATGTATATTTGACCCTTTTTTAATAGTACAAGGTATATTTGGCCTTTTTCCTTTATTATAATTAGAAAATCAATTTGAACACCATTGTGAAAATTCTACTACGAAAAGAAAAAAACAAAAAAAAAAAAACAATGCCTCTTTTTGTACGTGGTCCTCCATCCCAGCAATTTGCTGGAAATTGTGGCCCCTAACATTAAGCTAGCGTTTAACCTGTATGGTAACATTCTAAGAATTTACTGGTTGAGCTCTTTTCCCCTGTCCTTTAATTGCTAATTAATGTCTGAAAGGTATTGCAAAGAGAGTCATCAGCTAAATTCTTTTGAGTAACCACACACTTACCCGTCGGGAATTCTACACCAAATCAAACAATTTAACTTTAGCATTAAAGATTAAAGTGATGATACCTACAGAGGCGAATCTAGGATTTCATGAGGATGGGTTCGCCACGAAATGAATTTCCGGAGCTATATGCTAACAGATGGACGGCTACTAGAACTTGGTTGTCCAATGTACAACTTAGTCACGTATTTATTCAATGTACAACTTAGTCACGTATTTATTCATTTTGATTCCTACAAATTTAAATAACTATTCAACTTAGTCACAAATTTATCTCTTGCAAATTCATAATAAAATAGGGGGATCACACCCCTTTCACATTAAAATGTAAGGGTATCGCACCCTTCCAAATTTGTAATAACATAGACGAATCACACCCCTTTCGCATTCAAAAATAAGGGAATCATACCCTTCCAAATTTATAATAAAATAGAGGAATCACACCCCTTTCGCATTCAAATATAAGGGAATCACACCCTTCCACATTTATAATAAATTAGAGGAATCACACCCCTTTCGCATTCAAAATTATAGAGAAGTGTTCATTACCGTCTATCGAGCTCGAAATTTAGTGCAAATACGATCCAAGAGGTCCAAAACTTTACGGCCGCAGTGCAAATGGTACTTCTCCTTCGAAACAATATGATGACTCCAACCTAAAAATGAATTTTTTTCAAATTCCTTAAAACCCATAAACCCCAAAATTCAAAAGAACCAAGAAAATAAGCTTTCAAAAGTCAAAACCCATAAACCCCAAAAGTCAAAAACTCAAAAAAAAAAACCAATAAAATTCAGAAACTCAAATTCAAAAATCAATAAAAAGACCAAAAGGGTGTTCGAAATTCGAATTCAAGACTTACCGGACACCTTGTTGTTATGAGATATTTTATTTTGGGATTAGAGAATAGTATTATAATGGAGAATAGATTTTGTCTTTTGAAACTTGGAACTTTAATTTTACTTGATGGATTTTGGTGGGTTCATTGTTGGCTTATGTACTAGCTATGAACTATGGGTTTCTAAGTTTCTTGATTGTCATGACTCATGAGTTCATCGTTGTAGTGCAGCCATGGAGTTTTTTTTTTTTTACTTTTTGGGACTTGGTATAATTAGAAATAAAGGAAAGAAAAGTATATGATGCAATATGAAGTAAAAATACTTTTTTACTTGAGTAATAATATAAAAAGGAAGGTAAAAAGGTAGCTTTAGAAAATAATAGCAAAAATTTAAAAAGCTGCCCGAGCTCTGGATTGAACCCGTGACCTTGAGAATACAAAGATAACCTTTGACCAGTGCTCCAATCAGCCTATTATGACCATGTGTTCACTTAGTTAATATTATATATATTTTCATAAATATACACATAATATATCGAGATTAGTTGAATGACCATGTGTTCACGTGATCAAAAATTTACACACAAATTCGCCCCTGGATACATATCACTTGACTACGATTAAGCAACAAATGTATGTACGAAAATAAAATATCATACATTCATTGATTTGATGCAGACATCAAATGCAAAAGTTGCTTCCCTGTCTTTAAAATCACAAATCATCAGTATTTCCTATTGGCCCTCAAATGTTGGCATTATCCTGGTCCATCGGTCCATAAAACATTTGATCTGCACTAAAAAGCAGTTAGGAAAGTCACCGATCATAAAATGAGTGAGTATATGCATACAAATTTGCCAGACTGTAAGGATTAACCCAACACCTGTCATTCTTATGAACAATCAAATCAAGTTGCCAGATACTAGTTGAAAATATACTCTTACATGTTTAATGTCATGGGCGGCTTTCCAGCCATGCCCCATGACCCTTTGGACGCGCCCCATGGTGCCATGACAAGCCTCTTAGCGCCCAGCGCCATAGGCGGCCCCGTGGTCTCGGATGCCCCAAGTGACAAGGTTGCTTCGCCCTGTCACCCCCATCAATGTCCTCGCTCGCGCCCTCGCGCCGGCCGTGGCCCCCCAACGCGTGCCCGGCGCCCGGTGGCCGGTGCGCCACCTTTCTGATTGCCGGCGCCCGGCGCCCGTGCCCGCGCCCCGCGTGCGCGCGCCTGTGCCTGCGCGCCGAAGGCGCCCCGGCGCCCGTGCACGCGCCCCGGTGTGCGCGCGCGTGCTCGCGCGCACGGGTGCCACGACCGAGGGTGCACATGGACCCGCTCTAGTTAGGTCTCTTTTGTTGTAAATATCTCTTTTGTTGTAAATATAGAATAGTTTACTTTATGTATTTTTGGTTGTGATTCTCTAGCAAATTTATGTCTAGTCGGTTTTTATTTTTAAAGCATTATTAGGGGGGATCAAGCAATCAAAACTTTCAAGCAAGCAATCAATTCTCTGTCTTGGTGTGTCTCTCCCTCGACACCGCTTACTCTCATTGTAATAGCTTTCATTAATGCAAACAAGCTCTCTTTCTTTCTCATTCTCAATTCACTTTTCTGTTCTCTCATTGCTTTTGACATTGGTTTTCCCGCACGGCACTTTGACGAGTCTCGTCTGGCGTGCGGTGGGGACCTCGGTTGGCGGACGGTAACCTTGGAATCATCGGTTGCTTAGCCTTACGTCGCCCTTCCAAGAAGTCTCAGGAAGGCGCCGCGTAACATTAAGCGTGATGGTGAATTGGTGATATGTTACTTCACCCATGATAAGATGTCCTCTGCATATGAATGGTGAGCCAATTAAATTAACTAGATTTTCATCGACCAGCAAAATTTAACTTTTAAGGGAGTCATAGGCCTAAATTCTAGATAAAAACGGCACCACACACAATCTAGAACGAAACATATCTAGCATGCCGAAAGAATAAATATCTCAAAAGGTCAATCGACTATGAGCAATTATATCATTAAACTTTGCTTTATATCAATAAAATCAGTGAATTTAGGTCTTTTCTCTTATATAATCACTCGGGCAAGTTTGTCATAAAAAAAAAATATGACATGACCAAATAAATTAAATTAATTTTTATATCACGTAGACAAGACCCCACAAATAAAACAAAATTGGAAAAGACTCATAGCTTATACCCGACCCGCCCACCCTCAAAACAAAATAAAACAAACAATTTGGACTCCATATTCAAAAAGAAAATATCACCAACAAACAAATAACCAAATTTTGTATTGCTTTTCTACAGAAAAAGCAATGAGTTTTGCCAGAGGTGTAGTATCTAAGTATAGAGGAGCTGCAAAGTATATTGCCAATCAGCCCATATTATTCAAGTCCTTTACTATTTGAGCATAATTGCAACAAAAAATTCATTGAATTTAATTAACTCCACGCACCATCACAGTAACATACAGGAAGCAAGAATTAGACGGGTTATTGGGAAACAAACTAATAAAAGAATTAGACGAGTTCTTGGGAAACAAGCTAATAACACTAATGATACTAATTACCCGATAAACGATTCTTCATTCTAATTTAACCACTATTATTTCACCACCAATATATGCTGAAAACTGTCAGTATTCGTTTATTGGTGATATTTTCTTTTTGATTTTAGACTTCAAATTTTTTGTTTTATTTTACTTTGTGGGTGGGTGGGTCTGTATAAGATATGAGTCTTCTTTAATTTTATTTTATTTGTGGGGTTACATGTCTACATGATATAAAAAATTAATTTATTTTATCATGTCATATTTTTTTGTTTCGACAAACTTGGCCGAGTGATTTTATAATATTAAAAACTCTAAGTTGAGTGATTTTATTAATACAAAATAAAGTTTAATGACTTTGTGACATAATTCTTCATAGTTGAGTAATTAAGCAAGAACCACTTTTATTGTATCAAATGGGGGTGTCAAATGAGCGAGTTGAGTTGGATATGGGTGGAGCAAAATGGGTTGGATTATTCTTTGTTTGTTCTTTTATAATTTTTTAAGTATCTAATAACATTATCTTTAAAAAAAAAAAATTGACAAGGTTTCTATGGTGAATTCGGACTACATATCCGCGCAATTTTTAGATGAGCCGAAATGAGCTAGGCTAAAATTGGATGAGCTAATATATGGGCAAGCCATTGATTGTCAAAATTTGAGCGGGTTGGATTTATCATATTTTCATGGACTAATTTTACGATCCTGATTTAGCTATTATATTCAAATGTGTTAGATAACTTGGTGTGGTAAAGTGACATGCGTACACACCAAAATCAACTGTACCTGTGCGTCAAATTTTGTCATATATATATATTCAGCAAATATATAGACGTCTGAAGCATCTTCTCAAGTGTAGTCTTACTCAGATTTTAGTTTAGCTGGACGGATTTAATTTGTTTAGTCGGCTTTACTCGAATCTCATACTGTGAAAATTGAAGCGCTCCAAAGCAAAAAGGTGGTTGAAGACTACACTACAATTGTGTAGTAACCATAAGTTGTCACAATATAATTAGGAGAATATCTCTGTTATTGGACAAAAGCTCATAGCAGCTATGTATTTCCTCAATATATTAATTGACATCCCCTGGAATTAATATATATCATTTGGCCATGATCTTCGACCATTACCCTTGAGGAAAAAAGTACTTCTATGTATCTTATTGCAACTTGTTATTATCCTATCTATCCTAGTTAGGATACATAAAGCATAGCATTATCGACATCAACCAGCTAAAAACAGGACCTCAATTTCATCTGAGGTAGATTTGTGATTTGCTAATTAATTGCTCCGGTTCCAAGATGGAAAAAGGACCGTGGGGCTGAATTATGTAAAGACAGGCATAATCTCATAAAAAACAGACATACTCCTTCCTACTGGAGGACATTTGTGTTGTCCAATATCCTAATTAGACACAACTAGGGGTGGCAAATGGGTGGGTTGGTTGGATTTGGTTTGGTTGAAAATTGATTGAACAAAAATGAGTTGGGTTTCATACCGCCCATATTTTATGTGGGTAAATATGGGTTGGGTAATAAATGGTAGAGTTGATTATGGGTTAACCCATATTATACAAGTATAATATTATTTCAAGTGTATGTTTATAATTTTTTTCTTTTGTCAAGTTAAATTAATTTTTCATATAAATTTCAGGGGTGAGGGGTGGGGGTCATGGAGGGGGTGAGGTGGGGGGTAAGAATTTTTTTTTCATTTTTTATAATTTTTTGATAAAAGTAAAATATATGAAATTGATTTTTTTTGGGGGGGGGGGGGGGGGGTGGTGGGGGGGGGGGGGGGGGTGGGGGGGGGGGCCAAACATTCTTTTCCATTATTTATAAATTTTTTTATAGAAGTAATATATATGAAAATTTGAAATTTTGGGGGGGGGGGGGGGGGGTCGTGGAGGGGGTGGGGCGGGGGTAAGAATTTTTTTTTGCCATTTTTTATAAAACTTTTATAAAAGTAAAATATTTGAAATTGATTTTTTTTTTGGGGGGGGGGGGGTCGGGGGGGGGTGGGGTGGGGGGGGGGGGGGGGGGGGGGGGTAAGAAATTTTTTTCATTTTTTATAAAAGTAAAATATTTGAAATTGAAATTTGTGGGGTGGGGGTAAGAATTTTTTTTTCCATTTTTTATAAAATTTTATAAAGGTAAAATATATGAAATTGATTTTTTTTTTTGTGGGGGGAGGGGTATGGTAGGGGTGGGGGTAGGGATCGGAGTGGGAGGTAAGAAAGAAATTTCTCCTTTTTTATAAGTTTTTTATAAAGAAAAATAAAGTATATGAAATTAAAAAAAAAAAAGTGTGGGGTGGGGGTGGGGGGCATGGCGGAGTGGGTGGTGGGGGTAAGGGTTGGGGTGGGAGGTAAGAAAGAAATTTCTCATTTTCAAAATGAGTTGTCATTGGGTCTAGTGTGTTCTTATATGGATACCCATATTTGCCCATATTTTTATGGGTTAAAAAGAGACTTGAAGTCCATATTTACCCACCTGAAATATGAGGGACCTAACTCACTAACATGTGGGTAAAATGGGCTAATTTTCTAAATATGGGCTCAAATTGCCACCTCTAGACACAACAAAAACTTAGCATTACCCATATCAACCAGCTAGATTAATTGCATTGGTGAATTCAGAATTTGAAGCTTATACATTTTACATTAATTTTTTTTGAGTCATTGTGTTCATATTTAATGAATTCATGACGAATATAGAATTTAGGTCAAAACTGCCAGTAGGCGAAAATCCGCCTCTACAATAAGGCACCTCATTTTCATTGGAGTTAGATTTTATGTTTTGCTAATTAATTGCTCTAATAATTCCAACATACACAATACACCATCGAGCGGATACATGCATAATCTTAAAAGACTACCAAATTCTTTTCTCAAGTTTCTGAGTGAAGTAAAACTAGTTAAGAGATTTACAGTTTTTTTTTTCTGAGAGGAAGTGGATCTATAGCAATCACGATTTGAGTTACGAGTCGGTAGGAATTATCACATAAGCGGAAGAATTCCTTGGTTTCAACAGCCTAGACATCCTGCAGAGCTTTTACTCTGTTGTAAACCCTAGCCGTAATTTAATGCGGACAATTATCCTTTTTCAACACTCATAATAGTGTATTTATACGCAGGTTAGGATTTAGGAAGAAGACAAACTACTGGTAATGGACTAACCGGCTAATAAGCACCCCTTATGGATGGACCAAGACCCAATAAATATTTCCAATACTGAGTTTACGTCAGATTATGTTGAAAGCTGACAAATTTATAGTAAGAAGTTTGAGGGATATGCTTTATTAGCTCGAATGCTTGAAAGAGGTACTCCTTCTCTTATTGTAAACGCGCTCCTCCATAAAGGATCATATTTGACATTGCAGCATATCTCATTTCTCGTTTACAACCCGATCTTTACTTCCCAAACAAGTATATATACTCTTCTGTTGTTGGCTCCATGTAATATAAATATTCACAATTCCTACTCCTGAAAAAAACAAGAAGCAAGATTCAGAGAGGAAAAACGAAGCAAGCAAACGGAATAAACAATGAAGCGGCCTTCGTCTCTGCCCATACTGTACGTTCTTGATAATTCTTTCCCTTTTCCTGACAAAGTTCTTTTGCTTTACACTAATTCTTCCTCTTTCTTGTCCACCATTCTGTTACAATGACAGGAAACAATCCGAAGGAACTCATCACGTAAATGCCAATTATAACAAAGGGAAAGCAGTACTTAAAGATGAATCCGATGGCGATGAGATCATTGACTTCGAGAGAATTAGCACTCCTGTGATTTGCAAGACTATACAAAAATGGGAACCCACTTCACGAGGTAGAACACATTCCCAATTCTGTTTCTCTGTTTTTCTCTATCTTTTCTCTTCTTTTTTATGAACTGTTCTATCAAGTATGGATCTAGAAATTCGCATTTGGCCATTTGGGTTAATACTAATCGAGCTTTTCGTATGGAAACACAGAATTTTAAACTGTCATATAGAATGAGGATTGAGGGGATTTTCTACTTCTTGGAAATTTTCTGGAACCCATCAAAGATTTTCAGTAATTGTTTGAAGTTCTTGGTTCTCATTACCTGAAATTTTCTCTGGATTCATCTCATTGGCACATTGTGATTAATTGAACTTGTTCTTAAATTCATTATACTTCAGATTATTTTTTGCCACCCTAACCGGCAAATGTATATTTTTGTATATGAAATTACTTAATATACGAAAAATATACATCATTTTGTATAAATATTGTATATTTTTAAATATTTGGCTAGCAAATATAATTATGCTTGGCTGCCCGGCCAAATGTGTAACTTTCTCTTAATTTTTCGAAGCTTGATTGAACGTATTTTAAGCAGGAGAAGAGTTTTCTTGCGAAAAACATGGGCTATGGAGGCGTGAGCAGAGAAACAGAGCAGCCAAGCTAGAAAAACAGCTAAAAACAAGATGGGCCGTTGATGGGCTCATTGATGAAGAACTCAATCGTTTTCGGGCCCAATACAACAAGGCCATAGTCCCAACCAAACTCAGAGATGTGGCCCAATTAATCATGCCTAAATGGACTCCTTCACCAGAACTAGCCACATTGACTTGGTTAGGCGATTGGCGGCCCTCAACTATCTTGGACCTTCTTCAACACTTGGCCCACTCATCTGCATTTTCAAAATCTTTACCAGATTCAGTTGCTATTGAAGTGGCATTACCTCAATTGACAAATGAATTACGTATCGAAGAGGCGGTGATTGATGAGGAAATGGCTGAGATCCAGTCCAATTGTATATTGCATCTTCCATTTGGCCCAAAGATGAAGGCCCAAAAGGGTGAGAATGCAATGGCTTGTATCCAATCTGAGTTTAAAAAGATCCATAGGGTTATTACTAAGGCCCAAAATTTGAGGCTAAAGGCAATGGAAATGGCAGTGAAGAAAGTGTTAAGCAGAACAGATGCAGCAGAATTCTTGGTTGCTTTTGCTGGAATTCAAGACTTGGTTCACCAATGGGCTACACAACACAAATTGCGCACAGGCCCAGTTTCTATACGTACTAAAGCCCCGAAGTCTGGTAGCCCGCTGAAGTAGGCCCATTTGAGTATAAGGATAATCGTATGATATTCAAACTGCAATTACGTACTCATTGTACGTTTAGAATTTTCATTGTTACTTTTGGAATGGCGCCTCAACTTTAGCATTAGCCTTTTATGGGCAGAAACTTTGAGCTTTCTGTAAACAGTCTTGTGTAATTGCGTATATACTCCTTATATTTTAAATTCTAACACTTGAAGATTTTTGTTGTGTAAAAATGATATACTAGTATTAACAAACATGTTTCATTTGAAGCGGATTGTTTATAACATAACAATATCATCCATCATAGTAGATCTTCGTAGATTCTCTCTATAATTGTCTTGCTTGCATATCTATGTATTTATTATTTTGAAAGAAATAATCTTTTAGGTAATTTTATTTATGGCCATCAAAAAAGACATAAATATCAAATATTGTTATAGGTTTGTAATAGCTAAATGTATAATATGTAGGAAAAAATCCAAATAAATGAGTATGTTATGGAAAGATTAAACACTTTAACTTGGTAAATGTGTTGCTGCTAAATTCTCGAGAGAATAATCAAAATGGTCCTTTAGGTATGGATTTTGGTTCCATTTGATTCTTAATGTATAAACACAATAGAAACGGTCCTTAACGTATCTAAAAAGTAATTTATTTGACCTTAAATCACACAAGTAAAGAAAATCGCTACTTTTGCAGTCAAAATAAATTGATGCATCGGCATCTTCCTCCAACACACAATCTACTTAGCCCAATCGAATACATTATAAACTCTCTTCCACACTTCATTGAATATTTTCAAAATAAAATTACAATTTTCTTCAAGCCCTACTCCTGCATCGAAAGTTTTCCAACGACTCTTTCAAGTTAGGGTTAGAATTTTGATGTACATCTGGAATCGGATTGAATGATATAAGAAGGTAACTTTGTTAAGTAATTTGATAGTTCACATGCAGCGCATATGCCTACAACCTTCATTTGTTTTTATAGCAAAAATCTGCGATTTAGAAAAAACTAACCACTTTTTGAGGGGGAAATAACCCATATATACCGCTCACACATTTAGTTTGCAACCAATCTGGCTTACTGTATCATTCTAGTCCACTACTGTATAGATAATGTATGTACTGTACACACACACACACATTAATATACTTTATATACATAATGTATATGCTTTGTATAAACACATAAAACCAACTCAAATTATAGTGTATACAGAGTATAGCTACATATTTACATTAATATACTTTGTATATATAATGTATATACTTTGTATAAACACATGAAACCAACTCAATTCAATACCTATTTCCCGTCGTTTGCCAACATACAAGTTCCAAATCTCAAAGGTTCTTGAGATCGATGTCGGTTGAAAATTCAGTTCCGAACTCAGAACTCTCAACCCGAAGGTCGAGTTTGGGTCTATAGTTCGGGTCACAGAATCGTTAAAAACCCGTCTTCATTTTCCTCACTTCCCTCCCCTCTGGACGCCTTTTCTGAATTAAATTTCCTTCATTTACTTTTATTTTCATTTTTCTATTGATGAATTGGATAGGGCAAAAAGAAAGCATTGTCTTTTTTCACAGTAGTATGTGAAATGCTGTTTGGAACTACACCGCCGCCGGAGTTTCTGAACAACAGTGTTGAAGAAGGTGAAAAGGACGTGGATGGAAGCTTGGCTAAAATTGAGGCAAATAAGATGGCCGAATAGTACATAGTACATACAAGTAGTAAGTTGATTATTGGACTAATTTTGACAAATTAGATGCCTAAAGAGACACTCAGCATAATTTCCCCTTTTTGAACTACGTTAAGGGCATGTTTGGAAAGTCACCTGGTAATTGGAATTGGTGTAATTACTAGGGCAGTAATTACACAGCCTAGTAATTACAATGTAGTGTAATTACAACGACGCATTGCTTGTTTTATAACGTAATTACGGTGTAATTAGCGTCTTTTTTACATCCACATGCGTAATTACACGATTAGTTTAATTTTAAAATAAATTTAATTATAAAAAATTAAAATTAATATTTAAAAAATATTTGCCTTTATAAATGATATTAAATTAGTTATTTAATAAAACATTGTTTCTTGAAAATACATTAATTAATAATCATATATTTGTAAAAAAAAAATTGAGATATATTTTTCAAATTAATAATATTTAATTTTAATTAATTATAAAACTTAAAAAAAGACTTTTTTTGTGAGAACATCATGGATTGGATGTTTGACAAAAAAAAATAATATTTATAAATATAATGCCAAACATTATTCAAATGTTTGACGCAAAAAATCCATCAAATGTAAGTGAAAAATAAACAACTTGCAATGTGAAAGCAAATAAGTTAAAATTTAAAATATAACCTAAATTCAAAATCCAAAAGAAAAGGTTTAATATAATACTCTTATGTCAAAAAAAAAAAAAAATTAAAAAAAAAAAAAAAAATAATAATAATAAAAAAATTACATAAGTAAGTTTCAACGTAACTTAAGTAAACAATTCAAAAGATAGAAAAAATATAAGTCTATAACCTCATTCACAACGAAATTCTACTCTAATAACGTCACTAGTTATACGTCAAGTTTGTTAATGACTCATTCTTTCCAATATTAAGAGGTGTAGTTTTGAAAATTAGAATAATAACACGATTATGCTAAATGAATAAAATTAAAAAAAAAAAAATACGAGCAATTACATGGAACCACAAGAAGTAAAGATTGGGAATGAGAAGAAATGAATTGAAAAATAAATAATATAAAAAGAAAAATACATTTTAAAAAATAATTAAAAAGTAAAAATAAAAAGAAATTCAAATAATAGAAATAAAAAATAAATTAAAATAAACAAAAAAGATGTAAGTGAAAAATAAACAACATGCAATGTGAAAGCAAATAAGTTAAAAAATATAACCTAAATTCAAAATCCAAAAGAAAAGGTTTAATATAATACTCTTATGTCAAAAAAAAAAAAATACAAAAAAATAATAATAATAATAAAAAAAAAAAATATTACATAAGTAAGTTTCAACGTAACTTAAGTAAATAATTCAAAAGAAAGGAAAAATATAATTCTATAACCTCATTCACATCAAAATTCTACTCTAATAACGTCACTGGTTATATGTCAAGTAATATTAAGAGGTGTAGTTTCAAAAAGTAGAATAATAACATGATTATGCTAAATGAATAAAATTTAAAAAAAAATACGAGCAATTACATGGAACCACAAGAAGTAAAGGTTGGGAATGAGAAGAAATGAATTGAAAAATAAATAATATAAAAAGAAAAATACATTTTAAAAAATAATTAAAAAGTAAAAATAAAAAAGAAATTCAAATAATAGAAATAAAAAATAAATTAAAATAAACAAAAAAGAAATAAATTAAAAAGTAATTAATTACGGGGGTGTAATTACACCCATTCTCAACCCCCCCCCCCCCCCGAGAATTGGAGGTATAATTACACCCTCTCAATTACACTCAATTCGACTTAAACGTGTAATTACTTCGATAAAAATACATACACGCATCATTACACCCAATTCCAATGCTTTCCAAACAGGCCCTAAAGATCATTTCCATTGCATGTTTATACATTAAGTGTCACGCCCTGAACCATGGCCTGGGTGAAACACGACATTCGGTGTCTTACTGCATGTGACCGAGCGAACCACATGGCTTGCCGAATCATCTTGAGGTATAACATGAGCGGAATATAACATGAAACGTGATGAGCTTTTATAAAACATTAGATGTCATAATAATTTAATGAAATACTTGTTTAAATCATGAATGCGGAAATATCATAAATTGAGGCAAAGATGGCAACACGACTCTGAGTATCTGACATAATTGACTGACTAGTTTATGAAACCTCTAATATGAACATGAGTCTGCTAAACAAAACTGCTGGGACAAGGCCCCCATCATACCTTTAATGCATAACTAATCGGTAATAGATAACTGACTAAACCCCGAAAGAAATGGGGCTCACCCACAAGCCGATACATGTAGAGTCCTACTAAGCAGATGCGTCGTCCTGTAAATCTGTACTTGCATCGTGAAATGTAGGCCCCCGAGCAATAAAAAGGGACGTCAGCACATTGAATATACCGGTATGTAAAGTAACTGAATGAAATAACATGGGACATGGAAATAACATAATAGAGACTGAACTGAAACATGATCATGAACATGAGTACATATACATATATAACATGTGTAAAGTATTGTGAGTAGGGAGATAAATAAATATAACCGACAACATGGTCCGGGTACTTGCGTCTACCAGCGGCGAACACTCATACCTTACCGGGGATATGAGATTTAATAATATTATGAAAGGATCCAGTCATTATGAGAAATCGTCCTAAGCATGGGTGGAGCAATCTTCATCCTACGGTGGCTACGTAGTTTCAGGCTGCTTGAAGCCTTCTCGGTAATTAATATTAATGCAACTCCCAAAAAAACACAAACATGTAAAATAAGTGGCACTTGCTGCCCATGGCTTTTCATGAAATCATAACTTGCATGTACATGGATATCGTTCGTATTATTCTTGCATGAACTTATAAAACATATATAGCTTTTCTTGAAAATATCATAATAGTTCATAAACGTGCATGTAATTAAGAACCCATTGAATGCAAAGTATGGGTTTTCATGGATTAAAGACAGATTCTCAATAATCATAATGATGTATCAAGAACACGATGAAGAATTTATAACAATTTATTACATAATATAACATGGCGCATGGACCTAGGGTTATCATGAACATGGTTAAAAACCCTAGTTTTCGTAAAGATTCATACTTTATGGAAGAAGAAGCGTGGGGAAGAACAATGATGTTCCTACACGTAGATAGCAACTAGAGCTGTCAATATGGGCTTGGCCCTCGAGGCCGGCCCAACCCAACCCTTTATCTAAGTAGGGTTGGGCTAAGATTTCTTTGGCCCATATAGAAGTGAGGCTCAAAAGCCCAGCCTCTCTTGGCCCGCCGTCCTCAAGGATTGGGCGAGACAAAATTTCGAGGCCGCAGAAAAGAATAGTAAATTAATTAATTTTTTAAAAAATATAAGGAAATTAAACAAAAAGATAAAAAGTAATGAGAAAAAAGAATGTACTTATTACTAAGTAGTAATTAGAAACTGGAGTAATACTTTTTAGTCTTAGAATTTATATTATGTTTAATTTCTTTTGAACATGATCGAACTAGTGATTAAAAATAATAATTTATATTTGTTCTCTTGAATTTTTTCCTTCTATGATATGATTTTGGGCAAGAATGGTTGGTAGAAGATTCTATTTCATATTGCAAAAGTTTCATGCTCAAATTGTACCAAAAATCACTTAAAAAATATTATTTCGGAAGACGAAAAAAATTTAAAGGGTTGGCCCGTCCTAGCCCGCGGCCCGCTTAGGGCTGGGTTGGGCTACCATTTTTTCGGCCCTTCAATTAAAAGGGCCATCCCGTCCTAGCCCATTTAATTCTTTGGCCCTTGTGAAATTTTGGGCCGGGGCGGCCAACTCATTTTGACACCTCTAAATTAGCACATATCTGCAAACGCTCCAATCCAACGAACTAAACTACTTCTCTGATAAAGAACACCAAAACTCTAGCTTTGAATCGCTTGAGATGGATTTACCTTGGAAATCCTATGTTTTGGTTGAAGAATCATGTTATAATTCATGAATTACTGTTATAATTACTTAGGAATCGTTAGAGCGATCTTACCTTTGTATGGGAGGATGAGGAGAGGAGGAAAGTGGCTGCTTAGGGCTTTAGAACAAAGTTGGAATGTCTGATAAATGAAATTTCGAGTTAAGTGTTGAATTTATAGCATGGGGCATTTTGGACACCAAGGCTCGCCGAGCCGTACTTAGCTTCCCCCCCTTGCCCGCTTTGCGCTCGCTCATCCATTTTATACTTAGACAATTTTCTTCAATTTTTCCCACTTTTGAACCCCTACCTCGCTGAGCGCAGCCCGAGGCGATCCCTTGCCTCGCATTGGGGCGAGCTCCCCTGTCACTTTTATACTCAGTCGATAGCGTTCAGTAAAATGGGAATAACTCCTAGCACAGAGCTCCGTTCAGGATCCACAATATACCGTTGGAAAGCTATTTCAAAGGGCTACAACTTTCATGTTTTAAGTTTTTTCAAATTATCAACGGAATTTTCAGAAACTGGGCTGGAAAGCAGACGTATCGAAAATTTAGTCGATTCTACTGAATCTTAAGAACCTCTCTATTAGCCATTTTGAGAAGATCATATCTCCTTGGCCCAAAGTCCAATTGGCCTGGTCCTTATATTCCTGGAAAGGTATTTCTACGTACTATAACTTTCATTAAGGAGCCTTTTACAAATTCTCAATGAATCAAGGGGTTATGGGTGCGCCTCATGAAAAATTAACCACTTTCGTAATACGTACAAACTTTCAAATTTCCTCTGACACTCTAACGATATAAGTGTAACCTTTATTTTAAGATACAAGGTGTTACATTAAGAATCAAATGGAATTGAAGCCCATACCATTTTGATCATATTCTCCTTACCCTGAAATAAAAATATTATCATCAAATTAAATTATAAAAAAATAAATCCTTATATTTCGCAATTAGAGACAAATATTACTTGCCGCTGTACTTCCACAAGCTCCACCATGAATATCCGGAAGAGGTTCAAACACTCTCTTTTTAGCGCGTGTTCTGAATCCTCCTCCCCACGCCATCCTTCATCCTCTTCTATTTATTTTTTGCTTTTTTATTAATCCACACCAAATGTCCACTATATAAAAAGAAGGCATCACCCCAACAAAGCAAACCAAATCCACCAAGCTAAAAAGGAGTAGACCTCAAGAAAAAGCTTGGAATCTCAAAACCTCACATCACATGCAACAACTCACAAAACCCTAATCCCCAACCCTAATATAATCGATCTTCTCTCAATTGTAGGGGGGGAAATTGTTTTGTTTTGATTTACTAAGGAGCAGATAAACAATGTCTGCAATTTTGTGCGGCAAGAGATCTTTCTTCGAAGATTTACAATCGCCGTCGCCCACGTCAGCATCGCCGCCTCTTTCTAAGAAGCTTCGCCGTTTCTCGTCTTCGCCGCCGCCGTCGAATTTCATCGATCAGCTGAGAGCTTTGTTTCCTGATATGGACAATCAGGTTTCCCCCTTTTTTCATCTTGTTTTAGTATTTTGATGAGGAGGAAATTGTTTACAGTAGTTTTCTTAAATTTGTTTATCTTCAGTTATCAATTCTGTGGTCATTTTGCTATTTGATGCTTAAACAGCTATCTTTTAACCTTCATTTCCAAGTAAAATATGAAATGATTTGGAATCTTCAAAGGCTTATAGTCGGTTATGTTAGCTACAAACAATGGTAAGTATGCCATTGATTTTGATAATACTAATTACTAGGTGTGCAGAGACCCAATTGATAATTGTAAAGAAATGAGTTTTGGGCCTAACTCAACCCCAAAAGTTAGCTCAAAAGCCGAAAGCATATAAAGAGATCACCCATCCCTTTTAATACCGATGTGGGACTCTTGACCCCCCCTCACGCCCGGGACTTGACATCTGGAGCGTGAACATATTTTTTAATATGGTCGGGGAATGAGAATTAGGATGAGTCCTGCTTTGATACCATGTAAAGAAATGGATTTTGGGTCTAACTCAACTCTAAAGCTAGCTCAAGAAGTGAGGATTGCTCAAACCATATAAAGAGACCACCCATCATTTTTAATATCGATGTGGGACGTTGACAATAATAATATATTTAGTTACCAAAAAAAAAGAGACCCAATTGATTGTTTTGATGTTTTCTTTATATAACAATTTCCAATGTATTGTTCAGCTTATTGGGAATGCTTTGGAAGAGTGCGGCAATGACTTGGATGCTGCTATTAAGAGGTTACATGAGCTTAACCTTGTGTATGCCGATGCAAAGACAGTTACTGATGGAGAGATGGATAATGGTATGAATCCAATAATTATTTCCCCTATTTGGCTGATCCGTTTGATGTTCCAGATTTTTAGTTGTTGCTCTTGCTTATTATTCCTTGCATTATACATCGATACCCATTTCTGAGGTTGGAAAGAGATATGTTTACGAGAATATGTTGATTCTCTTATTAATTTTATGCTGTTGCATAATTCTTGGGGAAAGTACGACTCTATGCTTTGCATCAGCAGAAGTATATGGTTGGATCATCAAGCTTTTGCCAATTACAGATGATGTTGAGTCAACAGTAATATTCTTAAAATGGCATTTTGCTGCTGCCTTATATGGACGTTGACATTGGATTTTGTGGTGCTTTATGGTCACTGAAAGAGACATTTTCAGGAAAAAATTCTAACCTTCAACAACCAGTAGATGAAGCCTCAAACCGAAACTAGTTGGGGTTGGCTATAAGAATACTCTATGAGCCCGTTTGGATTGGCTTATAAGTTGCTTATAAGCTGTTTTCAGCTTTTTTGAGTGTTTGGCTAGCCAGCTTAAAGTCATTTTATGCTTAAAATAAGCTCAAAAAAATAATTGGGCCCGTTTGACTTAGCTTATCTAAAGCAGCTTATAAGCTGAAAACAACTTATAAGCCAAAAAAAATAAGTTGGGCTACCCCAACTTATTTTTTTTTAGCTTATAAGCTGTTTTAGCTTATAAGCTGCAAACAGCTTATAAGCTGCTTAAAATAAGCCCATCCAAACAGGCTCTATATCTATTCAGCTGTATTTGAGCCCATTTCATGCCAACACATGAGCAAGAAGGTAGCAATAAACTAAAATGAGATAGCAAATGTTTTTTTCTAATCTCCATAACTGCATGTCTATAGCAAGTGTTTTTTTCTAATCTCCATAACTGCATGTCTTTACCTGTATGCGTTTCTATGGAGTTGTATGAAACTACTTATGTGAGCTCTCAGGTGTTCTAGATAGGTAGCCCTCTGATGTATGTCTATTTGTATCAAAATGTTAAGACCACCTTTGTGTGTCCACCACTTTTTGGTCCTTATTGATTACTATGCTATTTCTCGTGAATCACAAACCTAAACAATCAAGCCTCTTGCAGGAGAAAAACCAACTAATGGGCCAGATGTTCGATCTGAAGGTCCTCCTCTCCAGAATAATCTTCCAGCTGATGGTGCAGAATGGGTGGAGTTGCTTGTCCGGGAAATGATGAGTGCTACAAGCGTAGATGATGCTAGGGCTCGTGCCGCAGGAGTGTTGGAGAGCCTGGAGCAGTCAATTAGTGTGCATGCTGGTGCAGAAGCAGCTCAAAATGTTCACAAGGTTGGTATTGGATACTCGTGTTGGGTAATTTGCCATGTTGACCTTCTAATTTACTGACGTTCACCTGCAATTCTTTTGGATGTTGATCATATCGCTTCTTTTTCAGGAAAATATGATGCTGAAGGAGCAAATTGAAGCGTTTCTTAGAGAAAATTCCATTCTCAAACGTGCTGTTGCCATTCAACATGAACGGCAAAAAGAGTATGATGATAGAAACCAGGAAGTGCAGCAATTGAAGCAGATAATCGCTCAATATCAGGAACAAATAAAAACTCTTGAGGTAAAAACTGGGGTTTTAGAGGCTAACTGTTACTGACGTGTCTCATCTTTTTTATCCGACCTTTGTAGTTTATTGCTGATGTTTACTGGCGGTGGTCTTATTGCATCTTGGTTCTCATATTATTTAATGAACACTTATTCTGATCATTTTAGTTTGTAAGACTGAGTCTGCATTGCAGCAATATACTTCCTCCGTCGGATGTCATGAACATGGGCACAGGGTCTAAGTTAAATTGAATTTTGTGTTATATTTTAAGTGGTTGAAAATCATTTAATAGTTACTGAAAAGTTAGTTTGATAGAGGGAATATGGTGTTTAATTTTGATAACTAAATAAATTTAATTTTTTCAATTTTGTGAAAGTTGTATTGATTGATATTATATAATTTCAAATGTTTATTTTGTCAGCTCCATGGTCTCAGTATAGTCTCTCTTTGTATTAGGCTGACTTAGTCTCTGTTTTGCAACCTTTGCATCTCCTTGATGCTTTTAATGAATTTTACCTCATAAAAAGTATTGCAAATATTCTTATCGTACCAAAATGCAAAGAGTATTATAAAATGAGATACAGGAGTATGATATATATTATATACATTAGACCTTCGGAGTAATAATTCTAGTTTGAGAATTTCTGCTATACTTGTTAATGTTGGAAGCAGAAGAGATAATAGAGAGAAGTGCAAGATTTTACTTACAAAAATGATTGTAACTGTGGAGAATAAAATGATTGTAACTGTGGAGAATGTACTTCTATATTGTTTGGTGAAGTATTCTATGGTCATTACTGCAAGCTAGTAGCACCTGTATTTTTAGGTAAAAGAGAATATTGGCATAAAGATCTTGCATTACTGCTATTCTGCAGTGCACGTGTACTATACTTTCCTCCTTGTTCTTTAGACTCAGTGTACTTCTGTAATTTTGTGAACCACTGGATAGTGCCCCATCCGTATGCAGAGAAGAGAATAAATTATTCTTATGTTCCCTTTTTCTATTCTCTATGGAATGAATGCAAACAAGATTGTCTACTCAGAATTCCTAATTCAATGTTCATTGTTGAAGGTGAATAATTATGCTTTGACAATGCACTTGCGCCAGGCTCAGCAAAGCAACTCTATTCCGGGACGCTTCCATCCAGACATCTTCTAGTGTTGAGGCTAGTTCAGTTGAAGCTGTGGAACATACAAAGAAACAAGCCTGTTGGCATCTTGTCAGCTGTGATATAGGATGTATTAAGCGAATTCTATACTAATATTGTTTTTATTAGACTGAGAAAACGTTTGCGTGTTGAGTTGAGGCCACTTTGGTTGATGACCCTGATTAGTAGTTTTGGAATGGGCATCATCCAAATGGTGAAGGCCTCAAATATGCTAGTATTAAAGTGATATCAGGAAACTGGAGATGAGATATGCTAATTTCGCTATCTGCTATTCATATTCCAATGCAAAATCACCCACTTTATGACCTGTTCTTTATTAATAGGCTCAGTTTGTTATACAATTTTGGGCGATGGATGAGTTGCATTCTCTCTGTAGTTGTTTTCCTGTGTCTGAGAAGGGTGTCTTGATGATACACAGATATTGAGGCGCCATTGGGTGGATGAGGTTTTGCTGGTTCAGCTGGGTTTTAGTCCTCCAGCTTTGGCAGTCGGTGCTAGCTGAAGGGAACAGGTTTTCCTCTTCATGGTGTTGGCCAATGTGAGATGAGAATTATTACCCTCATTTAGTTCTATGGTGATAACTCTCTACTTCTGTTTAATCTTTTTCGGCAATAAGGCAGCGGTGTGCGTTCTGATTGAA
Organism: Lycium ferocissimum; assembly: GCF_029784015.1. Classification (NCBI taxonomy): domain Eukaryota; kingdom Viridiplantae; phylum Streptophyta; class Magnoliopsida; order Solanales; family Solanaceae; genus Lycium; species Lycium ferocissimum. The sequence goes on from NW_026725896.1 coordinate 204,265, forward strand.
CTCTTTAGCAAGAATAGCTGGATTTGATAGAGAATTGATAACAGAGCAAATTGCACACTGATTCTGGTTCTGGTTCTATTAGGTGTTAAAGTTACGTAGAGAGATAGAGGTTGGAGTAAGTTTGATTACTTTGACATATTTAGATTGAAAAAAAGTGCCTCTTTTACCCAACAGCAGGTCTTTTTTGAATCTAAAATCAACCAAAAAAAAAAAAAAAAAAAAAAACTTTTGGCAACTTAAAGCGAGGAGAAAAACAAATAAATATGGTAAGATTCCTTCAAAACATGTTGAAATTACTTAAAGCATTCTATAAATTTGAGACTCAATCCCTCCTCTCCTTCGAGTTTCTCTTGACTTCCAACATTACGTTATCTGTGTGGCAATATCTTACTATGTTAGAACCTAAAAAGTTTGGCTGTAATATTTGCTTTTAAAATTGCAATTTATGATTTCCCCCACTTTACGCAGCTTCAAGTTTTGACTAGTATACAATAAAATATTTGGTGGCATTCCGGTGATTCTCAAATATTTAGCGTTGTAATTGCCTAAAAACTACAAGTGTAATGATTTCGCCAATTAGAAACAAGAGGTATGAATATTTAATAGTTTTATAATATAGCACACAAAGCTTGAAAAGTTTTTTGGTAACCATTGAAAGATGTTAATTCAAGTAAATGCTTTTTTATTAAAAAAGGTCAAAGAATTATCTGACTTTTGGTGTGTTAGAAAATGTAACTTGTTAGGTTCAAATTTAATAGAGGTAAAAAAATCATAAGTTAGGAATTCTAACTTATGATTTTTAGCTTATTTTAATTTAAAAATAAGTGTTTAAAAATATTTTTTTATCTTATCTAAACATAACAAAAGTGCTTGAAAGTTATTTGACTTAAAAATCATTTAAAATAAGCCAATTCAAACAGGCTCTAGGTGAATTTTTCAGTATGTTTAAATTTTAGTGGACATAAATTTATTTCCGCACAAGTTGGTCCTAATACCTTGACTATATAAAAAATAAAAATAAAAACGTAACTAGAAGATAAAAAGTGAGAAATTTGTACTGCATTTCAAAAGAAACGTGTTGTATAATTGAAAGGCATATGGGAAATGAAGCGCGTCGATATGTGGCACCACGTCTTTTAGTTCTCACCCCCTCCTGTCCATAGGAAAGCCATTCATCTCTCTCTAATTTCCTTTTCTATTTTCCCCAATTCCCAAATGCCAAAACGGTACTTACTAATAAGTAATCCAATAGTATAGTAACAAACGAAATGAGCAAAAATCAAAAGCTTCTCTCTCTTGTTCATCTTCTTGTCGTAAAAAACAAGCATCAAAACAGTTAACTACTACTACTCTCTCCAGTCTAGTCCCAATGAACTCTACGGCAATGGCCAGCACTACTTCTCTATCTCTCCGCCCCCATTGTCCCTCTCTTCCTCCTTCTTCCTCTTCTTCTACTTTCTTCTCCGGTGGTTGGTCCCACAACAAGTTTATTTCCGTTTCCTTTTCTTCTTCTTCCTCTCAATTTAATAAGAAGATTTCAGCACGACGATTGGTGGTTGCTGCTGCAGCTGATTATTACTCCACACTTGGGGTCCCAAAATCCGCTAACAATAAAGAAATCAAGGCTGCTTATCGAAGGTTAGCTCGACAGGTACTGTATCCTTTTTTTGCGCTTTCTTTTAATTGTTCCCAGATAATTTGCTTTATGTATTTCCTCTTTATTTTATTCCTAGGCCATAAGTATTACTACTATCTTGGCTTAAGCTGTATTCATGAATTCTACTTCTTTCTGACTGTCATTGTGAATTGAGATAGCTAACATGAACAAAAACTGGTTAATTTTCTCAACTTTTTGATAATTTGGAAGTCAGTTTAAAGTTAGATTGGAACAATATATGTTTATTTAGCAAAGTTTCTGGTGAGGGTTTAATAGACATTAATAGATAAGCTGCTTTTTGTTTATTCAACCAAGATGTAGTTGTGCGCAGGGGTGATTTTATGTAGTAATTTTGGGTCACTCCAACCCATGGTCTCTCTGTAAAACTAGGTATTTTATGTATTTATTTTTTAAAATTGGTATAATATTAACTGCTGGAACCCATGCTACAAGAAGCCTAAATGGTGCACTTGGTTGAAGATTGAGTTATTTGCCTAAAGCATTAGGGATAAATTCCCACTTAATACATTTTTCCTTCTTTTTCAGTGGTGCACCCATATTCTAAAAATCGTAGATTCGTCTCTGGTTGTGGTTGTAACCAAGATGTGGTTGATAGTAGGAACGTGAATAGTAGAATGTTTCATTTTTAGTCTTCAATGAACCCTTATTTGATGATAGTTGACACCTTCAATACTTACTTTTGCCGTAGAGTAGTATTAGTTAAGTGAATTTAGTTTAGTTAAACAAGGTAGAGAGACACAGAGTAGGGACGAGATAAGAGAGGATTGATGGATTAAGAAATCACAAGGAAAAATTGGGAAGAGAAAGAAATAGAGTAGGGAGTAGCAAAATGGAATGTAGGAGGGAAAAGAGAAGAAAAATTATCAGAATGGGGTTGATAACTGCCGGAGAACCCTAACGGAGGGAGGGGAATGAAAGGTCACACGTTTCCCAAGGGAGAGAAAATAAGCCATTGTGCCCAAACACACCTTGCTTCAAACCCAGTTTAATGGAAGAACAGAAGATACCAAAGTAGATTGTCATTTTATTCGACAAAAGATTTAAATAGGGTGCATTTGACATGTTTTGTCAATTTGAGTAATCACATATAAGATGTTCTTATAAATCTTTTGCAAAAAAAAAATGTCATAGCTCTAGAATTGAGTATATTTGCCACAAGTTAGGAGCACACGATATGTATCCAATTTGAGGAACAGTGTTAAGAATGTTAATGTTTGGAAGTTGTAAATACGGCACGAATTCATACCTTGTAAATATGAATACGTTTAGAATTTCTGTAACTGTGTATTTAGGAGTAGAGATCCTTTATTTACCTTTTTCTGAACCTGTAAACATTGTTTAAACCGAACATGTTTGGCGGAATAATAAAGCAATTCATTCTCAAAAAGTCTCTTCTCTCTCTTTTTTTCATTTACGAAAACAATGGGATCTCATTAGTACAGTTATTGCACAAGCCTCTTGTTTTCAGAAAAAACTATTGTGTTATCACAACCAGATTTAAGCGAAGTATAATTGCTACTTGGCGATAAAGAAGGATAGTGGGTTTGCTTGGCTTATCTGCTGCTAATTCATAGTATATTTTGCTTAAAATATAAAGATAGAGAATTCAAGAAGTCCAAATCTGGAAGATGAGATTCCTTTTGCAAGCAATCGTGTCTTTCTTTTCTTTCTCTGGTGATGTTTGGTGTGTGGAAAAGGAAACTGAGAGACAATAATGACGCATGAGTTGATGCTTGGCGTCAGTTGCATAACATTAAAAGAGTTAATGTATGGTGTTAGTGGTTCAATAATGGATTTTACAAGAATGGACCAAATGGGCTCAATTGGGATCCATGCCATTTTGAAGCTATATATGGGTGGCTGAGAAAGTTTTTCTAGTTCATTTCTTATTCTTCCAATTTAGAATGACTTGTTGGAAAGTGCCGATTGGGTTGGCCCCGCCAAGAAACACATGAGATTGTTTGGGCATTGCTGGTTGCTGACAACTTCTAAGAGAACGTATTTGAGGCCTTCATCAAACCACTTTTTCTATTTGCACCCATGTGTATATTACTGATGACACTAAATGATACTTCTTCAAATTGTGACTCAGGTTGTTTGTGCATTTGAGCTCCAAGCTACAACAGAAAAGTAACCTTGTGGCTGACCATATATTATACGGAAAAGGCTCAAATATGCCATCCAACTATCGGAAATGGCTCATTTATGCCACTCGTCAATAGTTTGGCTCATTTATGCCATCGAACTATAGGAAATGGCTCATTTATGCCATCGAACTATAGGAAATGACTCATTTATGCCACTTATCAATATTTTGACTCATTTATGCCATCACTCGTTACCAAAATGACTCATCCATGCCATTTTTTATTAACGCCGGTTTTATAATACCAGATATGACACGTGGCCTCCAATTAGAGGTCTACGTCGTTTAATTAAACCAGCCCAATTTTAAATACCAAATTAATAAAATATCCGACCCATACACCTTACCCACCCACAACCATAATCTAGTTGGAGGCCACGTGTCATGTGGTATTGTAAAACCAGCTTTACTGAAATATGGCATGGATGAGTCATTTTTATTAACGGGCGATGGCATAAATGAGTCAAACTATTGATGAGTGGCATAAATGAGCCATTTCCTATAGTTCGATGGCATAAATGAGTCATTTCCTATAGTTCGATGGCATAAATGAGCCAAACTATTGACGAGTGGCATAAATGAGCCATTTCCGATAGTTGGATGGCATATTTGAGCCTTTTCCGTATATTATATGCCTTTGCTAATTATCAGTTTCCGTTCTTACTTCAATTATGTTATGCTACTCTTTAATCTGTTTTTTGTATGATCAGGACTGCCTCTATTCGTGAAGTAGCTTAGACTGAAAAGATGCTGATGCATTATGAATCATTGGTCTGCATATGCTATCTTTTTCTTTGTATTTTTTAATTGTTTATTTCTGTGCGTGTCCATAACATACATACTCTAGTAGGATGAGGAATCTTATGCTAATCTTACAACTACATGCTACACTTTACCCAGTTCCTTGGGCCTTCACAATTAAGATAGTTCCACAGCAACACGTTATTCTATTTTCCAATAATCTGTCTCTGACTTTTGATATTGTTTTACAGTATCACCCTGATGTCAACAAGGAACCTAACGCACCAGAAAAGTTTAAGGAGATTAAAGATGCCTATGAGGTACTATTTTTAACATCTGATCCCAGGCAGTTTTTCTTATTTCCTTCTGAAACTATTGATCTTCAGGTATATGTGGAATTTATACAGATTTTGGCATTGCCATCTTTATGTTCCCCCTCTCCCCTTTGCGTGATGGAATTACTATTTATCCACTTATTCAATCTATTTCTTCATTTATCTACCTTGGAAACTGCATTGGTTGTCTGACCACTAAACCCGAACTGATCCATTTCCTCATATATTCTGAAAATTGTCTGCTTTTTAACTAAGGTAGAAGTGTCATGTTTTAGCTTTCAAACTATTTAAAGGTTTAGAATCCCGGTATTAGTATTTTGACGTATTTCTCTTTTGTTTTTGACTCTTTTGAATCGACTCTGAAGTTTAACTGTCCAGGTACTATCCGATGACAAGAAAAGAGCATTATATGATCAATATGGTGAAGCGGGGGTAAAAAGTTCTGTAGGGGCCCAAGGTGGTGCTGGTGCTTACACGGTATGCCATAAATTCTTATTTTATGTTTTCAGCGTGATACTGCTGCTGTCATTCCAAAAAGATAATCTTAATTTCCTTTTAGTCCTTCCCAAATTAATATCCGCGTTCTTTAACCTTTTAAGTCATCTCGAAGGCACATCGTATGACCTACTTTTACTCCTCTTATGCAACTTTTATTCTATTCGTTGAAACTTTTATAGCCCAGCATGTTACCTCTAAACAACTCATTGATCAACTTTTTCTTATTTTCCTTGCCAATTGCAAGTAGGATTAAGAAATTGTGACTGAGGAAGTACTGAATAAAGTTCCAAATATCATGATCTTAAAGTTTGTCACATACTAACTTTGCTCCCTCTGATGGGAAGTGTTGACATTTGCTTTTGCTCATATCGTATGTTTAGTTTAGGCATTTCTCTAATTATGCAAGGGTTTGGAAGCAGTTATTTCCTTGGTGACTTTTAGGTGTGCCATCTATTTTAGCAGGAAGTTCAATTATGTTCTTGTACTATAGCTTACATACGCAATATCTGCAAGTTTTGGGAATTATAGTTGCCGGTATTTGTCCCTCCCGCCACTATAAGTGCTAATTTTTTTATTTTTCTTCTTCCCATCCCAATTGAAGAGGAAAATGTATTAAATTGTGAATTGAGAAGGTTCATAGAATTCTCTGTGTCATGCAATTGTCAAATAGGAAAAGAGTGATTTTCACTTCTGTTGAGTGGCATGCCATGGTTAATATCAGAAACTTTGCCATTTCTCCTCGCACCACTTAAAAAGGAGAAAAGGTATTAGTTTAATAAGATTATGAATTAAAAGAAGAATAGAATTCTTCATACCTATGTAGATAAGTGTATATCAATTTGCAAATAGAACGCCAAATGAAATAAGTTGAATCGAACGTTAATATCCGTTTACTTTCTGTTTTTTGCATGCTAGCGGAACGATTGGGTTTTGTTTGATGTAGGAGTGCTAGTTGGACTTGAGTCTAAGTAAATGCATCAATGTGTAAAGGTTGCGTTCGCAGATGCTAATCTTCTATTTTATTTACTTCTCCAAAAAAGGGTAAAATGAGGTTGTAGAAGAAAGTGGGAAGATACATAATAGTTGCATGGTTATATGGAAATTATCTTTAACCCTAATCTGTTTCTTTTTTGGTGAATTCTACTGCAGACAAATCCTTTTGATCTATTTGAGACATTCTTTGGCCCTTCTATGAGTGGTTTTGGAATGGATGGATCTGGATTTGGAACGCGCCGCCGCAGTACTGTTACCAAGGGTGAAGATCTACGGTGAGTCAGGAGCTGATTGGAATAAGTTGACACTTAAACAACTTCATTAGAATTCACGGGTGTACTTATAACAAAAAGGTTTTGGTCACAAGTATACTTCGTTAACCATGAGGAGAAAGCTGTTCCTGATAAGTAATATGCTAGCATAGTATGACAGGTAAACTTAGGAAGAATATAGCCTCGAACTGATATTATAGCACTGGTAGAACATAGTTCCCTTAGAACGAGAATTTGTACAATCAAGGAACTTCTCGAAATCATGGTCACAATTATTGCTAACCATGAGGAGAATTCTTATTCTGACAACTTGATAGGCTACCGTAGTATGATTGAACCACTGGTAAAACTTAGGTACAGAGGAGTCTCTAACTCTATTTCAAAGTAAAGCTGGAGTCTTCATTAGGAATCAGTTGTTATTAGATATCATGTATATTCATGTTATTGATCTATATTTATAACCTGAAGAAAAAGCTGAGTATAATATCAGCATACTTTTGTGCTTGAAATGGTCTTTACATGAATTGCAGGTATGCGTTTCTTTAACATGTCAATCCCTGAGATAAAGAAGTATGCCAAGTTCAAACTGGACGGGCTAATTGTGTATACTTGCACAAATAAAGCATAAATATTATCCTAGGAACATTGTTTACTTTAGAAGCATAAAAGTAGAAATAGATAGACATTATTTCATATAGACTATGAGTTTGCAGATTAAATGATATAATGGCAAGCCTAATAGAGTTTATTTACACTTCAATGCCTTTCAGTTACGACATGACATTAGAATTTTCAGCGGCTATCTTTGGAGCTGAAAAAGAATTCGAGCTTTCACATCTTGAAACTTGTGAAGTTTGTGCGGGAACTGGGGCAAAGGTAGGCTCCAAAATGAGGGTATGTTCAACATGTGGTGGCCGAGGTCAAGTTATGAGGACCGAACAAACACCTTTTGGCATGTTTTCACAGGTAATAGCGTATAAATCTATTCTTTTGGTGGTCTCAATAATTTAGGTTACATTTTTATATGAATTTGTTCGGATTTTTTTTTTTTCTTTATCACTTTCAATGGTCATTGGACCCTTATCCTCTAGAGCAGCCTTATTTGGTATTAGAAAATGAGTCTGTTTTCAGGAGTCCCGGGTCATTTTTAAGAAAACCAATCTGTTGCTATTGCATGTAAAGAGGATCAGCTGCTAACTAGGAGTATCAATTTTAGCCCATACAAGTATATCCTTTCCCAACATGTCTAGTTTGGGTTGGGAATAAATCCTTTAATGGGTCAATTTGGCACAACCCAAATTAAATCATCTGTTAAAAAAAAAAAAAAAAGAGTTCTTTTTCATTGATTATGTTTGTCAGTTTGTGTTCATCCACTTTCTTTCTCTACTAAGTAAAGAACCTTTTTAGCTTGATTTGGTAACTAAACAAATTATAAGACAAACAAATAAACAGATGAAGATGAAGCAGAGACTGTTAGTCACCTCTTTGTCCAAGTGCTTCTTTTGTGGAGAAGAAGCAGAGAACTTTAGTCACCTCTATATTCACTGCAAGATTACCTTTCAGACATGGAGTTTATTCATCAATTTGAAAGGGTTATCAAGTGCCTGAGAAAATTGTAAAAGTCCTGGAGATTTGGAATAGTTATGGCAGCCTTTCTGGCCACAAAGAGAGATGGAGAATTATACCAGCCTGCATCTGGTGGTCTGTGGAGCGAAAGGAACCTTAGATGTTTTATAAATAAGTGTAATTCTTTACAGAAGATGAAAATGAACTGTCTTGCTTCATTCTACTTTTGGTGTAAACAGGAGTATATGGAAGATCTAGAATTATTTATGGATGTCTTAGGTTCTATACAAGTTTTTGTTATTGGATTGAAGATCTTCTGAATAATCCTTCGTAACTATGGAGACCTGTAACTGTTTGTGGCAGGTCTGATTTTTGGATAAATATACAAGTGTTACCTCCTTTTTTTTTTTTTTTTTGTCAAATGGAAGGAACATGATATTGGATTAGGCGGGTCAGGTTATGATTGAATGTTTAGCCCAAATTGACCAACTCTGGGTGGTTTAGGCTTTTTTTTTCTTTTTTTCTTTTTCTGATGAAGTCAGTGGTTGTATTGAAAAGCATCAAGTAGATGCAAGAAAGTTACAAAGAAAAAGTAGGTGATAACTCCAGAAAATTAAAAAATAAGTAAGATCTGGGAGTTAAAGCCTATAGCACAAACTCAAGGCTGTTAAGCCATTGAAAGGGAACTAATGAAATCTAAAAGGGAAATGGCAATTGACTTGAGCCTTGAGTGCTCCTTTCAAGGTCTGTTCGAAACTCGCTGGGTGCAAACAATTTTACAGGGGAAAGATTGCTATGGAAACTCCTTGCCGAGGGGCCTGTGCACCCTCGGGATTAGTCGGGGCTCAAAGAGATTCAGTAATCAAAAAATTGCTTCGTTTACAGGGGAAAGATTGCTCCAACTAAAAAGATTCAGTAAGCTTTTAGGTCTCAAGGAGCAGTTAGGAGTTGAAATCCCATCAAAACACCTGTTGTTTCTTTCCATCCATATACACCAAAATATACAGGCTGGTACCATTTGCCAGATTTTCTTGATGGATCTATCCACTTTCTATGGACTCCAACTTGCAACTGCTTCTTTTAGGGTGAGTGGTTTAGTTATGATCCATATACTAACTCAACCTGTTTTAACTCGGCATAATTTGGCCCACCTTACCAATTTGCCACTCCTACTGCTAACAGTGTCATTTTTGGAACACTGGGTTTTACTTGAACACCATCAATATTGCCTATAATTAACTGTGAGGCTGACTATACATGTTCTAGAAGATCAGGTGGCTTCTGGGTAGTGTTCAAAGAGGCTCAGAAAGTTCTTAGAAAGATTTACATTGAAGGGGTTATTCAAAGAGGTTCGAATTCCTTTGGCAGTTTGAGCTAATAACGTCTTTCCAACTCCTATGGAATAATTAGGTAGGCAAGACGAAGTGCTTCTGAACTGATGCTGCTGAATCTGTGATTAAAATTAAGTATATATCTTTTTCTATAATTGAAATTAAATACGTCGTACTTAATAGAAATAATTTTGGCTGAAATGAACTAAAATTATTTAGCTTGCTTTTCAGAGAGCTAGCATCTAGGATGTGGTGAAAGTTTTCATTATTAAAGAAATCAAGGGTAAGGCTTTACTTTGCATTTTTAGTTAATTGGAAAAATAATCAAATATAATCTAAAATCATGTAGCAAAATGATATGCATAATGGCATGACTACTGCAGATAAATGATGAATGCCCCAATTCAGTCTTTCCATGCACAAGGAGGTGCTAATGGTTGAAAGAATCTCTAGTTAAAAATTACTTGTTTGCCTGGATGCTGTTATCGTTCCGGTTTATTAACTGATATGACATATTTATTTTGTTTTAATCTTTTTGCTGAGCGTTTCTTTTTGTTTTGCTGATTGGTTGTTTGATCTCTTGATTCTTACATTGCTTGGCTTTCTTATCTTTGTCACACGAAAACTATATATTCATACTCATTTTTTCATTTTCCATCTATTCGGATTAAGTGTAGGTTTCTGTCTGCCCAAAGTGTGGTGGGGATGGTGAAATGATCTCTGAATATTGTCGTAAATGCTCAGGCGAGGGGCGGATACGAGTGAAGAAAGATATAAAAGTCAAGATACCCCCTGGAGTGAGCAAGGGCAGTATCCTCAGAGTTGCTGGTGAGGGTGATGCAGGTCCTAGGGGGTATGTATTCAAGTTATACAGTTGCATATCTGTAACAATAGTCTGCATACATTGTGGTTCAGTAGAACATCCCTGGGATTCTTGCATGTTCAGTAAAACAATGTGTTGACAATTGCATGCATAAATTTCTCTTTTTTATTCTTTTGGTGGGGGGTCCCTATAATGGTTCTTCATAATTATCCCTGCTGGTGTGTGTATATGCAGGGGGAGGACCCACGTACACACACCTACAGTGTGATAATCTTTCAGCAACCTTTAGCTTATTAACTAAGTCAATTTTGAGTGTTGTCTTCAAAATATGCTTTACTCACTCCGTAAAGAGAGAGAGAGAGAGAGAGAGTAAAAGGACAAGATGCTGCCTTGCCTCCTTTACAGAAACATGTTGTTACCTTACCTATAAACAATTAGACCCATGACAACACCTTAAAAAATGAAATACGAGAAGAAAAGTTCAAGCTATCCTTAAACTTATTTCCAAGATTTCCATGTTCATCCATTAACCATGCTCATTATTTTCCAAATTTCATCTGTCAAATGCCAGGTTGGTTTAAAAAATGATTGGTTCAAGTTGGGCTAGGAGAAGATAGAAATGAAGACTTATAGTAGGAGGCTTTTCATTTCTATTAAGATTATTTCGGATTAAGAGTGTGTTTAATTTTATTTATTCTACACAATCAGTGGGACTTTTCTAGCGAAGTGATGTCGCGATCTTAGGAAATATAGGGGTTCCCTCTTGCTGTTTCGGACATATGAGGAATGCAAGTGACATTTTTGATTAAAAGTTAAAACTAGCACGTTTGGATGAGTGGTCAACAAATACTCCTTAGTCCCTGGCTATGTTGCTCATATCCTCAAAAAATTTCACAACACCCATATCGGATCCTCAAAAAATGCATTATTTTGGAGGATCCAATGCGAGTGCAACAACATTTTTAGAGGATTCGAGCAACATAGGTCCTTGGTAAAAAGAAAAATACTCCGTAGTCCTGAATTCCGTCTTGGCTCTAACATATAAATCTTTAATCAGTTTAAATAGACTCCTAACAATTGTTGGACCTAAAGTAAGTGTACAAACATGACGAACTGGTTTGAATTTCCTGTATGAACCTTTTCCTTCCATTATGTTTTGTTATTCTCTAAGTCTGCATGGATGGGTAGAGATTCTAGATCTTTGAGAAGATCTCTTATATGTGATTTTGGTTTACCTCGTTTCCTTCTAACATCTTGAATCATCATGGTGGGAAACCTCCGGGCTGGTGGATTTGGAGGTCTAAAGAGGATATGATAACCATCTCAGGCAGCCATTTCATTTTATCTTCTATGTGTTATTTGTACCTTTTGTCGGATGTGATAATTTTCCAAGAGAGCCAATCGCCTAAATGATCTGTCCTATACTTTTATGCAATGTCTCAGTACTCTTTTGCTGGCCTTTACATTGTCAAATGCTTAATTGTATGGTAGAAAAGGGAAAGATATAAACCCTTAATGTGATTTCTGAGACCCTGAATCCATCACATATTAGATGTTCATATACAAATTGAGATTGAGAACATATAGCTCAGGTTCTTAGTTGATTTATTACTATGTTTTGCAGGGCCCCGCCTGGAGATCTCTTTGTCTATCTTGACATTGAAGAGATACCTGAGATCCAAAGAGATGGCATAAATCTAATTTCAACAGTTTCAGTTGGTTATCTAGATGCTATACTTGGGGCTGTTGTTAAGGTAATTTTACATGAACTTTGCCTGGACTCCTGTCATATTCTGATAAGAATGTGAAATAAGATCGTGAACCCCAATAATCTGTATATTGCTGTAACGCTGTTCTTATTGTATCAATGTAAACAATGTTACTCTCAAGATAAAGCATGTCTAGAAGTATTGTTTAAGAGCCTAGTTTCATATGTTATTGGTGAGTCAGGAAAATAGAAATGGAGATTTATCAGTAAGAGTTCAAATTGGTTCTCATAGATATTGGTGCTTGCTCCTTCCAAATGAGCATCTTTCAAGATATTGCCCCTATCAGATCCAGGGGCAAGGTACATCTACTTGAAAAAGAGACAAACGAATACAAGATTCTGAAAACTTCACAAGTTTTTAAATTTCCTCAGACAACAGATGCATGATAGTACTGTAATTCTCGTGCCATATGACGAGATCCTTCTATATTCTATGTTTGTCCGCTTGGAGGATTTGTCTTTCTTCCTAGGTGAAGAAAGAAAGGGGGGTGTGAGAGAAAGAACCAAAGCTTGGCATCTGTACAAGGCCACCTCATTTTGCCCTCCTTCAATTGCCTTTGTTGATATCATTATTCTTAGTGCGTTTCCTTCTCCCTGATGTTCTCCTCAGGTTAAAACAGTGGAAGGGATGGCCGATCTCCAGATTCCTCCAGGCACTCAACCTGGGGATGTGCTTGTCTTGGCAAGGAAAGGTGCACCGAAGCTGAATAGGCCATCAATACGTGGTGATCACTTGTTCACAATTAAAGTTGGCATACCAAAACGCATCAGGTGCGCAAGTGTTAAGTTGTAGATGATGAACTAATTATACATGTCTGTTTTCATATCCACTTGTGTCACTCTGCCTAATCACATTCCTGAGGAGTATGCCGGACACGGTTGGGAACTAATTTCATGGATAAGTTTAGGCTTAGCTTATAGTTTTTCTCATGATAGAATGGAGATTGTCCTTGCTGATTTGATCTAGAAAAGAACCAGGAGTCAAAATTGAAGCTGAGTTTCTTTCACTCTTATAGCTCGTTTGCCAGCCAGCCTAGTGGTCATATGTCCTGATTTCAGGAGTTAAAAAATAAAAGGGAAGGGAACTGTTACTCAGGACTGGTGAAACATCCATATACAACTCATCAGTATACCCATCTAATTTTGTTTATTAGTATCCTCTGCATACAAATGCCTATGGAGCAAACTATTCCCTCTGGGCTTCTGAAATGGTGCTTTTAAAATGAACATAGGAAATGATTTTCACATATAAAACAGATCTGATCTTTTAACACGAGAATTTAGGGCTTGTAAGTAAGTGCTCTCATAATTGCTTCTGTCTATGCATGGTCAGAACTTCATGCATGGTTCTTTATTTTGCAGTGTGAAGGAGCGTGAATTGCTTGAAGACCTTGCTTCTCTAAATAAGGCATCAAGCACTCCCCGTACAAAAACTCGCCCGACGGTTCAGCAAACTGGTATATGATTACTTCTTGATTCATCGATTTCTCAATTCTCGATACATGAATTATAGCAATAATGACAATGGGTTGTGACATTAGTGAAACACGATGAGGTCCAGAGACAGAGAGTAGAAGAGAATGATCTGTCACTTGTTTGGCTGATTTTAATGGATATATACTTCCAAATATTTACTTATCTTATCAAACAGAAGTGGATATATCCTTCCAAATAACTGTTACCTCTTATCTTTTTTGGAACTAAGACCTGGGCTCATCTGTTCTGTAAGAGATGCTATTGATGAATATGAAAATGAACCATTGGCGAGTTCACTGATAGGTTTTGGCTACTTTTAACGGCAACAACAGGAAGCGTGGGTAGTTGGATAGTTACTTAAACACCCCAAGATCAACCACTAAGTTTGAGTTGGAAATTTGTGTGATGCTTCAGGAAGTTAAAACTGATGCAAAATGTGAGAGAATATGAGGAATATAGTATTACTTGTGAATTGAGAAATGAAGTAATTGATTATACCCCCTACTATATGAAAGCTCCTTTATGTTTCTTCACCTAGAATATTCGGGAAGAGGAAATCCTTTTAAAAGGGTGCTCTTGGAAATATATCCAATGCAGTTTGGATGAGGCATGCAGCTCAGAGAATTAGAGCACATGATTATACGAACTACAGTCAAGTCTTAGGATCCCTCCTCTATACAATTGTCCCAAAACCGAAAACACTTACCAGTTACCACGCTGAGGATAGGAAAAATATGCTCTGAATCACTCACAGTATCGACTATCGAAGGTTAGAATTTCTGCTTGCTCCAAAGGGAAACACCTGTTGCTCTTGAGTGTATGAAAATTATGATCAGGTTAAGTAAGCCAAAAGTCATGGCACTTAGGTGTTGAAATGAATATCTCATTTACAGTCAGTACAATCCTTTGGCATAAAATTTTACTCATCTTGTTTCTGCTTTGCAGCTAAAACTACAGAAACTCCAGTAAGTTCAGATTCAACTGCAGCACAAACTGATGAGTCATCAGAAGATCAAGATGATCCATTGAAGAAGTTAACAGATTTTGCTGGGTAAATTTCTTGATTATTATTCTTTAACTAGGAATTTTCTTGGAAGTATTTAGTTCTTGGTAATTAGTCTTCCACTTGAAAGATGCTTATGTTGTTAGACCACACGTAGTTCACCTATTTTCGGTCTAAAACCATGGGTAGATCCCATGATCATAAACCATTTAAGTAGTTTTGCTGTATGAATTCAGCAACCTTGCCAGAAAATAGATGTACTTACATTCCCAATAAAATTTGCACCAATGGTATCACGCTGACACTTCCAATTAGCATCGCCATAATTCTGCAATAATTGAACTTAACTACGTTTTCTTTGGTTTTCTTGAAAGTTCAAGTGCTCTAATTAAATTTTACTGTCTGTTGCGAATATTTCTTGCTTCTAAGTAAAGGTTTGTGATTGCAGGTCTGTCGTAAATGGTGCACTAAAATGGTTAAGAGACAATTTGTAATCCTCAGTGATGGGATACTGCCTCAACAATCCTCTTTTATAGGACAATGGCGTTGAATTTTATGTGCTTCAAAACAGCCATTACAGGATCTGCGGCCTTTCATTTCTTAGAATAATTTTTTGTTTATTCTACTTGAGAAGTTGAATCCAGCCACCCTATTCTTTTAGGAAATCTAATCCTTCGCCCTTGTAAATTCTGGCAATACGTTGTCTCCACCTCAAAGAAGTCCATGACCATGAGTTGGATTCTAACAGCTATTTTTATGTAAGAAATTTTGTATGTCATCAAGCATTTATAACAGAAACCGACAAATATCCGAACATTTGGTATTTTCTTTGTCTCTAGGTAGATTACTTCCATCTTTGTCTACCTGAAATAATTTGCGGTGTCCAATGTCACGGCCATCAAACGGAGAGGGGAAAACACGAACTCCTTTGATGGGTGCAAATGTTAAAAATATTTGGATTTTCCTTAATAAGTATGTAATTGGATCGATCAAAGGTCGCATAAATCTAAACTACCAGATGGTAGATTTACGCAAATGTTCCCTATTTAGGCCATTAGTTAGATTTTGTCCCTAGTTAGTCCTCGAGACCAACAAAATATTAGACACTGGCTTAAACTAAAAAATTTAAGACCGTAATTGAACTTTCTTTAATAAAATTTTATGTTTGCTCACATAAACCTTTGGATTGTGGTCTAAAAATTTTCTAGGTTATAAAAGAAACGACAAATTATGAAACAACTGTCTCAAAAAGAGCAATCAACGAAAATTTATGTTATAATCTCCGCATAGTTGCACATTATTCACGTCACAGCTACACTACTTTGTATTACGACCCCCAAGCATTCATCTCCGGTGCATACATACAGAAAATACAAGGTAGATTAATGCTAAAACTCGAATAAACCATCATGAATAAAGCATGATATTTTTGGCGGTCAAAATCAAAAGGCATCATGAACAAAGCATGATTCTATTTTGCTACAGTCCAACAGATTGCTACAGAGCTTGTTCACCCAGAAAATGTTCGTGATTGTTACACTTATGAATCTGCACGACTTTGCAAAAATAAGAGCACAACCGCAACAACCATTGGAGCTGATATCATAAACAGAGCCAATGAAATATTTGGTGTTGTTATCTCCGGTAAAATCACACTTCCATATTTTATAACTGCTCCTCCCGCAACTGAACCCACTCCCAGTTTCACCAAGAAGTTCAAATCCTCCTGTGCGTCACCAAATTTCAAAAACCGACCTCACAATTCAGTACTAGGAAAATAAAATAGAAACAATGGTTACTTTTTCGTGAGTTTAACACCCAACTATTAGTTATTCCTTTTTTCTACTTTAACTATCACCAATTCACCATCTATGTAACACACCCTGAGTTTAGGTATATATTAAAACACTACTCGATATTTCCTAATGAACTATCACCATTTACTCAACTATGTGCGTTTTAATACACACATGGTGATAATTCAGGTAGAAAAAGGAAACAACAGATAGTTGAAGTGTGAAATTAGCAAAAAAGTAATAGTTCAGGTGTGTTTTTTACCATTATCTGAATAAATTACTCGTCATCAGACAAAACTTTGATGGTCTCTTAAAGATAAAGGGAGCGAGAGAGTAACCTGGGGTAGGAAAGGAAGGCCAGGTTCATCAGTGCTGGGATTTGCTTGGTCATTTCTGGGGTCGGAAGCTCGGGCAATCATGGGCGTCTTAGAGGAGGAAGTCAGTTGGACAGATTTTGGTACGAGGAAGCTAACGCCGGCAGCATTTGTTGGCTGAAGAGACGA
The DNA here is from genome assembly GCF_029784015.1 of Lycium ferocissimum. Lineage (NCBI taxonomy): Eukaryota > Viridiplantae > Streptophyta > Magnoliopsida > Solanales > Solanaceae > Lycium > Lycium ferocissimum. The sequence goes on from NW_026725896.1 coordinate 221,194, forward strand.
AATTGAGGTTGAGGTTGCCAGAAATTTGATAGCGTTTGGTCGCATTGCGGTAGCTTCCATGTCTCCAAAATGGCAACTGAATCTCCACTGGAAGTGGCCGCCTAGAGAAGAACACTGGTCAGTTTGCGTACATAATAGCCACAAACTTTTTTGACGCTCCTCATCCAATTGGCAAAAGAGCTGGTTAGTTCTTTTTTCTCTTTTACCTCTCAATAAAATTAAGGGACTTAAAAATGAAATTGACAAATTGAAAGTTCCTATATTTTTCATCTCATTTTATGCCAACATATTTGATTAGACACGAAATTTAGGAAAAACAATAAGTTTCTTAACCTTATCTTCATAAATTTGTCATGACATTGTGTGGCTAATCATGTCCGTAAGTGAAATAAAAAATTTAAAATTAAAACATTTCAAATATGGGAGGAGCTCGTTCTCTTTAAAGTAAATTAAAATAAAAAATATCACATAACAAGTAAGTAGGCGTTTGGCCATCGATACAAAAAACAAATTCACTTTTTTTGGAATTTTTGAAGTTGGAGTTGTGTTTGGCCATAATTTTTGAAATTGTAGTTTTTAGTAAAATGTAATTGTAAAAAAGTGAATTTTTTTTTAAAAACAAGTTTTTTGAGTTTTTGGTATTCCGGAATACAACTTCAAGTTGTACTCGGAATATTAATGGCCAAACGCCCAAAAGTGAAAAAAAAATTCCGGAAAAAAATGAATAATTTTTATGGCCAAACGGCACCTAAATTTTATGAATAGAATTTTCTTTTTATCTACAACTTTATTAAAGAAAAGAATTATGTTTTTGATGTATCCACTTTTGAGATCTCTTAAACATGAAATATTAGGGATTTTTGCATGAACTAAATCAAGTATTAATCTGAGCGTTTCATTTTATGTGTTTTAGTTTAATTGAGCATAAAGTTTAAAAACAATTAGAGAAACTTTTGAATCTTATGATTTTAAACTAAAGATGTGTATAACGTACAAAATTCTCTAAAAATTTGTGATTTAAAATGCGTCATGTGGTATGTCGGGTAATTAAGTAAATATAGAAAGTAACATTTGTTTTGAAAACAATTGATAAGGAAAGTAAAGCACATAAATTAACATCACAACATTATGTACATGATAAAATGTTCTTATTTTTCTTTTAAATTTTTATAATATCAGAGTACACGTGAATTCCTCAATCATATAGGATTTCACAATATGAAATACTTAAATGATTTGATTTTGAATCTCGGGCTATTTAGTTTAGGCTTAATGCATATTCAACTCTTAAACTTGCCCTTTTTTTTTATTTTGACACCTCAACTAAGTGTTGTTTCTATTGAATCCCTGAACTTGGCCTCAAAGTGTGTCAATCAAACACAATCCAACTTACATAACATATATGGTGAGTTTCATTTTTTTTAGCCTTGTGCGTGAACGTCAATCGCATCCTACGTGAAAAATTCAACCAATTAAAACCCCCACGCATTTTAATTATACACATCATGAAAATATGTGTATAACAACCTTTTTCAAGAACCAAGCAAGTTTACCAACCAGAATTGAAGACCGGTCTTTTGAGATTGATTTTGAAGCTTTTTTGGGATACCGGAATAACATAATAGGATCCGGTGTTGCTTAATATTTTTGGCTTCTTATTTAATTTTCCAGCTTTGATTTTTAATTTTTAGTTCAGTTTTCGGCTTTAGTTTCAATTTTGATTTCTTATTTTTCAGTTTTGTTATTTGATTGGTTTAAGTGGTGCTTCTTCACTTGTATAACATAGTAGCACACTTCTTCCTATTTGATGTGTATAATTAAAATAAGTGTGGTGTTTTATTTGATTCAATTTTTCACTTAGGATGCTATTGACCTTCACACGCAAGGCTAAAAAAAAATGAAACTCACCATATATATTACTATATAAGTTGGATTGTGTTTGATAGACATACTTCTTCATTACGCATACATTTAAATATATATAGTGGTTTAATAGGAACAACGCTTAGTTAACAAATACAAAAAAAAAGGACAAGTGTAAAATCTATGTCTCATGATATGCATTAATAACTTTGTTTACCAAGCTTATTTTCTCCCAAAAGATTTTTATTTTTTTAATAAATGCTTATTTTAAAAAAGTGAGGTGTTTGGCTGCGATGTTTTTATAAAATAAGGTGCTTTTAGGAAGTAGTTAGAATAATTTTTCAGAGCTAAAAAATGGCCGAAAGACTTTTTTTAAAAAACAACTTAACATTTTTGAGAAAAATACACATGTAAACACTTTTTAAAAGTTTCGTTAATCATAAACACTAACTTGTCAATGATGGTTCAAAAAATACTTTTTAAATTAATTGGTCAAACACAAAACACTTTTAGCCAAAAGTCTTTTTTTGACTTTTTAAAATAAATTCGTTTCTGTAAGTTCAATTCAAAAAGAAACAACCCATTTATAAATTTTCCCTCTCGGTTGAAACTGCTTGCTTTTCCTCTGTAAATTGTTCCCTCTCAGTTGAAACTGCTTGCTGCAGGTTCTCTTTGCCACTCTGTTTTAGAGATTCAAGCTCAATTTCCAAATCTTTGACCTGTCAAAGACCACCCAGATGGTAATATTAGCATCATTATCATAACACAAAATAGTCTAAATAACTCCCCTGTCCGTAAAACAGACAAAGGCCAGCTATAACATAAGCTCCAACTCTTGGTACAACGAAGCTATTGGTAAAAAGTCTGAATCTAAAAGCTAAGATAAGCTTCTAAGTGGTAAAATGGTTGCTAATATGTATCTGTAAGAATTACCTAGCCCTTTCATAACCCTATTTCCATTATCCACTTACACTTAAGGTGGAATGAGTAGGCATGAGGGAAGTGTGACGTATTATGTAAGGAAATATCTGACTGAACTTCTTTACAACGGAAAAGAGTGGTGGCAAGGAGGAAAAAGTACAAAAGCACGCACAGGCTGACAATTTTGAACATATGAAAGGAGCTTGTCATTACAGAGCTTAGCTGGGGGTAGGATATTACAGGAAAGGGATGTCTGAAGACAAAAGTTGCTGAGACTGCTTATACTAGGTCACTGTTTGAACCAATTCTTCTGGAAATTTCACAAGAATTAACTAAACGTCAATCGCATCGTACGTGAAAAATTCAACCAATTAAAACCCCCACGCATTTTAATTATACACATCATTAAAATATGTGTATAACGACCTTTTTTCAAGAACCAAGCAATTCAGCCAACCAGAAATTGAAGACCGGCCTTTTGAGATTGATTTTGAAGCTTTTTTGGGATAGTGGAATAACATAATAGGATCTGGTATTGCTTAATATTTTTGGCTTCTTATTTAATTTTCCAGTTTTGGTTTTTTATTTTTTATTTTTCTGTTTTAATTTCCAATTTTGATTTCTTATTTTTTAGTTTTGTTATTTGATTGGTTTAAGTGGTGCTTCTTCACTTGTATAATATAGTAGCACACTTCTTCCTATTTGATGTGTATAATTAAAATGAGTGTGGTGTTTAATTGGTTCAATTTTTCACGTAGGATGCTATTGACCTTCACACGCAAGGCTAAAAAAAATGAAACTCACCATATATATTACTATATAAGTTGGATTGTATTTGATAGACATACTTGAGGCCAAGTTCAGGGATTTAATAGGAACAACGCTTAGTTGAGGTGTCAAAATGAAAAAAAAAAAGGACAAGTTTAGGGGCGCATATGCATTAAGCCTTTAGTTTATTTCTTCTTTTTTTAGAGCCTGTTTGGATGGCTTAAAAAAAACAGCTTATACATTTTGCTTTAAATAAGCTAAACCAAACGGGCCTCATTATTTTTTATTATTATTTTAAGACAAATGACTTATAAGAAAAACACCAAAAACAAAGGTCAATCAAAGAAGTTTTTGAGCAACTTATAAGAGCCCGTTTGGATTGGCTTATTTTTAAAGTTACTAAACAAAACACCAAAATCTTAAACCAAAGCTTATTGCCTTAAATATCATCGAAAAAAAAAAATAAGTTCGGTCAGTCCAACTTATTTTTTTCGCTTATCACATAAGTCTATTTTCAAGAACAACATACTTTATAAGATTCGCATATTTAGATAAACTAAGCTTAAATGGGTCCAATTATTTTTTTGAAAACACTTATTTTAAGACAAACGATCAATTTTTAACACAAAAACAAATTGGCCACCAAACACTAAAATAAAAGAAACCTTTTTTAAGCCCAACTTAGTCCCAATCCAAACGGGCTCTAAGCCAATCCAAACGGGCTCTTAATTGCCTTTTTATATCTGGCCCACGAAAAACGAGGGTCGGATTCGATTTGCTGACCCGGTCCACCAGCAAAGAGCGGGATTCTTGTTCCTTGTCGCCAAAGAAAGAAATATCCTCATCCCTTATAAGACAAATCATCGAATAAATTTTCCTTCCCAAACCTAAATTCACAAACTCCAAAATCCCGTGTGATCAAGATGGTGTTAGCACAATTAGGGGGGAGCATCTCGCGTGCTCTCCAGCAGATGAGCAATGCCACAATCATTGATGAAAAGGTCCTCAACGAATGCCTCAATGAAATCACACGTGCTCTTCTTCAGGCCGATGTTCAATTCAAACTTGTCCGTGATATGACAACGAATATCAAGAAGATTGTTAATCTTGAGGATCTTGCTGCTGGACATAACAAGCGTAGGATCATCCAACAGGTTTAATTTTCTTTTCAGCGAAAAATTTGGCCTTTTTTTTATATCAATGTGATTCTTTGTTAATTGCTTCCGAATTTGGTAGATTTTCCTTACCTGTAGGAGTTTATTTTGAGATTTCTCGATTTTCAGTCTTTTGTCAGCAGTGCTTGCTCGCTTTCTTTGCGTTATCTCATCCAATGTTGCTTACCCTTGTTGTTAGTGACTGTTTATATGAAGTTCCTCTTGGGTTGCAAATGGGAAATCAGTGTTTAATGGGTATTTCACCAAGACATTCAGATAATTTACGGTATGAGAGATGCAAGTTTACTTTTCCCCAATAAAGAGCAGCGCAATTTCAAATTTGGTTGAAGAAGCAAGTATTGTGAGAATTCATCATGAATTGGCTCGCTTATCATTATAAATTTTGTTTCTAGTGAAGAAGAAAAGAAGACAAGCAAATGAACTTATAGGCCGTCTTTCAGGATATCCCTTTTCATTTTTTGCTTCCTTTTTATGATGCTTAACTTGTTTTTTGTTGCGTCTAGTCGGAGTTCCATTGATTTTTCTGTTTCTTATCAATTTTATATTTCTTTTTCCCACACCACCTTCTTTTATCAACTCAAGATAGTTTTTTTTTTCATTTGTGTAGGCTGTGTTTAATGAGCTGTGCAAGATATTGGATCCTGGGAAGCCTGCATTTACACTGAAAAAGGGGAAACCTAGTGTTGTAATGTTTGTTGGTTTGCAAGGTGTGTTCATTTAATCTTCTACTTTAGGTGTATGTTATGTAACAAAGCTTATATGTGAGCAGTAAGTATTAACTATCTGAGCAGTAAGTATTATTTGGTGCAATAATTGTAATGCACACCAAAAGCTTTTTCCTTTTCAATTAAAAAATGGTATCCTTATTTCTTTTATGATTCGCGCAGGGTCTGGAAAGACTACAACATGTACAAAATATGCTTATCACCACCAGAAAAAGGGTTGGAAGCCGGCTCTAGTGTGCGCAGATACCTTCAGAGCTGGTGCTTTCGATCAATTGAAGCAGAATGCAACTAAAGCCAAAATTCCTTTTTATGGAAGGCATATCCTCTTCTGAATCTATTAGTTTCATTCTTATTTAAACGTCTTTAGACTCGTGATGCTCATCCTACTATCTAATGATGATCAATATTCCTCTTTTCTTCTTCCTGACAGAAGAAGCTGAAACTCCTCGTTTTTATTAGCTAATTCAATCAATAAACAATGTCATAGGTCCATAAGCATTGCCAAATTTAAAGTGCATTTCGATAAGGAAAGCGGAGAATGGAATCTGACGAGCATTGCCTGATGCATGAGAAAAGTGACTTGTACTTGGCTAAGGAGAATGACAAGATTAGAGTTAATTAGCTGACAGCTGCCGATGAGTCATCATATTAGTAAAGCCCAATCCTTTAGAGTAACTAGCTTGAATTCTCTATTAGTTACCTCAGTCTCTCCTAATTAGTTTCTCTCCTACACTTCCATCCTACTTCTTAGTCCACCATCTCTTATTTATAGATCCTTGTTCATGTCCTTGAAAGAACTCTGTAAAATATTTTATATCTAAACTTTTAGGTATTTATATCTAAATTGATCAAAATATTTAAAAGATTGCTACTGTGTCGAGTGTGCCCCATGAGCTAATGATATGGTACTTTGAATGGTAGAAGGGAACAAAAAAGTATAGTACATAATTAACTGTTGATTTTCTGGTCATCAAATTGCCTCTCCTAATTTGGCAGAAGATTGTCTACTTTTTGCATTAAGCTTTTCAACTTTTTCCTTAAAATCCTTTTAAACCAAATTTTCCTCCATAAGGGAAAATGAGGGGAATAAAAATAAAGCTATTCTTATTGTTGCTAGGTTATAGGAATATACAGTGTACTGGCTTTAAATGGAACTTACTGTTGTTGCGTGTCATATGAATCGGACTGAACCTGTAATTAGCAATCAGGTCATTTTGAACTGTATCACTGTTCTAATCAACACTATAGGGCATCTTGTTTTAATTGAATGAATGTTTCTGTAACAGCTATACAGAATCAGACCCGGTGAAAATAGCTGTGGACGGTGTGGAAACATTTAAGAAGGAAAATTGTGATCTAATAATTGTGGACACCAGTGGGCGCCACAAACAAGAAGCAGCTCTTTTTGAAGAAATGCGACAAGTTTCTGAAGCAACGGTATGGTTTACTATGCTCTATATTTTTCCTTTCATTAGATGCTCATCTTATTGTTTTCCGCAGAAACCGGATCTCGTGATATTTGTTATGGATAGTAGTATCGGACAAGCTGCTTTTGATCAAGCTCAAGCATTTCGACAAAGTGTTGCAGTTGGAGCCGTGATTATTACTAAGATGGATGGCCATGCTAAAGGAGGTGGCGCCCTAAGTGCGTAAGTTTTTAATGGTTTGGCTGTAGGCTTAAAAATGTTTCTTCTTATAGTTCTGGGTATTCTCATTTAACTGCAGAACATATGTTAAGCTCATGTTGTCAGTTTTTTAAGATTTGAACTTCAAGCCATGGTAGCCCAAAGTTGCAGGCCGCTGCTGCTGCTGCTGTTGTTTCTTTTCTTTTTTTGGTGATATATGCTGTTAGTTTGCTTTTCACTGGTTAAGAGGGAATCTCTGTTTGTTTACCCGTTTCTGTCGCATAAATACTCTAGTTAACTGTTAAGATATTCCTGCAGAAAATGATTATTTCTTTATCAAACAAGACATAGAAATTGATGCTGCTGCTTAAGCCTTGAATATTTGGTTTGTACATCGGTATTGATAATATAATTTTTCTTGAAGCCTTGAAATTTTGAAGTTGCTTTATGGTTCAAAAAGCAGTAAAAGTGCAACTTTTATGGCTTCTTGGATCCAAAAAGATAAAAAACTTATAACTGCCTCTATAGCGGACATATCCATCTTTTGTTTACAAGGATCTTTTTATATTGGTGGTGTCCGGGCCAAGTGCGGTCTTGCGGGCACAGGTTGCCGAGGTAGTCTTGCTCGCAAAGGCTGGAGAAAATGAGCTCCATCTTGCGTTGTAACCGAGATAAAGACTTGGGATCTTCAGATTGTTACTCTATGTTACAACCACTAGGACATCCCTTGGGGACTTCACAAGGATTTTGTTATTGATATTCACAAGTTATAAGTTGGATCAAGTTTTCTCCAAACATTCTGATGAATATTTTTGGCCTGTTTCTTTGGATTAGAAAAAGATTTATTTGCTCTTTCCATCTGCAGAGTTGCTGCAACTAAAAGTCCGGTCATATTTATTGGAACTGGTGAACACATGGACGAGTTTGAAGTTTTTGATGTTAAACCATTTGTCAGTCGTCTTTTAGGTTTGCATCTCTTCTGTTAATATTGTCAACTTTGCTTTGACCTATGTTCCTCTTTCCACTGCCATTGACTTTGTTCTCCTGAACTATCTACCAGGCATGGGTGACTTGTCTGGATTGGTGAACAAGATACAGGATGTGGTCCCAATGGATCAACAGCTTGAGCTTCTTCAGAAGCTATCCGAAGGACAGTTTACCTTGAGGATTATGTACGAGCAATTTCAGAACATGCTTAAAATGGGTCCCCTTGAGCAGGTTTGCCACTCGCATTCGTTAATCTGATCCTACTCGTGTAAACATTTCAAGCATCTTAATGCATTTTGGTCATAATAGATTTATGGATTTCAAATCACTTGAATCTCATTTGAGCATTAATTTTTTGTTCCAAAAGTATTTTTAATGCATGAATATTAGTTTAATTGGATGGGAGAACGCCCCCCCCCCCCCCCCCCCCCCCCCACACACACACACACACACTCTCTCTCTCTCTCTCTCTTTATCTCTTTTACAGAGTGCCTGTTTGCTTTCCCTTCTAGAGGTTGATCGATATCGTTCTTGTTGTACATCGTTGATGTTCTTTTGTTGTGGTATAGGTCTTCTCAATGCTACCGGGATTGAGTTCAGAGATGATGCCACAAGGTCGTGAAAAGGAAAGTCAGGCAAAATTTAAACGGTATATGACAATGATGGACTCCGTGACTGATGAAGGCAAGTGACCTAACGTTATATGGGAGTGTAGTTTAAGCTATTTGTACACCTTATTTAGAATATAGTGTAACCTTTGATCTAAATTGATAACATTATTGCAGAATTGGACAGTACCAACCCAAAGATTATGACTGAATCTCGAATCATGCGTATAGCTAGGGGATCTGGCCGCCTAGTGCATGAGGTGATGGAGATGTTGGAAGAATACAAACGACTTGCCAAGATATTCAGCAAGGTGAAGGGAGACATGAGCTCCCTGTCCAGAAACATGAATGCACAAAACATGAGCAAAGTCCTTCCCCCTCACATATTGAAGCAGATGGGTGGCATGGGTGGTTTGCAGAACATAATGAAGCAGATGGGTGGCATGGGTTCCGCCAAGGACATGATGGGTATGTTTGGTGGTGGAGGAGAGTAATAACGTGATCACAATCAAAGTACACTTTATGGGTTAAATGTAAAGGCTAGTTACATTATCAATCTATAGGTGCTGGAAAAAGCGTATAACCAGATCTCTGTCATTCCCTATCTTTCAAATTTTTGGAATCAGATGCATGTGGTGAATTTAGTTGATTTAGAAATGAAACGTGGTATGATTTTGCTGGAACAACTTGATTTTGATGCTCCACTTTTAGAGTTGCAACTTGTTATCTTTGAAAGTACTTTCCTGTGAAGGATGACATAGTCTGCATCCTTCTAGAGCTCTCCTTGCAAATTATCAGTATGCTGGATGACATTCGTCATTGATTGGCGTACTTGTATATATAGCTGCAGCTGGTGGAGAAGCCTCTCAAATTTCTGAGGATAGCAGAAATTTTCTATTGCAGAGCTTGGTGAAACATTTCAATGACCACTTATACAGTTACCATTATATGTTGCGTTAGAAGTCGCTGGTCTTTCACCAGTACTGGTGCTTCTCAGTCTCTCTCAGGTTATATCAGCACATATGAAAGCTTTATTTCAAGCTTACATCTTCAATGACAATTTTCCAGCTATTCATTTACATAATGGGGTGGAATATATGTTTATACAAGGTTGCTTTATTTCAAACTTATGTCTTCGATGACAATTTTCCAACTAGTCACTTATATAATGGGATGGAATAAGCCATATATACAAGGTCATTTGAGAAGTACAAAAGAAAGGAGACAATAATACAAGCTTGTACATATTATTGTAGATACGTGTCTTGCGTTTTATAATTTATCCAACTAAAAGCTTCGTAGGAGCTGTCTTTGTTGGAGGACCTCTTCCTCATAATCCTCCGATCTATTAGCTGTTTGGAGTGCATAGCGAATGACAGCGTTCATCTGTTTCCTCAATATGGCATTGTCAACGCAAATGTCAGCTAGCTGTTTCCTCAAGTCATCCACTGCTGTCCTTGAATGGCCTCCATCAAGATTTCTACTAGCAATAGTAGTTTCAACATCTTGTGCTAGCAGCTGAGCCTGTTTACGAGCGTTCATACAACATTGTCCATCATTATCATAATGACTCGGCCAATCAACAGAAATTACAAGTGCAAAATGTAACAGGATTCAAAACAAACAACATTGCAAGAAAAGTATAGACTCGTCAATTTACGTAGGGCTGGATATCAGACAATCATATTACTAGTTTGGTAGGTGTAAGTTAGAAATGGCAAATGCACACTAGCACATCATATAATACTACCCAGTTATGAAAAGCTGGGTTGCTTGTCAATCCTTTATCTGCTTAGCAACAGATGACAATTGGAGAAGAGTACATGACGTAAATTGGCAAGTCAGTAATGGTGGTAGCTCTCTTCCTTATTTACACATTTCAACTACTTTACTTCTTGGTTCCCAGATGGTAGTGCTCTCTATTTTCTTTTCAACCTTTTTATCTACTTTAGTTCTTGATTCCCAAGCACGACGAACACAATGAGAGACAATAATACCTTAATACAATCAAAGCGTTCTCTACTGATAATCAGAGTCCACACAAGCCGCAAAAGAAATGTTTTTAACCTACTCCAATTGTCAAACCAATATTCTTTAGGGCAGGATATCGATTTCTTCATATTCTTCCCATTGTTTCCCTTTTGCTAAGATGTTTGGTATATTTATTTATTTCCTTTTGGGTGTTGTACAAAAGACTGGAAACTTGACATTAAGAAAAGATGTCGATTCAAACATCTGAGTAGAACGTATATTGTATATAGAGTATTTCTGTTAGAGAAAATTATAAGTAATTCAGAGCAATTAGGAAAAGCAGCCAAGAGCAGCACAAATGTAAGCTCACAAAGTAAAGAGACACACCTCTGCAAGAAGTAGACCTATTCGATTATCAGATGTTGAAAGTATATCAGTGGCATCAGCAGGGCTAGAAGCATCCAGGACCAGCTTATTTTCTTCCTCGATGAGAAAACTGACACTGCATTCCTCAAGTCTACGGCGAAGAATTTCATACTCATGCAGCAGCTTAATATTTGCAGTATTAGCATTTTCCCTATTTTTCCTTTCCTCGCGTAGAATCATCTGAAAGAAAGAAACATTATCAATTTCACAGTTTATTGAAGAATAGATGCTCAGAGAAAACTTTACAACCACACCCTCCCGCAGGGACAAGATAATGAAAAGCACAATAGGTGGTTTAACTTTAAGTACTAGAGAACCAATTGCATATCAACTGCACTTTTACTCATCCAGATAGTTTAAAGAATGATTATGCATTAACAAAAACTAATTAAGGGAATGATTACTTCAACTTCTGCCTTCTCTTTTGCCAATTTGCTGAGCTCTCGCTTGAGTTCTGTGTGGGAACTTCTTAGAGATTTAATCTCCTTGACTAGAAGTTTGACATCTGTGTTGGACTTTGTCTCCACCTCCAAATGGTGTTTCTGCAAGCTATTGATCTGCTGTTGAGCAGCATCCAACTCTTCGTACAGTCTTTCATTCTCTTGCATTATGAGTTTTTGCGATGATTCCATTTGAACCTTGTCAGCCTTTACAATTTTCAGGAACAACTTGCTCAGTGTCCGTAATATAGAAGAAAGATTTCAATTTGTAATAGAAGAGAGCGATAGTAGACCTGTTCAGAAGTCAGCTTCAGTTCCATCTCCACACACTTTCTTCTAAGTTCCTCCATATCCCATAGCTTTTCTGTAAATTTTTCCCTCTCAGTTGAAACTGCTTGCTGCAGGTTCTCTTTGCCACTCTGTTTTAGAGATTCAAGCTCAATTTCCAAATCTTTGACCTGTCAAAGACCACCCAGATGGTAATATTAGCATCATTATCATAACACAAAATAGTCTAAATAACTCCCGTCCGTAAAACAGACAAAGGCCAGCTATAACATAAGCTCCAACTCTTGGTACAACGAAGCTACGGTAAAAAGTCTGGATCTAAAAGCTAAGATAAGCTTCTAAGTGGTAAAATGGTTGCTCATATGTATCTGTAAGAATTACCTAGCCCTTTCATAACCCTATTTCCATTATCCACTTACGCTTAAGGTGGAATGAGTAGGCATGAGGGAAGTGTGATGTATTATGTAAGGAAATATCTGACTGAACTTCTTTACAACGGAAAACAGTGGTGGCAAGGAGGAATAAGTACACAAGGACGCACAGGCTGACAATTTTGAACATATTAAAGAAGCTTGTCATTACAGAGCTTAGCTGGGGGTAGGATATTACAGGAAAGGGATGTCTGAAGACAAAAGTTGCTGAGACTGCTTTTACTAGGTCACTGTTTGAACCAATTCTTCTGGAAATTTCACAAGAATTAACTGAAAATAAGGCCAAAATGTTCCAATATTGATATAAGAGAAGGCAAACAAAGGACATTAGATGATGCATTACGGTAACAAGCAAAAGAGAATTCTGCTTATTAACATACGTAAATATACTGGTGACTTCTACCATTATCCAAATTAACACCATTTTTTTTTTTTTATTCCTTCAATATTTGGCCATCCCAGCACCGTTGATGGAGCTGGGAATGAGCATCTACGGCACCTTGACCCGAAAGCCATGGGTACTGTTAATCACGCTCTGGTCAAATGGCCACGTGGCATCAACCAGAAAATTAACACATCTTAATCTCACAATTTTACATACTGCATGGTTTGAGCTGCTGGATGGGGTAACACGATCTGGAAATAAATGTACCAATGCATGTTTAAATTGCAGAATCTGGACTAGGAACCACACCTTTGTGGCAAGGTACTGTCTTATAGCAAGCTCTTGATTCAATCTTGTCAGGAGATCTTCCATGTCAGTTTTTGCTGTGGCCAACCTCAGTTGCATAGTACTGAGAATCCTATTCATTTTATTTTTCTCATCCAATTGAATAACAACTTGTAAATGGCCCGGTCTTGCTGGTGCATTTAGTCCTGGAAAAGCAGCACCTTCAGCAGGGTCATGTGAGGCACTCCTGAAGAAATTTGAAATGTTAGAAAGTCTTTCTGAAGAAATGTCAGTTTCAAGAGTCCGTTTAGCATGAGCACCATCCATGGCTCTATCGGCGGAAACATCAGTGTCACCTCCAGTGGAGGGCATTTTGAAATAACTTTCCGGGTTCCCTTGTTCAGAATCCTCCATTGGCTTGCCATCAAGATGTTTTAACCTGGCATCCTCAGAAATTACTTCCCCTGAATGGATGAAGCCCTGATAAGATGGTGCATTGTCAGGTTCATGAAACCTGCTTACGCCCTCCGTTGGAGATCCCAGCTCAGGGGTCCCATAAGCAGAATCATTGCCACAATCAGAAGCAAATGATGATGGACCAGCAAGCAAAGAAACATCTGAACTATTTGAGAATTGAATCGATGGAACTACACTGATGGATGAATTCGCATCTGCAACGTTCTGATTCAATTCATCGAATGCTGAGAAGTTCATAAAAGAAAGGGGAAAAAAAGTTTACATTAATTTAAGAAAGATTTGCTTGATAAATCATAGCATACTGGTTGATTACAGAACTTTCAATTGTTTGGTGAAAGTACGAGGAATAAAGCACAAGAATGCAACAAGCAGTTAGGAGAAACATACACAATCTTGCAGCTGCTTCAAGCTCAAGAAAGATCCCTATGGAAGCACTTCTTGAAAACTCGATGTCAGACAATACTTTCGCCATCCAGTCCTCCAATAAACACCTACGCTGAGAAGAAACCCCCTTGAGCTCAAACCAAGATCTAGTTCATACTAAAGAACTATCATTGACCTATTATACCAGTGCACTCCTCAAACGATTTTCAGGTGATCATGCCATCATGCAATTATATTCAAAATAAAAGAGAATGATAGACATAGAATGTTACTAACTTCTTCCGAAAGCTCATTGCTTTGCATTTTCAGAAGCCCCTTCGAAGGAGCGGGGGGCAACTTTTTCTTTGGGAATTCTTTCTTCAGCTGCAACAAATGAGAGGTGTGAAACTGCAGTGTGAAGTAATCATCTGGATTGACTAATACTATATAGTAAAAGAATGGAGTTTTGGTCCCAGAAGCAATCACATCTTACTGAAGCCATAGATGTCATCTATAAAAAAATTTAGAGCGAAGAAATATTATCCTACTTGTTAATTGTTACATTATGCAGGATCTCGAAGAAAGTAGCTTACCGCTGAAGATAGCTGTAAGAAATCACTAAATCTGCGTAGTATCTCTCGCGTGGTTGTGAACCCATCCGGCGATTGTATCCCGATTTGAACCCTGTAAAACTGTTCCAATACGAATGTCAATATCTCAGTCAAGAAATAATAAGTTGTCCAAGTTACTATGGAGCTTCTTGTCGTTTAAGTTACTCGGACTCGCCTAAAATGTCATCGGGTGCGTGTCGAATCCTTCAGAAGTAGTGTATTTTCGGAGGATCCGACATGGGTGCGGTAACACTTTCGAAGAGTCCGAGTAACTTACCCGTTCCTGGAAGAAAATAGACTTTGGTAAATCCCCCATTGGACCAGGTACAGCTCACCATTAAAAAGGAAAAATGAACAGCTAAAGATCTTCAAGTCAAACTCCAACCCTGGGCGAAAGTAACAGCCCATTTCGATGCAAATATAGCTTATTCCTTTTACAGTGTTCAATGCATTAAAGGACCGTGACTCAAAAAATTCACAGGGAAATACCACTACAGTAGCTGAACCTCTGGGGCGTGACAAGATAGTCCAAGAAGGAATTGTTGCGCAGTAACTCCAACCTGTATGAGAATCATGTGGCCAAATGGTATCATGTCCATCCTGTGTAAAATAAGGGAGCGCTCATTTGAACATGCACTGAAAGTTCTTGTAACAAAAGTAAATGTCTATGACAATCTCTTCAAGCTTTTCTTCACAACTAATCATGGACCCATATATATTAGCAACAGATCACACAAACTGCAAATCAGATTAAAGTGCTTATAGACGCCCCAACTATAACAGAGCAACCTAACAATAGCTTGTCCAGCTATCAGGGAGCTAATGATTTCCGAATGATTTTAGCACTTAACTACTGTTTATTGACAACCAGGATTTTGACTGCTATTGCAGATCAAGACTAAGTGTCCTGTCCATGTTTTCAGTCAAATAACTGTCACCTAATATCTGATGCAAATATAAGCCCTTAAAGCACACAAACATAATTTATAATTTATAATTTTTCAAGAGCGTTACAAATGGTGATACACCATTATCAGTTACATTCATGGACATTGGCTCACTTTCTCTTGTACTCTGCGATATAAGCAAGGCTTTCCTAACATGCACTTTTCCAGCAAAACCTCGTGGATCACACTTTTGCCTCAATGCCCAAAAAACTAGAGCAAAGATAACACACATACATACTCCTCCATTAAGCTGAAACAGTGTCTTTATCTTGTCTGGATAACTCAGTGTGTTTATTTATAATCCTGGCAACTCACTTCCCTTTAGAAATAAGCATTAGCTCCTTATATCTATGGTCATCACACTTTGGAGAATATAAACTTGGGTGACTTTTGTATTATGGTCAAGAATATCATATATTTCTTACTTGTGCCAACCAATACTTTAACTTCCCATAAGAGACCAGAGAAATCATCTTGATTCCCACTGCAGACCAGCTCAATTTTCATCTAATAACCAATATTACATTCCTAGATAATAATTAATATAATCATACACGAAACTCCGGCCAGGAACTCGTTTAGAGTTACATTCATTTAAAAATATAACCATATACAGCAAGGAACCTCTAAGAAACTCCGGTCAGGAACATAATCAAATAGAATTACTCCGCATTACTCACAATGTTCTACCCGCAATAAAATTCAAACTGACTGAAGAAAAATACATTACTACTCTCTCTGTCCCAATTTATGTGGCAGTCCCAACTTAACTTTAAAATACCTTTTTTACCCTTAATGAAATGATCTGTAACTTTATTTTAGATCACAAATTTCAATTTTTTTTATTTTTTTTTAATTTTGTGCAAAATTAAACTGTGCCACATAAATTGGGACGAAGGGGGTACTATTTACTCATCAAAACTCACGCAATAGCACATAGATAGACGACTGACTTAAGTAAAAAATGAAGTAACAAAGGTAACGAAGTGGTAAAAAAGAGGATATTTTTTACCCATAGAGTAGGGGGAGGACTCCAATCCATGCCTAAAGGAAGCGGTGAAGTGCCATCGTGGCGGTGCTTACGTGGACTCTTTAAGCTTATGTTAGCTTTGTCAACCAATGAAGAAATCCTGGCTGGCAGTAATTCATCGTCGTCGTCGTTGCGAGAAAGTGAAAGGGATTGAATGAAAGAGGGATCGTTAAATCCCAAATCCATATATGAATAATTACCGTACAGGTTCATCTCTGGTAACAAAGTGTCCATTTTTTTGCGATAACACTTAAGCTTTGCTCCGGCGGGTCTCTTCAATTGCCCAATTTACAATTGTTTTTCGGGCTCAACTGATTCCGTCTCTTTGACTTAAATTATCCTTTTTTTTAATTTTTATTTTCTACCCGGTGTTTTCTGTTTTACGGATTGATATATTAACAATTGTAATCATAATCATTTTTTTTCCTTTGATGAGAAAAAATATAAATTCTTTTTGAAAAATATATCTGCAACCTACTACTAGAAAATGATTTTTTTCTTCTATATGACTTCCGACCTAACACCCTCATTTGTTTGTACTTGATGGGGGTCTAAATCTGACTGGTTCATATCTCAATCTATTTTCTATTTTAAAATTTCTTATTAAGTTTGAATGAGTCTGAATCGCTCAAATTTGTGGCAAAGTCTCCTCACTATCAACTTGGCGATGCCTCTCTCTGTCCAACTAACAAGCCAAAGAAACTTTTCTTTTTCAACATTAGATTACAAAAAATTTACGTGATCCCTTTTCTTTGTAAAATTTTATGTAGCTTGCTTTTTTTGTTAAACTTGATTTTTCTTGTAATTTTTTTTTAGATGTTCTATTTGCAATAAAATCGTGACTCAGATCTATTTATCTTATTACTCCCGTCAAAGGTCACGATATTTTGGGCATCATCCATGGATGGCAAAATCCTTCTTGATTTAATTCAACTTAAATAACTTCTCTTATTGTTATTTTATTCTAATCTCTTAAATCATAGGATAATTTTACAGGTCCTTCAATTTCTTGAACCAAAGGACTATAATACCTTTTCTCGCAAAGTTTTTTATTTTACTAAATGCTTCTTGGGTATAATTTACACCCACTTTGAGTTTTCTTATTGAGTAGGAATGCAGAAAATTGTAGATATTAAATTCACACCCTGCAACACAATGAAGGAATTGCAATTTATGATTTTATTTTATTTTAATTAAGATTTTTTTATTGATAAGATATTTTGATTACTCTTTATTGAATTAGATTTATTATGTTTAATACAAGACATTGGAAAACAAACAGTCATACATCATTCAGTGTTTAGATCTAAAGATAACATCTTAATATTCAGATGTGCATTCAAATTCACACGTCTTAATCTTGATGAAAACAAATGCAGCATTAGACACCCCTCCCCCCCCACCCCCCCAGTTAGTGAGCTAGAATCGTCGCGACCAAAAGGTAGGTTCGAGTTCGAGAGATGGCAAAGATGTATATTTAAGTACAATTTATTTAGAAGGACAAGATCTGTTTATTTGAAGGGAAAAAAAAAAGCACACAAAACAAATAAGACTTAAAATATATGTATTTTTGAAGCTTAGAACATCCTCCTGCTCCTTGCAATTGTTATCACTCAAAATTAGATACATTGTCCATGGCCGTGGCTCATTTTTAAACATTATAATCAATGTATTGAGCAAAAATACCATGTGTCCGACACGTATTTTACTCTCTATACCTCTAGGATCTTTTCATCCCGAGGCTCATTTGTTTTTGAATTTTCGTACGACCTATCTCCGGACAATCAATTTTGAAATGAGCAACCTATTACGAGTGTCACAGACAATCGAACTTCACGATCCCACGATAATTCTTAGGCCCCCTACAATCATAGATTCATAGTGTGTACAAACGACCTTCCTCGATATGGCCCACGACCTCCATGTGTCCAATCTACGATTACAACAACTAACTCCATTAATCAAGTTTAGGGGATAAGTTTGAGAGCCCTAGGAGCTTCTCAATCGTTCTTTGTGACGTTCTTTCTTTCTATTTATTTATTTTGATTTATGTATTACACGTTGTTGGTGCGCTAACTTATACAATAGAATTTTTTTCTCTGCAACTATTACTTGTATTAATTTTTATTCCAAAACATTGATACAAAAAAGGAGGAAAAGTACAGTAATTGCAATTACAAATTTTCCTACTTATACGTAGCATTTTTTTCTCAACAGCTTTTACTTATAATTTTTATTCCAAAACGTTGATACAAAAAATTAATTGCAATTACAAATTTTCCTTAAATAACAAAACAATTAAGTGGAACATCCACCTAGGGACTCTTGTTTTTCATAAGATAAACAGTAAATTAGTAACCTAAAAAAGAGAACTAGCTAAATAGGAAAAAAAAAAAAAAAAAAAAAAGGGTCCCAAAAATAGAGGGTTCTTATTGGCTGAAACGAGCGGGCTGTACGGCAGGCGGCGTATATACAGAAAAAGGCAGCCTATATATAATGGACCTTAGAACCTCAAATAGTCCACAAAACCCATAGGCCTAAAACCTGATAGCGGCCACACCGCTAAAAAGTCCATTAGGGTTTTGAGCTTTGAACCTCTAAAGTTCAAGCCCATCTCCTTCTCTTCTCCCTCCAGAAAAAACTTTCTTGAATTTACGCATTAAGAAATAATAATCATAAACGATAAACCCTAAACCCTGTTGTTATACATATAGAGGTTTTCGATTCAACATTGGTTTGAGAAAGTTGTTCTTAATTAAAGTGAGTATCTTTGTTTTTCTTTTTTGTTGAGGGATTAGTTACTCTTGTTCATGTATCTGTTGTTCATCTGATTTTTATGTCTATATAATTTGAAAGTTACAAGCTTTTCCTGTCAGTATTTGTTTATTCATTCGAATATGTTTTTTATTTACATTCTGATCGTTTTGGTGTTCACTTTTTGTATTTATTTTTGGATTTCCTGTTAATTTTTTGGTTCTGGGAAGTGTGTTATGTGCTACTTAACAACCATGATGTAAAATAAGGAATGGTTACATTCGTTGTTTGTAAAGGAACGTTCGAGGTTAAAAGAGTTGTGAATTTTTCTTAGAAGAGTATATATCAGCTAGGGAACTAGAAAGAATTGTAGTTGGGGAAAAAAAAAAGTAAGCTTTCTTTATTTGTGCTTACTCTTTTTTAAAAAAAATTGTGCCTTTGCGTGTGATTGCAAGTTCTTGGATGGGAATTAAGAAAGTTTGTTTTCAGAAGAAGGTTCCTGTCTCAGTTTTATTTTTCCAAATATATTGACGTAGGATTGATTTTAACTTTTGTTACGGCTTTAGGATTATTTTACTCATTTACTTAGTGTAAACTTTTTTATGGGTTAGGGAGTCGGATGAAGCTCATTGGGATCTATTCGATGGCCGCCAACTCAATGTAAGGGTGTAATGTTGAGAATTCCTACGGGAGATATGTGTTAAGAAACTTAATACATCTGGTGATAACTGACGGTTCTCCACTAGTTGGACAACGTGCATGTTGTTCCATTGGGATTTGCCTCGTCACAACAAAAGTTCCATTCCCGAAAATGGAATACCCTATATTCCACCCCCCCCCCCCCCCCCCCCCCCGGGGGGCCAAACCCAGAGAGAGAGAGTTGGTTCCTACTTCTCAATCACACGTTTGAGCATGCTCATCAACGCCCCGCCGATTTCTTTTTTCTCCCTTTTTCCCGGAGAGGGGAGACGTGGGTTACAACTTTATTTGGAAGAGAGCCTGTAGATCCTATTATAGAGAATCCTGCTCAGCTCTACTTTATAATTATCTTTGTTATTCAGCACCTTGTTTAATCTGCCTGTCATCGATCCATATTCAGTAATTTTCATTGGTTATGCCTGAGAAATGTTTGTCTAAGCCTTTAAGCTATATTGCATCATTGCTGCATTGGTTCATTTATTTTATTGAATTCAATACTGTTGCATTGTTAATGCCTAAGAAAGACTTGCTTATATTGAAGTATTGCTTCATTTTACATTTATTCTAAAACATTTGTATGCCCTGAAAGGTTCTGAATTTTTTACCTTATTTTTATATTATCCTTGTATAACTGTAGAGTAAGTTTCAATCATAATTTACGACAAAAACTGAAAGAAAAAGCATCTAGTGTTTTTCTATATAAACTAGTCGTACAGTTCAACGAAAATTGCAGCTATTTTTTTTTTTTTTGACAATTCTTGCATGTCATTGATTGATGAACTTATTTTAATTGATGATAAAGCATCTTCATAGATCTTTTGTTTGCTTTGCTGGCAGGGACTTACTATGGATACCTTAACTGGTCATAATGAGATAGCTGATTCAGAGGCACAACCAAATAAGCGCAGGCGGAAGAAGTCCATAGTTTGGGAACATTTCACAATTGAAACAATTGATGCGGACTGTACCAAGGCCTGTTGTAAGCAGTGCAAGAAGTCATTTGCCTATATTAGTGGTTCAAAGTTAGCAGGCACCAGCCACCTCAAGCGGCATATCGCCTTGGGTATTTGCCCGGCGAGTCGAATGAACCAGGATAAGAATCAACTAACCTCAAATAACTCTGCTGCGCAAACTAATGGTTCTGCTGTTAAATCAAGAAAGCGGTACAGAGCTACTCCAGTACCGTCAAGTATCCCATTTGATCAGGCTCGTTGCTGCTATGATATTGCAAGAATGATAATTCAGCATGACTATCCACTTGAGATGGTGGAGCACTCAGGATTTAACAAGTTTGTGCGAAATCTTCAGCCTTTGTTTAGTTCTGTGAGTGTAGATACCATCCAAGAACACATTTTTAACATTTACCTGAGCGAAAAGCAAAGCCTTTTGAACATTATTGGTGCAATTCCTGGACGTGTTAGCCTGACACTCGATTTGAGAATTTCAGATCAAAACTTAGGCTATGTCTTCCTAACAGGATACTTTGTTGATTGTGATTGGAAATTGCGGTGCCGACTTCTCAATGTTATCATGGTACCTTTTCCTGATTCAGACGTTGCCTTTAATCATGCTGTTGCCGCATGTTTGACAGATTGGTGTTTAGAGACGAAGCTATTCACGCTCACTCTTGATCATTCTGTTGCAAATGTCAATGTTAGAAAGAACCTGGGTCATCTACTGTCGATCAAGGGAGGAAATATTCTCAATGGTCAGCTAATAATTGGTAGTTGTTGTGCTCGTGTTCTGAGCCATCTTGCACAAGATGCATTAGATTCCACGAGAGCAATCGTTGAGAAGGTCCGCCAAAGTGTTAAGTTCGTTAAAACAGCAGATGCTCATGAAGAGAAGTTTCTTGAGCTCAAGAGACAACTTCAAGTTCCTAGTGCAAAGGAGCTTATTGTGGATGACCAAACAAAATGGGATACCACTTATCAAATGCTGATAACCGCTTCTGAGTTGAAAGAAGTATTTTCTTGCTTGGATACTTCTGATCCTGATTATAAGGTGACACCTACAATGGATGAGTGGAAACAGGTTGAGATTCTCTGTGCATACCTGAAGCTTTTCTTTGATGCAGCCAACATTTTAACTTCCCCGACATACTCAACGGCCGATGTGTTATTTCATGAAGTGTGGAAAATTCAGCTTGACCTGATGCAGGCAGCCCGTGGCCAGGATCATTTCGTAAGGAATTTGACTAAACCATTGCATGAGAAGTTTGACAAATACTGGAATGATTGCAACCTGGTTTTAGCAGTTGCTGTTGTTATGGATCCTAGGTTCAAGATGAAGATAGTCGAGTTCACCTTTAACAAGATCTATGGCGAAGAAGCTGAATCCTGGATCAAGATTGTCGATGAGGGAGTGCACGAAGTCTTTTGTGATTACATTGTGCAATCACTTCCTCCGCCTCCGGCTTCTTTTGTGGATGAAGCAAATGATAATTTTGTAATAAAATCCGAATTCTCTCATGAAGATGGTTTCCTTCCTAATGGTGATACATTTGCAGATTTTGATGTCTATCTCCACGACATTATGAGCAATCAGCAGATGAAAACAGAGTTAGATCAGTATCTTGAAGAATCTCTCATGCCTCGTTCACAAGATTTTGATGTTTTGGGTTGGTGGAGAATAAACAGATCCAAGTACCCTACTCTCTCCAAAATGGCATCTGATATTTTATCCATCCCAGTCAGCACTGTCACTCCAGATTCTGTGTTTGACACTGTACCGCGAGATTTGGATAGAAACCGGAGTTCATTGAGACCCATAACTCTTGAGGCTATCAGTTGTGCAAAGGATTGGCTTCAGTATGAATCTTGGGAGCTCCCATATGGAATCCCAACAGCAACAGTTAAAATGGAGTATTAGATTTGTTAGTAAGATTTTTTGGTGTAGCTTCTTCTTTATTTTCTTTGGCTCCCCCTTTATAGTAACAGTTTTGTTCACACAAGGCCGTATAGGTTAATGAAATTCATATTCTTTCACTAACTTCATAAAGAAGGGAATTCACTCTATCAACGTTTCTTGCGTTGCTTTTTGGAAGAGTCGGACTAATATATAGAAGCCAGTGATCGAAAAAATCTGTTTTTGAAGGCTACAAAATACCGTAACGTCATCTGACGAACTCAGCTAAGTCAATTTCAACAAGATCATTAAAGGAAGTCATTTGGTGATTCTGACGAGCATTCTATCAAGAGTGGCTTTTTTAGGCTAATTATTATTGCATGAGTGATTTTACTCTCTGATTGAACGCACCTTTTTTTCCCTTCTCTACTTTCATCGACTGAAAACTCTACTCTCTTTTTTTCATTTTGCTACCGTAGTTACTGAAAAGAAAAAGAGTTCTAAAATCTAGGTGCAGCTTTTATAGGCAGTTTGATTTCAAAAAGTTCAACATAAGATTGAATGCATAAGTGACTACACATTAGATGACCGAAATATCAATTTCAGTTTTATGTGTTACCCCCCAGTACAAGTTATAACTGAACTATGGTTCAAATGCTATATTTGTCTTAAAATTTCAATTACTCAAAACGGTCACAATTCATACACATGAACTTCAAATCCGACATCTACATATAAAACATCCTATTTAGGACACCAATTCACCTTCATTGAACACGGTAAAAATTTACTCACTCTTTTTACCTTGGCAGTTCTGGTGCAGAAATGCCACTGCTAAGTTCCTTTTCTTAATCTTAGATTATCAGCAAATGGTAATCTCAAGCCCTCTCAGGTTACTCTCCAACTTAACAAATACTTTCAATTTAGCTTTCCACAAAAAAGTTTTCTTGATAGCTTCACTATGCCCAAACAAAGTTTTGCAGATAGCTCATATTCACTTGTCTCCAGAAATCTGTTTACCCCTGCACAGTCTCATAGAAAGGTGCAAATCCATGGACCAAATTAAGCAGATTCACTCAGTAATAATCCAAAAAGGCCTTACTTTTGATCCCATGCTTTGCTCCAAAATTATAGCTTTTTGTTCTGCTAATGAATCAGGTGATATGAAATATGCTCGTTATGTGTTTGACATAATGCATGAACCAGGAGTCTTTGTTTGGAATACAATGATCAAAGGCTATTCAAGGGAAAATAGTCCCCAAAATGCAGTGTCAATTTACAGAGAGATGTTAAATAACAATGTGCAACCGGATAATTATACGTTCCCCTTCTTGCTCAAGGGTTTTACTTGTGAAGTATCGTTAAAGCTTGGGAAAAGTTTGCATGCTCATATATGTAAATTCGGGGTTGAGTTAAATGAGTTTGTTCAACATGCTTTGATTCATATGTACTGTTTGTGTGGGCTAGTTGATATGGCTCGTGGGGTATTTAATTTGAGTGCTAAAAGTGATATACTTATTTGGAATGCTATGATTTCTGGATACAACAGGTCCAAGCGATTCGGAGAGTCAAGAAAACTTTTTTATGAAATGGAGGAGAAGCAATTGCAGCCTACTTCGGTGACTCTTGTCTCAGTTATATCAGCTCTCTCACAGCTTAAGGATTTAGAGACTGGCAACCGAGTTCATCAGTATGTTAAGGAATTTAAGGTACAGTCTAATTTGGTATTGGACAATGCTTTAATTGACCTGTATGCGGGTTCTGGAAAGATGGATGTTGCACTTGACCTATTTCAGAGCATGAAGCATAAAGATGTTATATCACGGACCACCATTGTCAAAGGTTTCGTTAGCATTGGACAAGTTGATGTGGCTTGGAAATATTTTGATCAAATGCCAGAGAGGGATTCCATTTCTTGGACAGCAATGATTGATGGATATGTCAAAGAAAACCGATTTAAAGATGTTTTAATGCTCTTTCGCGAAATGCAAGCAGCAAAAATACGACCAGATGAGTTCACTATGGTTAGCATCCTTACCACCTGTGCACATCTCGGGGCTCTTGAACTTGGAGAGTGGATCAAAGCTTACATTGACAAGCACAAGATTAAGGTTGATATACATCTGGGTAATGCTGTCATAGACATGTATTTTAAGTGTGGGAATGTGGAAAAAGCATTGATGATGTTTTCTCAAATGCCTTGTAGGGACAAATTCACGTGGACGGCCATGATTATTGGTCTTGCAACTAATGGGCATGAGAGAGAAGCTCTTGATATGTTTTTTGAGATGTTGAGAGCTTCAGAAACACCTGATGACGTGACTTATATTGGTGTTCTTAGTGCTTGTACTCATATGGGAATGGTAGACGGAGGTAAAAGATTTTTTGCTAGTATGACTTCCGAACACGGGATTCGACCTAATGTTATACATTATGGCTGTATGGTTGATCTTCTTGGTCGATCAGGGCGCTTGGAGGAAGCTTATGAGGTTGTAAAGAATATGCCGATGAAGCCAAATTCAATTGTTTGGGGAGCTCTTCTTGGTGCTTGCAGAATTCACAAGGATGTTCAAATGGCTGAAATTGCAGCTCAACAACTTCTTCAGCTAGAGCCTGGAAATGGGGCTGTCTATGTTCTCTTGTGTAATATATATGCAGCTTGCAAAAAATGGGAAAACTTGCGGGAAACAAGAAGAATAATGACGGATCATGGAATCAAGAAGACGCCAGGTTGTAGTCTGATAGAGATGCATGGAATTGTTCATGAATTTGTTGCAGGGGATCAGTCTCATCCTCAATCTGAAAACATATATTTGAAGTTGGCTGAGTTGATTGAAGAATTAAAGTTTGCAGGCTATATTCCTGATACTTCAGAGGTTGCTCTTGACATAGGAGAAGAGGAGAAAGAGAACTCCCTTAATCGACACAGTGAGAAGTTGGCGATTGCATTTGCTCTAATCAATTCTGAACCTGGATCCACTATTAGAATAGTGAAAAACCTTAGAATATGTGCAGATTGCCACCATGTAGCAAAATTAATATCGAGACTTTACAATAGAAAACTAATTATTAGAGACAGGACCCGGTTCCACCATTTTTTACAAGGCTCATGTTCTTGTAAAGATTATTGGTGATCTTTACACACAAGGATATTGTTGCAGGAGCCTAAATTACTTTAACCATTATATTTATTTTGTAATTATTAATCCATGAAACAATTATTAGGCAAGTAAGAGGTTTGATTGGGTACATTTTTTCCACAAGGCTTCATACGTCACTATTATTCATAATTCCATTTCATAGGATTAATAGTAGTTTTGGTTCCTCAATTATTGGTAAATTTCAATTTCGGTCCTTGTGATATCTGACTAAGAACATTTTAACCTTTAATTAATTGAAGTGTGCAGTTTTGATTACTCTGTCCGTGAATATTCACAAATTTACCATCATTATTAATTGTTCCTCCGCTTAACTACCTATATGGTTGCTAAGCAGCTGTTATTCGTTATGTCAGACTAAGGAAGAACTATTGTGAGTTGTAGGACTTCAGGAGGAGAAAGGAAGTTCACTTGAATTTCTCAGAAGAGGCTACAAGGTCACCTCCTTAGTAGTTTACTACTTTTTTTAACAGTCTGCTTGTATATCATCTGTTTAGCCCCATTATTCAAATGACATACTGTTTGAAGAAGTATTAAATAGGTCAATCTCTCCTATTGAGTCACTTCTCATTGCTTATGTCTAAGAGTCTACTAAACAGAAGTAGAGAGATTCAAATTGACTGCTAATCTAATACTACCTTTTTCCCTTGCTGCAGACTGCAACTTGGTGGGAAGAAGATGTTGATTTAGAAGCATCCTCTGCATGGCGTAGTTGAACAGCAGAACTGAGTTACACAAAAAGTTGCTTATAAAAAGAAGAGGACGGCGATGGAAGCTTACAAATCAATACCCGCATGGTGGAGAAATTAGGTACTGAATTACCCAACTCGTTGAATCAACATGTTTTTTAATATAATTCTTCCCCCAGCCTTTAAAGAGAAAAAAGTTCCATTCATTGTGATTTTAAGTTCCTATCTGTATGTTTTTTCATTCATTATTTATAATTGTGCTACCCGCAAGGGTGACTCAGTTGGTTGAGCATGGGACTTCCATAATGGAGGTCTCGGGTTCGAAACCCCCTGCCTACGACAACAGGAATTTGCCTTCTGGGTTGAGCTTGTCGCACGGGGCTTGCCTGGCTGGTTATCTCTCCTGTGTGGTTTGCGGGCTGTGTAAGCGGGGTTTACCCTTTGCGCACCCGAAAGGTAGCGGCTGCGGGTTCCCTTGTAATCAAAGAAATAATTTATAATTGTGTTACCGGCAAAATGAAGGTTATGTTGACATGTTACTTAAGGCTCTTAGTTTGGAGCCCTTCTGTATAAATTCTGATGCTTTGCTGTAATCTAAAATTCTAAATGATGCAGAATCAACAATAAACTTGACGTTCAAGTTTTGTGCTTTTCCCTGGGCTGCATAAAACAAAACTTCTTGTTTGATATTTGATGCTCATTTTGGAAAGCATAAGTCTAAACTTCAAATTTATGTCACTCTGAATTTGTTTTGGGAAAGTGGTCTTTTTCTTTTTCCCGTTAAGTTTTAATTTCATGGAGAATATTGTTCTGTTTGATCCATTAAAAATGGAGAATACTCTCAGTTTTAGACCATAAAATGGTTTCAGATCATTTCTGCAAAGACAACCCTTGCAATTAGGAAGGATGGAAAGTTAGTTACTATAGATATCTGATACAGATAGTCTACTTATTGTGTACATCGAGCGAGCATAAACATTTCTAGTGCTATATATACACGGTGCATCATGAATGAAATTACAATTGCCTTTTCCATGGGGAATATATTTACATTCCCGTTTGGACTAGAAAATAATATACTTTTGTTGTATTAACTGTTTTTTACAAAATTTAGACACATTGAATATACAAAGCTACATCTCTTATAACAATCCAAAAACAACTCTCATATTCAAAATTCAAACACTCAAAACAAAAAGCGTTTCTTCACTTAGTCTGGATTATGGACACTAAAGCCAGGCTAAAAAGCCTCTAGAACTCGAGTTCTGAAGCCTGTGAACTCCATACATAGGAGTAGCAGCAAAAATGGATTTTTTAACCTAATATATTATTTAGGTTTAAGTACGTGGTCGCTGCAACATTGGAGTGAACTCAGTTTCTCCATCATCGTTCTCATTAAAGCCGTCCTCTTCCATTTCTTCATTGTAACGAAGTTCTGCAACTTTCCTCCTCATATGCCGGCGCCATGCAGCTTGTATAAAGCTGGCAGCCCATGTTCTCCATTGCTGCGAGTAAAACCTAAAAGTGTGTTGTACCTGTCGACTCTGCAACCGCCTAAACTGTGATGCAATGTACTTCACTTCTTCTGCCTCTAAGGCAAATGCCTCTACTTCTGTCAAAGCCTTGACTGTCCTAGTGGATGGTGGCAAGTTTGAACCAGATTTTGGATCCAATGCCCATGTTAGCAGTTCTTCACCACAGAAGTCATTTTCTTTCAGGATACCTCTGTTGAAGAACCCACTTCTCCCACCATCAGTTGTTACACTTTCTAGGCGACCACGAATTATAAACATCATTTCACCAACCGGATCTCCTTCTCTAACTATGTAGGTATTTTCTGTGCATAAACTTGGTTTCAATCGCTCACAGATAGCATCAAGCATCCTCTCATCCATGTTCTCAAACAAGGGCACCTGCAAAATATCAAATTTCACATTAAGGTTTCAACATATAAAATGTTCTCCACATCATGCCCAAAAATGTGATCTCGGGTTCTCAACAAGTACTTACCCTTCTGACCAAATTCAGACAGAGATGCCGCTTAATATCCCTCCTAAGGTCTTTGGGCAGATTTTGCACCAAACTCTCTTCATCTACTCCTCTGGTTTCCACCCATTTGTACTGATCGTAACGTCGAACTCTCTCCCTTAGTTCAGGAGGAAGTACTCTGTGATGCATCCACTGCTCTGAGTCACGCCTTTTGACCCTCATCTCCTCAAGCCGTACCGTCAGGGACTGAAGATAGGTCTGTAGGGTACACGAAATTCTCCAAAGTTTCAAGCATTATTATAATGTATGGACTTGCATATTTCTCTAATCCAAAAGTAATACCAGTATGTTCAAGAATTTATATGTTCCTGGAGTTTATATTTCTCCAGGACCGAAAAAAGGCCTCTTTAATCTACGCACCTGCATATTTCCGATGAGAAGAGCAAATAGTAGGAGTCCGGAAATGGCCAATATTATTGAAAAGACATTTTCCAGTGTATACGTACTTGTTTCAAGCCCCTGACCAAGTGTGCTGTAAAAAATGAAATATCGAACTAGTTAAGCCTCACGTGGGCATTGAAGGGTGATTTTCTGAGTCTGATGAACACCAACATGTACAGTGAAAATCATGATTCCAAGAACAATGATAAAACCCTATTCTAAGACAAATTTTCAATCAAAAAAAGCAACGGAATATCATTTTGTCTGAATTATAGACAGCACACTTTCACAGACGCTTCTTGCCTTTTAACCATTTGATTTTCATGAATTGATATTTAATCACACAACACTATGCCACTCAAGGGAATAATAGTAGACTAAGAAAACAAACTTTGATGACAGATGACACCTTGTTAATTATCAAATTTTTACCTTCTGTTGTACTAGGAGTCGACAGTTTGTGTTTCAATGTGGAGTAACATAATTTTCATACGGGAATTGTGAACATCTTTGAGGCAGAAAAATGTTGACTAAAAGTGTGAAGAGGAAAGGAAATGAACAATATAATTAGAGGCATCATATAGGTGAAGTTTTACCTCAAATTCTGCAAGCCCCACCATAAACAAAAACAGTATTTGACAACGAAATCCTCAGTGTCAAGAACACCAGTTGTTACAGCTCTTGCATATATTCCATACTTAAACTTCTCCTCCTCAGCACAATTTTCGTCAAGAACACTCTTACCAATATCTTGCCATTCTGTCAAATTAAAGTTTCCTTGATCACGTGAACAATACAGATAAGATATTTGTTCCTTGCACTGGTCATTGTCTCTACATGCTTGATTCCAACATGTATCTTTGCGTTCGACAGATAACAGGTACCAGAAGGCCCCAAATATCTGCATATCATAACAACAAACTTTAAGCATTTACGGGTTCTTGAAAGCTGGCCTTCTCATCATGTTTGAGACTTATTTGTTATTTAACTGGAGATAACTTAGCTTCTCCTAGTACCATAATAATCAAATACTAATAACTGATGAATCTTAGTTAACAGTTCAGGTTAAAATGAAAACAAAGCATACTGAAAGGAAAAGGAAACAAAAGGATTCGGTCTGCCCATTGAAGTGGGGGTGAAATAGGTAGGAGTGATGTCCAAATCGTAATGCAGTGTCCCGAATGATGGCCCTTAATAAATGTGTCTTATGAGTTGCATTAAAGTAGTATTCCAAGGCACAAAGCTATTTGGACTATGAAATCTAGAAAAAAGATATATTGTGAATGATCATTTTTCAGATGCCCCTTACAACTGTTGCAGAATTTTCATACTCTAGACGAAGGGCCATAAAAGAGCAGAGTGGAAAGTCAACTACCAGTAATGGGTCTTTTAATAAGAATTTTGACAAAAAACTAAGCACTAAATGCTAAAATGATTCCTTTAGAATATGATAGCGTGATGTTTTATCTTGCTACTATATACATTCTTATCATATGTAATGATTGGTCACTTTATGTCGAACCTTATCAGGCGAAAGAACTCACAGTAAATTGTAGCAATAACTAGTAATTCTTGCCCTAGAAGGAAAAATACAAAGAGAAATTTGCAAAAGCACTTAAAAAGTACTTTATATTCAATAACGACCAGAATTGAGAAGTCACTTACATGACTAGCCAGCACAAACCACAACAGATAATATGCAGCACCAGCCCAAGCAGTTTCTGCAAACACCCCTGCAGTCTTTTTCAAATCCGAACTTAAAGGAACAAATCGCAAAAATCTAGGAATATATTGGAGGAGGATGATGATCTCTAATGCTGTCTTTGTCTCCAATACATCTGAACCTTTTGATCCACGAAGATATGTCCCTACTACAATCTGAAGAAGAAAAATGCACCAGAAGGCATAAGTCAAGCAAATACCACTTATGGAGAAAGAAACAATGGTAAAAATAAAGTTGAAGCTTCCTTTTAAGGAAATCAAGATGTCTTTGTTCTTTTTTTGAAAATGGTAATGTAAAAAGATGTCTTTGTTCTTGATTATAATAAGATAAAGAAAAACAACGGGAACTGGTCTTGTGTGATGATTTTAGAAACATGGCAGTAGCATTCAAACTAAGAACCAAAAGGTGCATGGAGAAGAATAGATATTATCTGTTTACTGTGGCTGCCAGAACTTATATGCATATGTCCCCCTCTAACTTTATGTGTCTGTGTGTCGATTGCTGGAATAAAAGGTGCATAGAAAAAAATAGGTATTTATTGTATATTGCTGTTACAACTACTAATAGAGGTTGTATGCATATGTGCCTCACTATCTGCATGGTGTATGTGTCTGTGAGAGAGGGAGGGAGGGAGAGAGAGAGAGAGATCCAAAGAGAAAACAGTATATACAAAAGGTTGCTGAATGTTCACGAGTTGTTAGACAGTCAGAGGTATAGTAGGAACCTGCGGTAAAGGAAGAACGGAAAGAAGATCCACTATAAAATAACGCTGGACATATCTGGTTGCTATTTGTTTGGGATCTATTACAAGTTCGCCTCGCCCAAATACACGGGAAGAGGGAGCAATATAAGCCGTTCGAAATTGGAGAACCATGCGGATAAGGTAAAAGACATCAATTGCTGTCCGCATATACATTACTATGTTTGCTAAACTTTCATCTATGTGGAGACACTTCCCTTCACTCTGAAAGACCGGAAGGTAGAGAAATAGAGGATCAATAGATACTCCAAAAATACATGATATGACCAATAGCCTATTCCAGAACAGGAGAGACTTGTCTTGGGGATCAAATATCCTTCTATCTGATACTCTGAGATCTTCTGGAAAAACTGCTCGGGTAACTCCAGATTTCAGTGTTCGGCCAAATGTCACTAGTCCCTCAGATCCTCTTTTTACTCCTAGTTTTATTGACTTGGATGGGTTGTTTGGACGCCCACCAGTATTCATTCCCTCTATATTAAAGCCATACTTTGTCCTTCCAGCCATATCGGACTTAAATGATAAGTCTGAGTTAGCGTCCTCCAACCTGCAAGAAACAAAAAGGAAAACTTTTTGTGACTTATAATAGGCAACTAGTTCATTTCAGGAATTTAAGGGTGTAGAGGCTGTCCCAAAAATTGCAACCATATGCATCAGTATATTACTGATAAGACAATTGAAGTGATAATACTGCACCCATTAATTACTTAACATTCCGCGACACAATCAAATGTTCAGTATGCAATATATGTTTAAAGACACGAAAAGCATAATGATGTAGCTATTCACTTGCACCATTTATGAAATGATACATGAAACTAGGATACAAGCAAATACTATGGATTAAAGAGGTTTTAATTTGAGCAACAGGTGTTACCAATTTGGAGTCAGTCATCTTTTTATTCATTGTAAATTTGCTAAGCAATGCTGAGAGATTATCCTGAATTTGTGTGTTGTTTGGGTAATGCCTTCAGATGTTTAGAGTTTACTGGAGAGCTGGAATGGGCAGAAGATAGCAAAACCTCAGAAGCAGATGTGGAGGACCGTCCCTTTGTGCATCTTCTGGACTATTTGGAAAGAAAGGAATAGTGTTGTTCTGATGATAGAATGAATCACATCTCTAAAGTCATGAATCTTTTTCTTCACAATCTGTTCTTTTGTGTAAGAAAAGCTTAGTAGAGAATACGGATTTTTTGGACTCACTTAGGAATATACATCTGGAGTCTATTGTAGGGGCTGTCTGATTTTGTTGTACTTTTACATACGTTCTTGTAACCTTTACTAATAATATTTTTACCTTACCAAAAAAATGGACTAAAAAGGAGTCAAAATTTCCCGAAATGACATTGATCGTGTAGCAGCTCATCCGCAGTACAGCTGAAGCTTATGAGAAACTAGAATATCTACATTCAATGAAAGTGATGAAGGAGAATGGGAGACTGCAACTGGAAGAGGAGATTTGTTCACAATTATATGCGGTGGAAAATGAACTTGATCACCAAATTTGGGTTTCAAGCACTTGGAAATCAAGGATAATGATCTCAGAAGTTCTTTTTGGGACAGAGAGGTGTTACGGGTTCCCACGACAAGAGATATTAAGCAATGGTGGAGCTAGGATTTTTGCCGGAGATTCAAAATAGAAATAGTACTATAGACTTCGTAGAAAGACACCAAGGAGATAAGACTGAACAGAGAAGAAATATCTAATATGGGGATACACAGTACAGATAGGGAAAGAACTGCTTGAATTAAAGGCATACCTTACAAACTTTTCTTTCTGTCCTCCAATAAGCTGCGATTTGTAATTACCAAACATTGTGTTAAATCGCTGGAGGATTTCATCAAAACATCAGGCATTGATATGGCCACATCAAATACGTATGTTCTAACTGCACTTTAATTTGAGACAAATTAAATAAGGTGTCAGTAGATTATACTTGTCATTGTGACGCAAGCAACAACCTGTAAATAAACTTCCATAACATTAATTTTTCCAAAAAAAATGAAACAGAACACCTAGAAATTTCAGAATTCTCTCTGTGTGTTTTTTTTTTCCGACTCCAAAACATTGACTAAAAGGGAATTTGAGGAGGAAGAAACAGATAGCTAGATAATTACTACTTAATTGGAACGACAAATAGTCTGAAAGCTCATTATGCATGCATGCATGCGTAACAGGACAACATTAAAAAAAATTCAATAAAATAGTACAATTTCTTAAAATTTGATGTTTTCTAAGGCATTTTGTACGACAATATCTGTTTGTGTACGAAAAGTGGAGGAACAGAAAAAAGAACCTTAATTTAATTTCTCCCTCTGAAATAAGAAAAAACGATCATCACCAGATTGAAGCGAAAACAAAAAAGAAAAGAAACAAATGAAACTTGAGAGAGAAGGCGAAAAATGAAACTTACTTGAACGTTAATTAATCTTGACGATTCTAATCTACGAACTGAAATTAAATGCCAGAGAATTGGCAAAGAAGAGCTTTTTTGGGAGGGATGAGGAAAGTGAAAAGGAGAAAGGAGAGGGAGGGAAAAAAAGGGAATAACTTTTTCCGGTATACCAAATAAGGAAGAAACTTTGAAGGAATTTTAGTATAACGAATTATATGGGACAACAGTTACAACGTTCGGCATTTTCTTCTTGTTGTTTCTTCCACGTAGTTAACGAGAAAATAGGGATGGTTAAAAGAAAAGTAACAAAAAGACAACAATAATAATAAAATTAACATAGATATACCAAAAAAGAGTTACATTATCAAATCACTCAAAAAATATATTTATACACGTAATTCTACTTATTAAAAATTGGATTTAACATAAGAGGTAAAGGAGATCCTATACACTGCAAGAAAAAAAAAACAGCAATTAGCGATGACCAGATTTCATCACTAAATCAGTTTAGCAATGGATATGCATCCGTCACAAATATGCTCGTAACTAACCACCCAGCACGAAAACGAATCCAACGACAGAAAAATCTAATATAGTGTGTACATATAGGTTAATCTGATATAGTTTGTGCATTGACCTATAATATTTTACATTATCAGGTTATGTTGACCTACAACAATATGTAACTCTTCACATTAAGACTGATATTATGACATTGAAAATACACTAATTATTAACATGCTATAGTAGGTCCAGTGGCGGATCTAGGATTTTAACTCAAGGGGTTCGAAAAAAAATAACAAAAGCTAAATATAAAAAATAACGTTATTTATTGGAATCAAACCTATAACACTAGAGACAAGTTTGAACACCCTGGACAGCTTGAGCTAACTTTTTACATTTATTC
Source organism: Lycium ferocissimum (assembly GCF_029784015.1). NCBI lineage: Eukaryota > Viridiplantae > Streptophyta > Magnoliopsida > Solanales > Solanaceae > Lycium > Lycium ferocissimum. The sequence goes on from NW_026725896.1 coordinate 255,883, forward strand.
AGGGTGTTCAAAAGCTAATATATATACATAAACACAAAAAATCTACACTATATATACACTGTAAATTTTTGCTAAGGATGTTCGGGTCGTTTGACTCTGCATCTACCCCAGAGTAGGTCAACTTAACCTGTTAGTGTAATTTTTATTTTTATAGAGATTGACTTGTAATGACCATGTAAATGATATGACTATCAATGAATACTAAAATGTAATAGCAGATTAATTATTATTTTATTATGTTGCCAACTAATGCTTATTATATAGAGACTGAGTTGTAGTTACTTTGTAATTAATTTGATTATGTCAGTATATTTTTACGTCGTTAATGCATAAAACATAAATTCCAAGTAATCATGAGATTAAGCTTAATTACATATACCGTAGCAATTTATAATCAGTAACTTATAGCTAATTGAAGTATTCCCCCGGGGGGAATAATAGGAACAGAAAAAAAGATGGTTCTCTATTTAATTTAACATGACATTTTACTATTTTAGCACTGAAGCCTCAAGGGAGAACTTTTTTTCCTATCTCTAAAAAGGAATATTTATCAAGAATAATTTGATTTATAAGGACTTCGTGCTGAATTTCATCCGAATCAGATTTGATTTAGTTTGTGCTTAAAAATCCAAAGATACGTACCACTACGCACTTAACTGAAACATTACACGTTCAACCCCCATATGATGTCAATTGACACATTTGATGCCACTCATGTTCTGTGTCTTGATTTCTTACTATATTTGAATTTTCTTTTAAGGGGAGGATAACATATACTATATCATAACTAATTTTTCCTAATCCTAGAATATAGAATATAAATCTACAATAGTTGGTGATCTAGAAACAACAAGCTCCTATAAGCTGAGACTCTCTTTTTCTCACTTAATTAGTAGCGTTTACAAGTAGTTTTATGTAGTTAAATTTTAAGGAATAAAATTTGTAAGATAGTATTAGCTCGCCGCTTGTTTCACCTCTTTAAAGGTAAATATTATGAGACCATTCTTTCGATATTTTTATATGCTTTTTGTTATCTTTCGACTGGTTAAATTAATTATTCATCTCTAGTACTCATGAATGTAAATCTAATTATCCAAATTAACCATGTAACTTGTATCTTCTTTTTAAATGTATGCAAGCGCGATGGATTCGACAACAACAAGCTAGCTTCATCTAAGCCTGTCAAGTGGGCCGGGCAGGCTGGGTAAACCCTGCCCACCAGCAGCCCGACACAGACCCAACTAAGAGGGGTAAGGGGCTCCGAATTTATAGAGATATAAGTCATCACAATATTGACATTTAACATGTTCCTCATTTACTTGCTCAAAATGCATCCACACCGCACTTGAAGGTGATGATCCAACTCGAGGAGAAGGTGGAGGTGGAGCATTATCCACGGAAGTTGAAAGTAGAAATGTACACTAGTTGAATAGCAAAATTAGATAAAGAGAGAATTGTGGAAGAATTGTGTGAAAATGAAGAAGAATGGAGGGGTATTTTTAATTGGAAATATGATCAAAGTGTAATTTATTCATAAATTTAGGGGTTCAAATAAAATTGGCAACGACTAATTTTTTAAATTTACAACGGCTGGTTTTTTGAATTGACAACGACTAAACTTTTTTTTAGTTTAGCAATTTTATCATTAGATGTAAATGTTAGTTTTATTATTATTTGTAAATTTAAATGTCTATTTTAGTATTAGAATTTAAAAATAAAAATAAAAAACGGCCCGATTAACCCGCGGTGTACCCCTGTCCGGGTAGGGGCCGGGTCGGACACCCTTTTTGTCACGACCCAAACCGAAGAGTCGTGATGAGTGTCTGACCTCTAGCGGCCAAACACCCCTATACTCACATCTAAATCTTACTGAACATCAAGGGCCCACAAGTGACTCAAACTGATCTCATACTGCCTCATAAATAGATAACATCATGAATTCTGTACAACCTGTATATACATAAACGTCTTTGAAAGAACAGTGCAAGCCAGCTAGGCTGCGGAAACATAATGATGCCGCACAATGATGGTCCGTCGACCATGTCGACGACCCGTCGACAATGACTAATGTCTGCAGATTTCCTCAGATTCAGCTCAAATCGCGTCGATTTGATTCGTTCAACTTCTAATCCTGTAAATTGCCAGGAATACCTGTTGGTACCTTTGTACATGGGGTAAGACACTTTTTACCTCCAAACTCGGGCTCGGATCTCTATTCCAAAGGCATACCCGACTAGGAAACCATAGGTTCTCCTACGATGAAAACGAGAGGTGTAACATTCTCCCCCCTTAGGAACATTCGTCCTCGAATGTTCAAACAATCATGGTGGGCTATAAAAAATTTGGCAGAGTTTCCCCTGTAAGTATACCCATCCAACCCGCACACAGCAATTCAAAATCGCACACAGGGCCACATACTACAACATACAATACCATGGCCTCACACGACCAATCACGATAACTGAAAATGAAATAATACCTGGGGGAGATGATGCCTCAGACTGAACCTCCTATATTGCTGGAAACAAATGCGGGTACTTAATCTTCATTGCTTCTTCTGCTTCCCAAGTCACTTCCTTAACATTTTTATTCTTCCACAAAACTTTCACAGAAGCTACATCCTTGGTTCGCAGCCGACGGACCTGTCTGTCTAATATAGCCACTGGAACCTCTTCGTATGATAATTTCTCGGTCACCTGGATATCATCTACTGGTACAACTCTTGAAGGATCTCCGATGCATTTACGAAGCATAGACACATGAAATACCGGATGTACAAACTCCAACTTAGAAGGCAATTCTAGCTCATATGCCACCTTACCCACAGTACGAATGATCTTATATGGCCCAATTTATCGGGGGCCCAACTTACCCTTCTTACCAAACCTCATCACTCCTTTCATAGGGGAAATTTTTAGGAAAACCCAATCATCTACCTCAAACTCTAACTTGCGTCGCCGATTATCCGTGTAGGATTTCTGTTGACTCTGAGCTGTTAGCAACCTTTCCTGAATGACTTTCACCTTGTCAATTGCTTGCTGAATTAAGTCTGGGCCTACCAACTAATTTTCCCCGACATCAAACCATTCTATGGGCGATCTACATCTCCGCCCATATAAGGCCTCATACGGAGCCATCTGAATACTGGAATGGTAACTGTTATTACATGCAAACTCGATAAGAGGCAAAAGATCATCCCAACTGCCTTGAAAACCAAATACACAAGCTCTCAACATATCTTCAAGTGTCCGTATAGTACGCTCCGCTTGTCCATTTGTCTGCGGATGAAACGTGGTACTAAGACTCACCTGAGTCCCCAATCCATTCTGAAAAGACTTTCAGAAATTAGCTGTGAATTGTGTTCCCCTATCTGAGATAATGGTTGTAGGAACACCGTGAAGTCGTACAATTTCTTTAAGATAGAGCTTCGCATAATCTTCAGCTGTATACGTACTTCTGTCATGACCCAAACCGATGAGTCGTGACGAGTGTCTGACCTCTAGCGGCCAAACACCCCTATACTCACATCTGAATCTTACTGAACATTAAGGGCCCACAAGTGACTCAAACTGATCTCATACTGCCTCATAAATAGATAACATCATGAACTCTATATAACCTGTATATACATAAACGTCTTTGAAAGAACAGTGCAAGCCGGCTAGAGCGCTACATATATCTTGTACACAAAATAATAGAAGCCGACAAGGCTACATCATCTGACTAATACATACAACTGTCTACAGATCTCTATTGGAATAAAGCTGTAGAAAGGACGGGACAGGGCCCCGTCATACCCATATACATATACATCTTAGGAGGAGACTGATAGTATACCCGTAACAACATCAGGAGACGTCTCACGATCCTGCCTACCGGCCAATGCATATACGCGGTGCTGAGGACCGCTCGAGCTGGATGCTCCACTCCTCCCTCTACCCCGTCCTGCTGGTGTCTGGAAAGCTTGCCCTGAAGGGCGTACTGCAGAAGAAGAACCAGCCATAGACCCCGTAGGCTGAACCATACCTGTACCAACCCTCATCGGGCACTCCCTCATCCTGTGGCCTGACTGACCACAAGCATAGCAACCATCCAATCCCAATCGACACTGCCCAGCGTGTAGCCTACCACACTGAGTACACCGGGGCAAGGGTGGCCTCACCGGCCTCGACTCGAGTGCATGCGAGAGCCTGATACTCTAGAACTCTGGCCCTCTCCGGAATAAGAAGACCAATCAAACCTCGGACCTGAAAACCGCGGAGGTGCGCTCCTTACCAAATGGAATGGATATCGGGGATACTGCTGTCTCTGTTCTTCTCTAGACTCACCCCCGGTATCTAAAGATCTGGCCCTCTTGCCATGGCCCCGGTCACGGTCACGTTCTGTCCTCCGCTGACGCTTGCGGTCCTCTAAATTCTACGCATACGCCTGTATACGAGAGATATCCATGCCCGGCTGTAATGCGGCAGTCGTACAAGCATCTATCAAATGTGGCCCTAGACCGCACCACAAAATGATGAACTCTGTTCTTCATCTCAACCACCATAGCTGGGGCATACCTAGTCATAGAATCAAAATACACACAATACTCCTGAACACTCATACTGCCCTGCTCAATACGTAAAAACCTGTCTGCTCAGGCTCGTCGGACCTCTGGTGGTAAATAATGGCGAATAAAAGGATCTGAAAACTCTCGCCAAACCGCTGGAGGGGCATTCTCTCCCCTAGACAGCTCCCAAGTCTGATACCACTGTACTGCAATATCACGAAGTCTATACGAAGCCAACTCTACAGACTCGACCTCATCTACATGCATAACCCTCAAGGTCCTCTGCATACCATCAATGAAATCCCGAGGATCCATATTTTGCTTTATGACCGACAACTCTAGAGGACCTAACCCAAGGAAGGTTTTAACCCTCGAACTACCAGCCCTGTCTGCCTGGTCAACACCAACTCCCTGCCGCTGAGCTTGGGCGGCTACTAATTTGGTCAATAACTATACAGCATCCCGCACCTCCTGGCCCGGTACATCCGGCCGAGAACCGAGGGCAGGTGCTAGGGGCGAGGTATGCGATGTCTCGCACGCCCCTTACTCGAATCTCATCCCGAGCTCTCGTAGCCGCCGAGTACGGCTAGTGGCCTCATCTGCCGCTCTCTTGCCCTTCTGGGCAGCTGTAGCTTTCTTGCCGAGCATCGCTGAAATCAGAACAAATCATCAGAAAGCGAACGCTTAACGCATGACTCTATTGCACGATCTAAGAGAGAAAGAATGACATCATCCTAAATGTCTTGTAGCCTCTTGTTTATAAGTGTGGTTCACAACACGCCCATAAAGAAGACTCTACTAAACACAGTCTGTAGACAACCTTAGGACGGAACTGCTCTGATACCACTTCTGTCACGACCCAAACCGATGAGTCGTGACGAATGTCTGACCTCTAGCGGCCAACCACCCCTATACTCACATCTGAATCTTACTAAACATCAAGGGCCCACAAGTGACTCGAACTGATCTCATACTGCCTCATAAATAGATAACATGATGAACTCTGTACAACCTGTATATACATAAACGTGTTGAAAGAACAGTGTAAGCCAGCTAGGCTGCGAAAACATAACGACGTCGCACAACGACGGTCCGTCGACCATGTCGACAACCCGTCGACAATGACTGGTGTCTGCAGATTTCCTCAGATTCAGCTCAGATCGCGTCGATTTGATTCGTTCAACTTCTAATCCTGTAAATTGCCAGGAATACCTGCTGGTACCTTTGTCCACGGGGTAAGACACTTTCTACCTCCAAACTCGGGCTCGAGTCTCTATTCCAAAGGCATACTCGACTAGGAAACCATAGGTTCTCCTATGACGAAAACGAGAGGTGTAACACTTTTCCCTCCCCCAAGCCCGACCCCTTAACTACGGCCCGGCCAAGCCCCGAACTGGCCCCCCGTGTGTCCACGTTTAAATGGCCCGACCCGTCCCGTCCTGTCCTGTCCCACTTGACGGGCTTATAGCTTCATCTCAAATTCAGTTCCACATATAAAACATTGTATAAAAAGACTTGCGAAATGACAAATATATATATTCGTCATGTAGTGTGTCGCGTTGAATTACATAATTCTGAGTATATGAGGTAGTATATATTTATAAAGGAACTAGTAAGAATAGCAACTGATATAAATCACAATTAAAGAATTAATTACATATTTCATATAAGACCACATATAATATATATATGATGCGTGTATATGTATAAAGTTTCAGGTTTTATGCACGGGTTGAATTTATATGATCACTTAATCCTCACTTTATTATATTAAAGTTACTAAATTATTTCTTGTAACATAGAAATCACTCTTTTGCTCAAGTAGCATATAAATTATAAAGTCACCAAATTATTTTTTGTAACAAAAGAGTCATTCAATTACTATATATATCTAAGAAAGTCACTAAACAACTACTTATTTTTTTTAAAATCATTCAAAGTTTACCTAAGTAAATTTCTTTTACCGATTCTTCATACACTACCAGGTGTATAACTTGTATCGTATAACTTAGTATTTGTTAAGTATGTTGGTACAACGTGGTCCTCCGTCCTCATGATTCTCGATTAGTGCTAAATTAAAATCGATGCTTGAACAGTTGTTAAGCTACGAAGCCTTTTAGTTTCATGATTATATGCCATGATCAAAGCTCTAGAGCTAACGCGTGGCTAGATTCCACAAAAAATGCATGGTGATCACTCGATAACATTAGTATAAGTTTCTTCTTTAATCTTAGCGCCGTTGGGACTTTGCTCTTTAAGCGGAAAGCTTTAGAAATGCTCATCTCTTTTTCTTCCTCACATTATTATTTATTTATACAATGCAAATGGAGAGGGGACCATAAACACCTTTCCTGCATACGACACATTAGTGATTCCATATTATTCTTTTTTTCTATATCGACCATATTCCCATTCTTTTAGTCGAGAACTTAAACCATAAGATGAATATATAAGAAAGGGTTTCACTTTGATCCCTTTTATTAGTGAATTCTGATTTTAGTACTTGTGCTAAGCATGAAATCTTTAATTAATTGACATGTGTAGTTTTGGTCCATTTATATAGGAAATATGGGATATTTAGATTATTCTAGAACTACATTACTCTCAACTATGAAGTAAGTAACAACATATATTTAATATAACACATGAATAATTAAACAGTTTAATAGTGGATAATAATTCATTTTGATTTGTGAAGATTCACAAAGTAGAAGGATTAAGAAAATGCAGATTCCAATTAGTTAGAGGGTTTAAATGCGTTCAATTATATGTCACAAAGGTCAAATTTAGAATTTATCGATGGTTAAAAGAGCATTTTCCCCTTAAAAAATCTTCTTTATATTTACATTTAATTTTCGTTTCAATTTATGTAGAGTAGTTTGACTAGACACAAGAGAGATAGACTTTTCAAATTTACGGTCTAATTGGACATGCCATGAGATTTCAGTGACTATAAAAACATTCCATTAAGGATAAAATAGAAAGATTAAAATCAAATTATTTCTAAATATAAAAAACTACATCCTTTTTAGCTTGGACTAATAAGAAAATAGACTCACATAAAACATGAGGAGTCATTGGATTGGTTAAAATTGGATAGAATCATTCCTCTCTTTTCTTTTAATCTTTCTTTTTTAGTTTGGGTTGGAATATACAATTGCTGAGCCTATCCAAAACTCCATGCAAACCTAATTAGAAGTCACGCGGATCAACGAAAATGACTGATGAAGAAGAAACTCGAGACTCCACCCAATCATCCGGGGATTCACCGATTTCAAGTTTCTTCATGCACCACAAATCTCCCCATGAAAACTTGTTCCATCGCGGGATTGTCTCTCCAACAGGATCATCAAGCCCAACTTCAGACACCAACAAGCGACAGTCTCTATCATTTCTCCCCATGTTGTACGCAAAATTGCAAAGCGATTTCATGAGCCTGGGACCGTCTTTGCCTTCCATGTGAATTCCATACAACAAATAAAACCCAAACGTCTTAAAAATATTAGGGATAGAAGGCACCCTTAGCCATGGCATCCACGAGTCCAAAACCCTAGTCCCTAGGCAACAAGCATATTTTAGCGGTGATATGCCTCTCACTTGTAGCTTGTAAACATCTTTAGTATTCCAAACACTTAGTATAGCAAAAGTTGATGGAAAAGATCCACTTTTAGGGTCCCAATTGAGGAGGGTTTTCTTTGGTACGGCCATGAAAGTACCAAAACTAAGCTTGTTGTCTAGGATGTGGTTTATGTCTTTGGGGAAAAACTCCGAGTTTGCGAAAATACGTCGATAGAATGACTCAGAGAGTTGTGGTGAAACTCGAACGATGGCAATGTCGGATGCTATTGACTTGTTATGAGCGTGAAGTGGCTGTACTAGTACCGATGGAGTGCGAAATTTTACATAATTGCATTTGGATGTGAATAATTTGATAGAAGCTTCGTTGTTGCTGTCCGTGGCCATATAAGCGTATTTTGCTCCATTGTTTCTGCTCCATTCTTCTAATTTCTCAACTAGTTTTGTTCCAATGCCAAGCCTCCTAAAGTTGAAAATAACAGCAAAAATAATTAATACAGATTGAATTGTTAGAGAAGTGATGAAATGATGTTAAGAGGAAGACTTTGTATAGTTAATTAAAGTCGTCTAAAAGCTTTTAAAATATGGTAAAAAGTAGGAGACAATTTTTTGTATTGTTCTAGTCATTTCGGGAGTCGCCCATTGATGGTTGTAAAGTTAAAATAAAGGTGCTTTCAAACATACTGTGAATTAAAGAATATGTTCTGATAATGACATAATTCCCTATAAACTACTGTTACAAGAGCATCATTTTGCGTAGCTTATGAACTTAATTGGATAGTTGGATAGCATATCCTTTGTCTTTGTGTTTTCGCATTTGGGTGTGGAACCTTATGATTTTTAGTATAGATTCTAATATTCTAACGATATTTATGGTCCTAACAAAAATTATTTTGAGTGACCTGATAGTGTAAACATTACTTTAAACTTTACAATGAAGATGTATATAACCAGAGGCGTATCTAGCCTACAAGGTAGGGGTTCAACCCCAAATTTTCGACGCGGAGCCTAAATTTATGTGTAAAAAATTATTAAAATTGCAATAAATAGTAGATATAAACCCCTAACTTTAAAAATATAATGGGTTCAATGCTAAAAATCTTAAGATTGAACTCATTAAATTTAAATTCTGGATCCGCCTCTGTATATAAGTTAAAACTCTTTGTAGAGTACATGAAGATGGTAATGAAATAGTTCCAAAAATGGTACCTGTGATGAGATGAAACCCGCAGGCCAAGAATATAAGCAATTTTTATATAAACTGGACATGGAGTGGAGCCTTTGTTTCCTCTAGTCACAGTCTTTATACAGCCTCTAACTATCCCAACAATTTCTCTATCTTCTTCACACTCAGCTACCTGCTCAATATCATCAACAGAAATGGCCATGAACTTTTGCATGCGTTATATATATGCAAAGGAAAAAAGGGTGGCTACTAAAATTATCAAAGATTCAATTAGTAATCCCTCATACTCGTACTCTGCATAAAGACACATAAATTGAAACGGAAGGAGTAATTACTTACCAGCATGACATGTAAGGGGAGATTGCGAATACGACTAATGGGGTCACCCATGAGGTCAGTGAACAACGATGGCTGCCCTCGTTGTCCGAAATCACACTGTCCCTCCAACTCTTCCACAGCCAACTTGTCTCTTTCTTCATCGTATTGTCTCACTATCACTACTGTTTTCTTATTATCTTGAGGCATATGATAATTATCATAAGCTGCCAAATTCTCAGCTGAAAGTTTAAGCGACATTCACCTGTATACTCTATGACAATAAAGCTCAATAGAGTGGGGAATGTTGATACTCTCTACCGATTGAGCTAATCTTGATCTTCTATCACCCCATATTTATACCTGGAGCTTGTACTATACTTTGGTCCTTTATTTCATGTTAATATAAAAGATGTGGACCTGCTGATGACATGGCACCATAGCCGGTTTTGGAGGACCTTTTTTCTTCTCTATTGATGTTAATAAATTCTGAGTACTTTAATTTCTTGGATTAATTAACAGTTGATTCATACAAAAAAAAGTTTTTATATATAGAAAGACCAATATTCTTAATGCCAAAGGTAAAGAGGTGCATGTATCTACTAGCTAATACTACTTTATTATCCAATTGATGGAGTTTGTTAATGTTAAGTTGGATGGTGTTCCAATAATTGTTGCTACATGAGACTGTCATCTTGTGTTTGATGATGGTTGCAATGAATATTTTATAGTCCCACATTAGTGGTGAGATGGATATTGGACAATCCTCAACTCTTAAGATAGTTTTTAGGGTTGAGTTAGGTTTAAGGTCAATTTATTTATCATGTTATTATAGTTCGACTCATTTAAATTCTTGATTTATCCGGTGTGGAGCCCCATATTATATTGTTTACACTCCAGTTGGTAGGTTTGGGCCTACGGACCGGGGGTGTTGAGTCCCACGTGAAACACTGTTGTGATTAGGGACTTGATCTTCTTATATGATAATATCTTGAGCTAAGTTTTGAGTTGATTTAGATCAAGTTCTATTTGTTATCAAGTATGGTACCCCAACCTCTTTACACTACTATGCCTTCTCAAAATATTATCGGATATGTTAGGACGAATATGAGATCTCTCCACCCTTATTAGTCAAAGATGTGGATTCGAATGCTGAAAATGGAAAAATTACTGCTAAGGAATGCTTTTCCCTTTATTCTTAAGCTGTGAAATTTCGGACTAGTGATCAATACCGAATATCAGATAATTAAATAAAACAAAATTGTCATTTTCGAATAAGTGGTTCCACTTCCTGGTAGTCTTCGTTTAAATTTCTTTCTAAGACCAAAGAAAAGAACAAACATTTGCATTGGTCGGTAGACTGCTGAATATTTCGTTACCTCTCGCCCTCTAGGTACTTGTGCTTCAGAATTCAGTCAAAAAGATTAGAAAGTCACGAGTTCTGTTTTTACCTAATTAATTCGAAGTTTTGAGGAAGATTCGTTATGAAGAAATTTTGATTCATATCTTTGATAGTCCTCCATTTTTCAACTGCTCATAAAATAGTTTAAAGGTAAGGAAAAGGGAACGGCATGAGAGAAAAGCAAGGAGAAAAAGGAAAGGGGTACCACTAATTATGATTAATTTGAATAAAACAATGCTTAATTATGTGGTGAGCTAATGAAAAAGTTTTTGTTATCTCAAGGACGTACCTTCCCATTGGATATGGAAATAAAGTAGTTTCTTGGATCAATAGTTGGGTTTGGGTTGGTGCGAATCGTGGCCAAATAGATCGAGGGGAAGTTTATTGGCTAACATGTGGAGGGGGCTTATTAGGTGATAATTAAATCACATGATGTTCAATACTATATAATTAATCGCCATTTGCATTTTGCGCTTTGCGCTTTGTGCTGAACAAAAATAATGGCTGATGACATGGGGAAAAAGTGACAAGTGTTGGATGGCTAAAAACGCACTCTTTTTTCTTAGAAAATTATTTCTTCATGTGACTAATGTTAGCCTTTGGATTAATGATAACCCGCCGCCTAGCAACAAAGATTTACGTATCATTTTGGGCACATGAAATCTAAAACCTAGCTACTTGGTTAGTAGGGTAGTTTACCGATATTGAGATCTTTAATTTCCATTTGGATAATGTAACCCTAATTACTAGTACTCCAAGATTGAACAAATGTGATGTAATAGGAATAGCCTAGAAATAGAAGGCTAGTGGGATATCTAGATCTCATGTTTTTTTTTTTTTTTTTTTTAAGTTTAGATATCCTTCTTCAAGTCCGGCACGCCAAACAGCTAATTAACAGGCCACTCCGGTACCGCTTATTTTATTACTTTATCTGGATTTAAATTATAGTGATAGTTTGTGAAAGATTAATAGTACTAGCCTATTTATTTAATCCATTTTAGTGGGGTCATTTATAGTTCAATTTATTTAAATGATGACTTAACCTGCGTTTGCTAATAATGCTTTTTGGACAAACAAATTAAAAACTATGTATAATATATTCAGAAAGTCTCAGAAAACTATAAACTCTTACCGAACCATCAGATTATATTAGTCAATAGTGATTCATTATTTTTTAATGATGCATAATTATTTATATTGTTGTCCTTTTAACCAAGAAAAAAACTTCAAATGATGATGTAAACAAATTGTTATGTATTCAGAACGGAAAACTTATAGCAGGTGTTTGGCCATGAAAACCAAATATTTTTCACTTTATTTGGAATTTTGAAATTGGAGTTGAAGATGCATGGAGTTGTGTTTGGCTATAGCTTTTGGAAAAAAATATTTGGTTGTTTGAATGTATTGAAAGTGAAAAAAAGTGAAACAGGGTTTTAGCTGTTTTCAGGCCAAACGCTGATTTCCAAATAAAGTGAAAAAAATATTCCGGAAAAAAGTGAAAAATTCTCATGGCCAAACGGGTCCTTAAACTCTCACTATTCTAAGAAATTTCTGTTTCTTCCAGCTTCTTCTTTTTTGATCTTCTTACTAGGACGAGAATGATCTAAGTTACAGGATAGATGCAAGGTCAATATAGCTTTGATTGGAATTATTAAAGCCGAATGTCAATTAAACTAAAAAGAGTACTATACATGTGATGATGAGGGATAATATGACTATCTACTATATATTCCACCCTCTATTCAGAAGGATGTAGTAGCTTAATTCTACCTTATCTAAAAGCATGTTCGCAGTTGAATATGTATCTCATAATGACCATTTGTCTAATATAGATTCTCTATTAGATTATATATATTCTCTAAATGATGAGAAGAAACACATATTGAAGTATATTGACGAAGATTTGATGGACTCAAACGACTGATCATATGATAAGATAAAATAAACAATATTCACATTGGCAAAAGCATATTCCTTTTCAACGCATGCAGTTGCAATGTTCAAGGAGAATATATGTTGGAAGCTAAAGCCTTGTCGTATGATTAATGTAATCTTGTTCTTGATCTCTTTCCCAGATTTCTTCTAATTTCTGTAAAGTCCTAGTGAGGTCATAGGTGCAACTTGTTGCTTTAATTTATGTATTTTATAGGAATATATACCAGACTCTGACCTCATTGCCATCTTTATAATTTTAAACTGATAACAACCATATTGTGTTACTAGTTGTGGCGTTCCTTTCACATATGATCGTTAAACTTTTATCACTATAACAATAATGAAGTCATATAACTATTTTTATTACATTAAAGTTATTGAACCATATATTTTGAATTGCTCAAAGATTACAAATAAACGGAAGCTCAAATTTTCTGCATCGTATCATGACATGTCACTCGCCACATCAACATTTTGGCATTCTATAATTCCATGTTAAACAATAAAAGAAAAACATCACCATGTAAAAAATTTGACTACCCGTTTTTTAAACAAAAGGTGATTAAGAAATATGTATGACACAAAGAAAATGATATACAACATTTATAGAAGTGCAGTTGAATTCGAATTTTACTTAAACTGTTATAATGATTGAAGCTAAGTGTCATCCTATAATCCTATCTGAAAAAAGAACAAAAGTGCTTAACTGAATGGAATACTAGTCCGATTCAATTGGTTTTACTGTCTAAAGTGGATTAAACTTTAAAATAAATCTCTACTTTATTTTAAGGTTACCCGTCGGCGTTTTCCTATATCTTGCAAAGGGAGTAATCGAGTTTTCATTCAGTAATGCTACTAGAACACAATAGAGTATAATTTATATAATTAAAGGTCAAGCTTTTAGAGTAGCAATTAGCCACTTCACCTTTTCAAGTCCCAATCATGGTCGTACCTTTTCTTTAATATCTTTATTTGGAAGCGCTTTCATTTAAGATATTTTTTGTTTTTATACTCCCTAAAATTGTGGTTACTTAGTCCCAACGGATGATAATGATTGATGTGTCGATTCCTTGATGTTTTGGTTACTTACGGATGATAATGATTGATGGGTTATGTCTAAAGATGTTTTCATTTTCCAGTATATTTGCTTTTCCCTTAAAAGATGATTCCACCGGCGCATTTAGGCATTAAGGTTGATGATAAATGAAAGTAGTGATTGCTGACACCAAACTTTATTAAATTATTCTAAAATTTCTTGTAAAAGTTGTTTCATTTATGGAATAGACAACTTCATTTGTTTTGTCGGGCAGTATTTAAAAAAAAATCAAAATTAAGATTATTTTTTTTTTGGCTTTTAAAAGGATTTAGTTGGTGCTTATGAGTAGAATTCCTAAATCATTTTCATAGGCGCAAGATTAGTTCTCTTCACTTTCGTTTATCTTAAAAAAATAATGAGCATAAAATAAAATAAAATAAAATAAAATAAAAAATAAAATAAAACTGAGTACAAATTATGGAAACAGGCTAGCAACATGTACAAGCCCAACAATTTGGATCCAATCGCACAGAACCCGCGAATTACCCTTCTTTTGGGTGGTCTTTAACTTTTTGTCCCTCAAATTGGAGGTCTTTAATTTTTGTCCTTCGCCTAAAACTCATAGGTTCCGAATTTGAATCCCCGCTCAGTCAAAAATTTTAAAAAAATTTGCACGACAGAGTTTAAATTTCGCTCTGCCCTCTCTGGCAGACTTTGCCTTGAGGCATATATATATGTATGTTTTTTTAAACTTTTCAAGGCAAACTTTTAGTTATACCTTAAGAAAAAGTTCCGCCTTATGGGGCATACTTTTAGTTATGCCTTAACTAAAAGTGTGGCCCATAAGACATAACTAAAAGTATATCTCATAAGGCGGAGCTTTTTCTTAAGGCATAACTAAAAGTTTGCCTTGAAAGGCAAAGTCTATGCCTTAAGGAAAAGTTTACACCTTATGGGGCATACTTTGGTTTATACCTTAACTAAAAGTCTGCCCCATAAGACATAACTAAACTATGCCTTAAGGAAAAGTTCTGCTTTATAAATGAGACTTTTAGTTATCTTAGATACGTAACTTTAGTTTTTCCTTAAGGCGTGTATCGGATGCGAGATACACGTCCCCCTTGCCTAGTAAAATTATTTTTTTATTTTATGCTTGAGCGGGGATTCGAACCCAAAACCTCAGGTATTCATCCACCTTTTCAAGCGAAGGGCAAAACTTAAAGACCACAAATATGAGGGACAAAATTTAAAGACAACAAATATAAGGGCTAAAATTTAAAGACCACCCCAAAAGAAGGACAATCCGTGCAAAAAAATGGAACCTAACAGGCGGCCCAAACCCATGAGGACATTGGGCAAACAACAAATGTCAAACTGGACGCAAGCCACCGGGGGTTTCCATTCTAAGCAACCATTCCATTCGAATCCAAGAAACAACACAATATCATATTGTGTGTCAATTGTCCCTTATCGGTTAAAAAGAGAAATATTAATGAATTCATAAACTTGAATGGGTTCTCTCACCTCATACATTAGTCTTTTGGATTATGCTATCCTATTCAGTCTATAATAATTGCTAGCAAAGGCAGGTGGATCAAAGCTTGAGGTCGCGACTCTGACTTGGAGTGATTGCCTGGTAGTGGTCGTAGAGGGCCAGAAACGGTGGCCTGGACCTAGGAAGGGGACGTGTGACCTTGGTCCAAAAAAGAAAAATGAGATATCAGTCGTGATCCACTGGACTAAGTAAGTGGGTGCCAGGAGACAACAGGAGTGATGGCTTGGATCAACGAATTGGTGCCAACCGTGACAAATGAGGTCGTTGGTCTTCAAATAGGGCGATAATTTAATGTCAATTATTCCTCATTGATTAAAGAAAATATTAATTTGCTCATAGACTTGAGTTGGGCTTTCCAACACAATAGACTAATTTTTTGAGTTGGGGTATGGTGTTCAGTCTATTAACATATTAACGGGGAAGAGATGGGGTTATTGACTTGTTGGCAAGCATTGGAGTGATATCACCATTTCATTCTGCTACTGGCTATGGAATTGGACATCCTATCACAGTTTATGTGCTGGCGCTGTAACATGGCAAGTATAGAACTAACAAACTGCAATCGAGCCAGTCTTGAACAATACACATAAAGATATCGAGCGTATGATTAACTAATTTCTCTGGGAATTTTTGGGGAACTTGATGAATGCAGTCCAACAATTCCAAAAAGAGGGAGTAGTTATTGAGACAAAATCCGAGTACATTAAAATCACGGAATATAACAAATTTAGATTGTTAATAAATGGTACTAATAGGTTGTTAGCTTTTACTGCAACCAGTTACAACTTACACTATGCAGTGAAAATAATTCAGGGATGTGGCACCATTATTTTGGACTAAATGTTGGAACCAAGCATGACTACCTGAAGTACATTATATTCAGTGTAAGAAAAGAATGGTAATTTTTGACTTATCAAAAACATGAAATAATGTCTTGGTTATATTTATCAGACACCATTGTTTTTTGTAGGGGTGGCTTTTAGGACTGGTAATTTCTGGGGGAATAAATGATTCCTGAATGGATGTGCGGATCACTAAGTGCAATTTCTTGTCTAGAGGACGCATCAACTTTTAGCGATTACAGAATAAAGTTGTGGAACCAGAGCCTGAACAGGAAACTGTTTGATCAGAAACTAAATTGTTATGCTGGATTAAGTGAGAGAGAGAGATAACTGAAAGACTTTGAGATTGAGAAAAAGAGCAAAAATATGTTTACACTTCTGTTGATTACAATGAGAGAAAGTCGAATAACAACTGAACTTACTACATGGAAGAGAAGGGGGTGAAGGTAATATTTAGAAGATCGCAAGGGGCATGCTGAAAATTTGGACAGCGCTCTTTATGGCTTCAACATCGATATCTACTAATTTTCCAGTCTTTGATGAAATAATTGCACATTTCTTTTCTTCTGCACTGGGAACAAAACTCCTGGCCTTATCCTCAGAGCAGAATAGCCCAATACTGCACAGAGAAAACCGAAACATATTTCAGACAACGTCATTAAAACCGATAGTAAATAAAAGAAGTGCATCAACCTCCCCACAAAGAAAGCAAAAGGTGCAAGAATTTCCCAAGTTACAGCTTGTAATACATGACATTACCTTGGCTTTCCACGCGCATTAGCAATTTGTATGGCAGCTGTATTTGTAGCTATCACTCCAGCAGAGTCATCAACAAGAGCGGCAAGCTAAGACAGAGAAATTTGTGAAGGCTGTTAGCTTTTTAGTGCTTATCTTGCCATTTCCTTCTAATATTTATTACTATATTTCATTTTTTTCTTGTGGAAAAAAGCGGAGTATAGATAAAGTTGCCAGTAAACATGCAACCAAAGCAGATTATTTCATTTGACTGTATCCTTTACTAGCCCATGAGGTAAATTGCCACCATTATATCTCTGACTTCACCAATTTCTCAGTTTATGGTTCTTCAACTAAACACTGGTGCATCTAGTCATTGACAGTATATATGATTTGGTCGAGAAAACAAACCTGTCCAGGGGTGGTTATGAACACTATACTAGCATCTAAACCAACTGCATCTTCCACATCTTCTCTTTCTTTTTCATGCGGAATAACAAAAACTGGCTTGACTCCCCTGATCAAATGACAGTTCACAATCCATTAGTTCTCAAATTCTCTTGCATTTGATGCAAAAGACAAATCAGCTTATTGAAGTGTGTGACCATCTCATCTAAAAGTTTAATCTGTTAGAGAAAAAACACTTTATTTACTTAAATATATTCTCAACACGCCCCCTCACGTGAAGGCCTGATTCTTTTTTTCATTGGCCAAGCACGTGGAAGTTCTTTTTGATAATGGACAATGGCGAGATTCGATCCTAGGACCTCTGCCTGCTCTGATAACATGTTGAAGTATGTGACCATCTCTTCTAAAAGCTTAAGTTGTTAGAGAGAACAGACTTTATTTAATTAAGTACATTCTCAACACAGATAATTCGAGAACTCAAAAGACTAAATAACCATGTATTCAGCCCTATTTCCGACAAAGGATAAAACACTAACATCATACCTAATGTCTTCTGCTATCCGAGCCCATATTTCAACTGGGAGCAAGCTATCAGGATCACCCTTTGACTGCATAGAAGCTTTTGAATCTGATTTAATCCCATGAATCACAATATATTTGCCTTTCTGTGCACCAGCATTCTTATATTTTGCCTCTACAACACCCCTAAGCTTTCTTGAGATTGAAACTTTAAGTGGGGGTAAAGGTTGCCGTGGTACTTTACGAGCTGGTCTGCCCAACCAATCAACCATCTGACGGTACCTATATAAGAAAAATGTGCAAAACGGAACTGTTATAATTTTTAAACTCCCTATTTTGAAATGAATCTTCAGTTATTTCAAAAGAATAAATTATCAAAAAAATTATCAATTAGAACATATGCTTACATATGATATCCTCCCTCAGAAAGATTCATGCTGTCTGGTGTAAAAGTTTCTGACAGAAACAATCCTGCTCCTGCAGAATTCACATTTGGGTAAATGTAGCTAACTCTTTCGCGGGCAGTTGACATAAACAAAAATACTGCATGTCCAATCCCTGCCAGTTTGGTTGACAAGATCATATCATAGTACCTACTCTGCAATATAAGCCATGCATTAGAGCAAAATACTTAGCCAAAAAAATGTCTAACTCTCTATTCATAATGCAGGAAGCTTGAAGCTCAAACGTAGATAGTACATTTTGTCTCCATTTGACTAAATAATGTGCTTGATATCTTGAACCAGGTGTAAGCAATTCTTTTTTAAACATGGTTTGCTCAGCTTTTGAATTATCTGCAAAGGTATAGTTAATATTTTATCAAAAATTTACGACACTAGGGACGCAGGAGCACACAATATATGAGAGAATCGATGTTACTTAGCAACACAAATTAAGAAAGAAGTTTATGTTCTATATATGCACTGTCGGACTAATTATTTATTTGACCAAACTTCTAAAATCTACTTATTTGAAAAGTACCTTTTATCAGAAGTGCTTTTAGAGAGTAGTCGTTTGTGTTTGACAAAGCAATTTGAAAAACACTTTTGTCAATAATAGAGTAGTACTGACCCAACAGTGCTTCGAAAGAAAAACTATTTCTTGTTAGTTTCTGAAAAAAATAGTTTCTACTAACTATTCAAAAACACTTAGTATTTTCCTAAAAGCTTGGCAAAACATCTCAACTTTCTAAAATAAGCATTTAAAAAAAAAAAACACTTTTGGCTTTCTAAAAGTTTGGTCGAACATGCTATAATATATATTTACACAATCAGGTTACTCATAAGGTAAATTATAGGTAAATCTTCATAATTGACCAAGTTGCCCTATAATGTGTGATGTTTCTGTAATTTTAAGTGCAATATGATTACATGTATACATCAAGAATCAACCGTCTAAATGAAAAACTTGTTTAAATAACGATCTGTCAATGTTAATGGAATGGCGGCAAACCTTAAGAATTCCAACCATATCAGTGTACTCAGCTGGTTCAGGGAAATCATCATCCAAATCATAGGCATTAGCCCACCTCACATTTTTGTTCAGCTCAAATGTCTGTTTTCCCCTTGGTGTAGCAAGAATATCAACTTGAACACCAGGGTACCTATCCTTAATCATCTGAATTGTTGGAAAAAACAGCAAATTCTCATAAACCCCTCCATCAATCACACAACAACATCTCCTAACATCACCTCTAATTTTCAAACCCAATGAAGCAATTTCAACAGAGTATCCCATTGGAAATTTAAGGAAACCATATGGGTTATCAGGATTATCAGGTGGCCTTGGATCTTCATCTTGTTTACCATCAGCAAAAAGTGAACCATATTCCATTTCAGGATCATCACCATAGTCGAAAGGGTCAAGCCATGGATTATTTTTCTTGCAATTGGGGCGAAGAATCCCTGATTTTCTGGTAGAAACAGTGTTGTCCAATGGATTGTTAATCAAGAAAGGTACATTTATGACGTGGGTTATAGGAAAATAAGGTCGATTAGTTAAGAAAGGAGAAATGAACTTAGGCAGTAGAGTAGTAGTAGTAGCAGCCATTTGAGTGTATCATAAAATTCTGCAACTTTTTTTTAGGGATAGCTAAAAACTATAGCAGCTGACGTTGAATTTGAATGTGTGAAGACTGTTAGATAAGTAGGTCCCAATGTTTTCCCTTTGTTCCTGCCTTGTCTTCTACTACTTCTATTTTTGTTTTTGGTTTCCAACCAACCGTATTTGGTTCTCTAACTTATCCGGATACACGGCGTAAGCCTCGGAAATTGTTCCCCAATAGGATATTTTTCATACCTAGAGTTAGGGGTGGGCATAAACACCGAAAACCGAAAAACCGAACCGAACCGAATTAATTCGGTTTTTCGGTTTCGGTTTTTCGGTACGGTGTTCGGTTCCGGTTCACCGGTTTTTCGGTTTTCGGTTTAACCGAACAGTGCTGCTGCTACAGTGCTAATTGCTCATATCTTTTCCAATTTCCAGTTTTCTCAGTTTGCACTTTGCTGCACCCCTTCTCCGTTTTTTTTTTATATACTTTATTTAGGTTTTAATTGGATGGTACTTATCAACCAAAAAGCGGAACGCCTTTTGTTGAATAATTATGGAGTGTGAATGCCGAATATTGTATTTGAAATACTGTGAATGTTCTTATGGTTGGCTATCTCTAGTATTATGCAGACATCATCTCTTTCTTGCCCTTTACGTCTTTGTTGAAGCATGTTGTACTCCCGGGACTATCACTGCTTACCTTTAATTTTATGAACTCGGTACGTTTCTTCTATGAAAGACGACTACTTGGAAAGCTTCATGATCTCTGTCTACAGGTGATTAAAGCTTATGCTTTCAACAAGCCATGGGTCTTTGGTTTACTTATGGATTTGTTTGGAGCAGTCTTGATGTTGCGAGCACTATCTCTAGCCCCAGTAGGGCATTTCTAGCAAGCTTTCTCTTATGCATGTTTAGGGAATTGAACTTGATAGTTTGAAAGTAAATCCATTACTAGAGAAACCCTGAACATAATGTTTCTTCTTATATTGATTGCTAGACGAATCCTTCACACTTACCATTTCAATGATATATTCCAGGTATCGGTCATTCAACCAGTTTCTGGCTGTGGACTTGCTATATTTTCAGTATTTTCCCATTTTTATCTAAAAACAATAAAATAGCTCATTTATAATTAAAAAGAAAGCTCATTTTACAAGCAGAAAATATCCCAATTTAGGCCCATGCAAAAAAAAAAAAAAAACCGAATTAAAAAACCGAAACCGAACCGAACCGAACTTCAAAAAACCGAACCGAACCGAACTAATTCGGTTCGGTGTTCGGTGTCCACTTTCAAAAAACCGAAACCGAAAAAACCGAACCGAAGTTTGAAAAACCGAACCGAAAAACCGAACGCCCACCCCTACCTAGAGTGAACTTTATACTTCTGATCAAGCATGGAAGCGGATTTAAAATTTAAAGTTTATGGTTGCTATCAGGGACGTAGCTAGTAAGGGGCAAGGGGGTTCGAATGAACTCTCTTCGATAATAATTACAATGTATATACAAAGTTAAAATTATTTTTTATGTATATATAGTAAATGTTACCCCTTAACTTTTTCGTGTGTTTACTTCTTTATTTTTTTTAACTCCTTAGTAAAAATCCTGATCCACCACTGGTTCCTATAATAATTCACAATCAAATCCGATATTCATATATATACTTAGTGAGTTTCTTAATACAAATGCAGAATTTGAGCAAAAACTATCGAGTTCACGTAAATCTTAATATAAGGCTAAATATGCCATAGTGGAGAAATCCTATCTATTCGACCAGAATCGTCATTTTTACCACTTTTAGAAAGAAAAAAAAAATACAAAGTGCTAGCAATTC
Organism: Lycium ferocissimum; assembly: GCF_029784015.1. NCBI lineage: Eukaryota > Viridiplantae > Streptophyta > Magnoliopsida > Solanales > Solanaceae > Lycium > Lycium ferocissimum. Next base: position 277,821 of record NW_026725896.1, read on the forward strand.
GATATTGCTGCTCCATCATAGGGAGAATCAGCGACAGTTTCCTATAAAAGATTACTTAACATGCAATCAAGGAAAAAGATGCATGAAAAGGAAAGGAACCCCGCAAATTTGTCTATTAAGTCAAAAACGTAAGATTAGATACTGAGTCAATGATGAGATCAAAAGGTCAAAAAGATTATATACAGGGCGAGAGACGAGATCTTGAAAGGTAAAAAAGTAAAATTCTTAGGCCTTATTTTATTTAACTAGCTGAGATATGTCACTGATCTTTTGACTTATAAGGTAACCTCTTTTCTAAATCAGCGCTGCACTTTTTGTTATTCTTTTCTTTTTATGATCTTAACATGTGAAAATATTCATGAAACTATTTTTTTTTTTTTTTTGAAAATGTATCTTCCCAATTATTACTCAATTTATGAAACTAAAGGTGTACCAAGATATCCATTTATAACTCACACATCATCCATTTTTTTTTTTTAATTTCAGCATGACCTTATAAAATCTAATAGTCTAATTAATTTATAAATAAGGAAAGCTACTAGCCTTCTTTCTTAGGCCATGGAAGAAAACCATAGTGTACAACTAGCGCAAGGAACATGATTTCGACAGGAGAGGAGGAAAAGTTATTATCAGACGCCAATCTAATAAACAGACAAAGCAACTTGGCTGAAGGGTCATAAAAATAGAACAACTGTACTTTTAAAATTAAAACATTAGGAACCTTAACTAGGCTATTTAGGTGTGAGCTAATTTTCTCGCTAAATATTTAGGTATAAGGTTCCTAAGAGACGAGTTTAGCGAGAAAATTAGCTCACACCTAAATATTTTATGATTGAGCCAGCTAAGAGCTTACTAAGCAAAAAACTAATTGTGGTTAACTAATACTAGCATTACTAACTTATAATTCTTCAAGCATAGAGATTGAGAGACTAGTTAATATCACACCTAATTTCCAAATTAATATATCTCACTGTCTCTTGACGTGTCATCAAACAACTATCATCCATAATTTTGATTCTAGACTCTTACCAACAAATGATACTTTACAGGCTTAGATATGAAAAAAAAAAAAAAAAAAAAAAGGTTCTTTTAATTACTTTTGCAAACCCCTCTTATGTTAAAAAAGAAAAAGAAATAGAAAGGGAAGACTACAAATGAAACCTTAGTAGGTGTTTGGATATAGATTTGGTTAGAACTTGAAAAATAAAAATAAAAATAAAATTGGTATTTAAAAGTTGAATTTGTTTTTGGACATGCATTTCACTTGAAAAAAATTTGATGTTTTTCGAGTGAAAAAAAATTCACTTGGAAAACTAACAAAACAAGCATTAACAAAACAAAGCATTCCCATGATAACCAAATAAAGTTTTGAAAATATTTATTTTTTTAAAAAAAAAATCATGCCCAAATGGGCGGTTAGATATCTCGATACAAAATGAGTAATTTTCACCTTACCCATTTCACCCTGTGAATGAGAAAGGGAATTTGACCGAAAAGTCAAAAAAATGCAAAAAATTCTTGTCGGATTTTACAAAATGTCATTATTTCTAGCCCTTGTTTGGAGGGAAACTTTAAAGATTACAACAATACAATTAATTTTCTTTTCCTTCAAAGAGAAATATCTTTTTTTTTAAATGAAGATTTATTACACTAATAACATATATTTGGAATACACTAATACTTAATACAAAGGATTACACAATATAATTAATTTTCTTTCATTTAAAGAGAAACATATTCAAAGAATGCAGATTACACAAATAAATGTTGCATGTTGTTCAAAGCTAAATTCTTATTCTAAAATTCAGTATTCATCCAAGAAGGTTTCTCTCTGGCCTTTGCTTCCTAAAGGTAAATCTCTCTCCCCTCTCTCTATGAATATATTCTTTTTCATGTCTTATTTGATTCTATGAAGAAGTTTCCTTTTGGAGGAGAAAATTAATTATATCAATGAAAGGGATAATAATTATATTCTTTTTTTAGGAAAAAAAAATTGGTGGTACGGAAAGGAAAACGGGGGAAGGGGATTACTAGATGAGAAATCGAACTGTCACCAACAAAGTAAAAATTCAGATAGCCAGCCAACTGAGCTATTAAGATTCCCCGATAATAATTACATCTTTTAAATTTCGGTAAGAGTTTTTTCACTTCTTTCTGTTGGCTTTTGGGTCAAAGAGGATTTCATTTGGCTTTGAAAAAATGTGGAACGTATTGTTTCCCTGCCCAAAAAATTAAGGGGGTAAGGTACAATTTAATCATAAAAAATGTTCTTAGAAAAAATAGATGTAGCTGCCACTCCATTATCACGTACCCATCACAAATTGAAATTTTAGCTTCAATCAGAGTTTATATCAAAATCAAGTTCCTATATCATTTTCTGCAGTAATAGATGAGCAATAATTAAGCTCCACAATCAGATTCATGCTTATCCTTAATTAATTGTGTTTTAAGCTGGCAATCCCCCTTTATTACTTTTTTTTTTTAAATTTGGTTCAGTAATGATTTCATTAAAAAAGATATTTTAAGGTTAGTAGTTAGCATATCCTTTTGTTATTCTAAAGTCGCAGTCAAATAACATTCTTCTATTCTTCCAAAGTATATTAGCTCAAAAAAATATTTGCCCTTCAATTCGTAATGACAACACCCACTTTAAAAATATACAAAGTAAATTGAGAAATACAATAATTCAAGGAGAGGAAAGAGCAAAAAGAAAAACACGTACGCCCTCCTCCGTTACTTCTTAATAATAATAAATAAAATTTTCTTTTTATTTATCTATTTTTAGCAAATTTAATTATTTTTATCATTAAGTAATTAAAAGTATAATTAATAAATTTCTTTTTTACAAGTCAGCTAAAAGGGAAGGGAGTCCAAAATTAATATTAGGTGGCAAAAGATAAGTGGTGACTTTTGATGATCACGCTCAAATGCAAATGAAGAAAGAGCCGTAGTACCATTCTCTCTCTCTAGAAACATCCTTAAAAGAAGTCGCCCTTGGTTTCCCAGATCGGACACTCACATTTTTTTCATTAAACCAGTCTTCTTCTTCTCGCCTATAATGTGCTCTCTCACTCTCTAGGGTTTTAATTCTATACCTTCCAGTTCACACAATTACAATGCACCTTCTTTTTCCCACACTTCTTCAACCCTAGCACAGTAAAAAACTTGAAATCCATGTTATTACTGATTCTCTTGAGCTAAGTTCGTCGAATTTTTGGTTACTAGGAGTTGTAATTACTTCAATGTCTGGAGGCCCAAGGGTTAAATCGACAAACAATGTTGACTCCGAAGTCCGATCAGTACTCGGCCCGGCTGGTAACAAAGCCAGATCCATTGAATTACGAAAGCCCATTGAGAAGCCCGTTAAGACTACTAACAACAAAACACCTGAAAGTGAAGAGTCTAAGGGTAAGAAATTCCAGGGAACTGATCCGTTGTCAAAAGCTGGTTCTAAGAAAAGTGGAGCTGTGCCTTCTATTTTGAGACAACAACAAGACCATAGGACTATGATGATGAGGCCTAATTTGTCGCTAAATGCGTCGTGTTCATCTGATGCTTCGACGGATTCTTCGCATAGTCGAGCATCGACGGGGAGATTGAGCCGTGGTAGTGTGACCCCGACGGGGGGCAGAAGGAAGCAATGTAGCCCGAAAGTTGTTAAGTCTGAGAAAATTGGGAAACCTGTTGTTGGTGAAGCTGAGAGTTTGTCTCCTAGTCCTGCTACCGGAGATGGTTCGGTGATGAAGAAAAGGTGTGCTTGGGTGACACCAAATACTGGTATGTCTGGTTCTTTAATGTTGCATTTTATTTGATGAATATGTGTAGTTACAGTGTTTTGATAAGACAATGTCATTGTTAAGTTTGTTACATAATTGTGGGATAGCATTTCTTGCACTGGAGTTTTGGTCCTTATAGTTATTTGTAGGCCTAAGAGCCGATTAGGTCAGTAGCGGAATGCCATTTGACCTACCTGATAGGTGAAATAGCGCGTTCAGGCACTCGGGAGAGGCCACGGGCAGTTGAAAATGGAAATATGTAGATCTTTGCTAGAATACAAATATGTCAAAGAGTAGATAGGCCTTGGATTTCCTTACTAAATTGGGACGACTAAATGACAAATGATGGGCTGAACTAGTTCTGCATTCAGCTGAGTTGGGGAGACCGATTCCACTTCCTAGTATTAGCTAACCCATGGGTCTTATTTTGAAAATCCTCGTGCTTCTTGTGCTGTCATCATTCAGGCCTGCCACCATCTGAGGTATATCCTGCTAGGCTGTTGGATACCAGCTTGTTTGCTTGTCTATCTCTGCTATTGGAAACGTTGTTCAGTGTTGTTGACATGCATATATCATTCACTCGCCTAATCTAGTATTAATGCTATTAATTGTGATTATGAACTACTTCATGGTTAATAATTGGAGAACATTTATGGATAATTTTTCTTTTCCCACAATGATTTATCATGGACATCTATTCCACCAAGCTGATGTTTAATGAGAGTTGAATCCCTAATTATATCCTGGTCCGATCTTTTTCTTTTTTATTTGGTAACTATGGTGTCTGGACCAGCTTATGCGCACCTCGACGAGATACCTGTCACCTCCCACCAACAAGAGGTACTAGGTAACTTTGTTCACCAAGGCTAGGACAGATAGGAAGAAATCACCTAGTGTATTTGTTTCTGCTGTAACCTGCCTATCTCTTATAATGGATAAGTTTGAAACTAAGGCCATTACTGTAATGGTTGGTTTAAGGTATTAGCAATCTGGTTACTAACTGACAGTTATTTCTGTATTTATATATATAAGGTAAGTAAAGATTAATGATGGGGAAAACCCTCACAAGTTGGCCCGAACAACACCGTCATTAAATACAAATGATGGAAAGTCACGTATGCTAGCCGAATATCAAAAAGTAGTGAAACCTACACAAAAATATGGTTCTTTTCAAAAGACACTCGGATATTCTATACAAAAAGGGCTATCATGGGTGCACTAAAGAGAAACTAGAGATAAAAGATTTACTAATTGACAGTTTATATGCTTTCCTCTAGCGCCTAGCTCTAATTAGTCTGAGCAAATATGCTCATCTTTGACAGTTCTTACTAAGAATTTACCATCCTATTTCTTGTGCTCCTGAACTTGGAATTTAATTGCATCCCCTTTTCCAACTTTTCCCTTTTTCTTTGAGGTCATGAAGTAGGAATTTGATTCCACAGTCAGTGTTGCTGGAGGGAATGAAGAAAAGCCACTTGACCTAGTATGGGAAGAAGGTGAATTTTTTTTATTTTTTTTTGATGACATGGGAACCCGCAGCCGCTACCCTTCGTGTGCGCACAGGGTAAACCCAACTCCTGTGTAATATCTCGCAAACGAAGAAGGTGAAATTAATTCTAAACTAGTAGCATGCACCTGTTCAGGCCCTCAGGAAGTCACTTAAGTTTCATTTTTTTGTTTGATGAACAGACAATGTGGAAGAATGGTGAAATAGTGTTTTTGTGTGATGTCCAGACAATGTGGAAGAATGGTGAAATAGAGGGGATTTTCTCCTTCATCAATTGAAAGGTCATCAGCATATGTACATGTCATTATCTAAGATGTCATATATCCCTAATGAGAGTGTCCGAGCTGTAAACTTGACTTCATTAGGCATTAAAAGAGGATCCTCTTGTAAAGGTTGACACCAGTTTGTAGCCATGATTTACTATATATGCATTCTTCTTTAACTTTAGACTTTAAGTACTCCCACATATCTCATCATGTGACACCGGTTAGTGCGTAAACTGACCACTGGCTTCATGAATTTCTTTTGAGCTGATTAGTGGTGAGTTTGCTAGGTCTGATGTGTTTGATGTGTGTCTTATTGGTAATTATCACACAGACTAGCTAGCAGTTGGCTAGAGGACAGGTATGAACAAATGCTGGTTTGGTGAGGTTCTACGTAAAAGTTTAAGGAGAATTCTCCTTTTCTGTTATGAATTCGAGGAAACTGTAAAACGTTGGGAAAAACTTTATTGTTCCATGCACTTTGACCTTTTGGTTTTAGCTCTCATAATATCCTTTTATGGACTTTGCACACATTGTCTGGTTCAGACCTGACTAAATAAAAAGGGATGCACCAGGCTGAAGGTCCGCATAAACAAGTCAGTTTACAATGACTCCTTATAGTACTGAAAGTGCTTATATTAAAGTCCAATATATGCTATGAGGCATTTTAGTCTGTTTAGAAATTTGTATATCAGCAGAAAAGGAAAGAACCTTTGATGTTAAAGAATCTCAATTTTTTGAGTAATTGAATGAAACGGGTCAAATGAAGATAATAGATGTTGAGGATTCAATCAATGAAACTACACTGATGCGTTATTTTATTTCTCTTATTTAACCTTATTAATATATGTATAGTATATTAATGATAAATACTTGTAGAGAAGGTTGCATAATTTTTTCATTAGCATCCTTCTATTTAAACACATCACCGGCATCTCATTTAAAGTTCATTCCCCTTTGCTTAGTTTTACTCCTCTTTATCTTTTCTTTTGTTAAAACATGGTCAGAGGGGTGATGGATTCATCTACTTGATGTTTGGAGATTAAAGTGATTGACATGCATGACCTTTTAGAAGTTCCAGTCTGTCCTCTCTGAAACATAACTATTTTCAAGTATTATCAAACCATCATTGGAGAAGCTCTCTAATTAGTGTCCGTGGCATTCTTAGCTGCTTTATGGCCCCTTTGTTAAGAATTCTCATTTGCCACTTCTCCCGTGGTTTTTGAGTCTACGGCCTCTTATGAGATGAAGGAGTTGTTTCTAAACCTTATTATCGGGGTTCTTTTTTGATCAAATAAGGTAAGCTTTCATTAAATCAATCATGTAGAGAATGCAATTGATTACCAAAAAGGCAAGTCTCTTGGTAAGCAAAAACCCTAACTGCTCAAGGAGCTCACAAAGTTTAAGCTAATGAACTATTTACAACAAAATGGTAACTCCAAGCAAAAAGATATAGTAAATTGACTTGAGCCTTGGGGTGCTCCCTTTCAAGGTCTCAAGTTCGAAACCCGCTGGGTGCAAACAATTTTCCGAGGGCCATCGGTGGGAAACCCCGAATTACCCGTGGTGCACTTGCGGGAAACTCCTTGCCGAGGGCCTGTGCACCCCCGGGATTAGTCGGGGCTCAAAGAGACTCGGACACCCGGTGCTTAATCAAAAAAAAGATATAGTAAACATCCAGCTTTTAATGTGTGTATGGGAGTTGATCTTCCTTCAGAGCATTTCTGATTCCTTTCCTTCCAGATGCTCCAAATAATACATTGGAGAATCATCTTCCAAGTGCTTCTGATGGACTTGGCAAACTCTGAAACTGCTCCATATGACAAAAGTTTCCTTTCGACTTCTTGGCAGTTCCCAACTTAAACCAAAATTATTGCTAAATAGAACCCATGAACTTCTAGACACTGTACATTGCAAGATTGGGGGTTCTTGTAATGGTTTCAGTACGATTATTAACTGTACTGAGAATCTATATTTGTCCTACAGTTCTATACTCCTTGCTCTTATTATAAATATTATGTTTATAAATTCCATTTATTTAATCCTACGGTTCTATATTCTTTGCACTTATTATACGTACTCTGTTAGGTTTAGATATATAGATACTACAATCTATACTAAGAATTTCAAGATCTTTAAATTCTATTAATAAAAAATATTAGCCAATTGTTAATTAGTACAACAACATACACATTGTAATCCACAAGTGGAGTGTAGGGAGGGTAGTGTGTACGCAGACCTTACCCGTACCTTGTGGAGGTAGAGAGGTTGTTTCCGATAGATCCTCGGCACTTATTGTTTGTGATAGATTTTGTTAGTGATCGAGCTTTTGGATTTTCCATTATGTTGGAGATCTTTGGAGTCTAAAGGTGTACCTGCGGTGTATAATCGGGCTATTAAGGACATGTATGATGGAGCCAAGACCCGAGTTAGGACAGTGGGGGTGACTCAGAGCACTTCCTGGTCATGATGGGGTTGCACCAGAGATCAGCCCTTAGCCCGTTCCTATTTGTCTTAGTGATGGATGAATTGACACGACATATTCAAAGGGGAGGTGCCGTGGTGTATGCTATTCATAGATGACATAGTTCTGATTGACGAGTCACGTGATGGAGTTAACGATAGACTGGAAGTTTGGCGACAGACCCTGGAGTCTAAATGTTTCAAGCTAAGCAGGACTAAGACAGAGTATCTAGCGTGCAAGTTCCGTGGCGTGACGCAAGAGGCGAAGGTGGAAGTGAAGCTCGATGCACAAGTCCTACCTAAGAAAGATAGTTTCAAGTATCTTGGGTCCATAGTCCAAGGAGAAGGAGAGCTTGAGGATGATGTTGTTCATCGTATTGGAGCGGGGTGGGTGAAATGGAGGCTCGCATCCCAGGTACTGTGCGATAAAAATGTGTCACCAAGGCTTAAAAGGTAAATTCTACAGAGTGGTGGTTAGATTAACTTTGTTGTATGGTGCAGAATGTTGGCTAGTGAAGAACACTCACGTCCAGAAGATGAGTGTAGCGGAGATGAGGATGCTTCGGTGGATGTGTAGGTGTACTAGGATGGATATGGTTAGGAATGAAGTTACACGGGGCAAGCTGGAAGTGGCTCCTGTGGCGGATAAGATGAGGGAAGCGAGATTGAGCTGGTTCGAGCATGTGAAAAGGAGGTGTGAGAAGTTTGCTATAACAGAAGTTAGGAGAGGTAGAGGTAGACCGAAGAAGAACTGGGGGGAGGTGATTAGGCAAGACGTGACACAACTCCAGCTTATTGAGGACATGATCCTAGATAGAAAAGTGTGGAGGTCGAGGATTAGGATAGTAGGTTAGTAGGTAGCCGAGTATGCTCCTTATTAGTAGTATTAGTTAGTAATCGTGTAGATTCTTTTTCTCAAGGTGTACTACTATATGTCTCTTATTTTGCTTTTATCTTGCTACTTTGTTGTCATATTTTTTTCTTGATATCATGCTTCTTTTTCCTTTTATCTTGCTTTGTTCTCTCGAGCCGAGGGTCTACCGAAAACAGCCTCCCTACCCCAAAAGGTAGGGGTAAGGTGCGTACATCCGACCCTCCCCGGACCCCACTTGTGGGAATATACCGGGTATGTTGTTGTTGGTCATCCCTATTGCAAGATATATTAGCCTAATAATGTAGATGTTATGATCATATAAGTTCCCTCTGTTAATTGGTTTCATTTTGCCAAAAGATCCAGCCTATGCTGCTTTTCATGACGAGGAATGGGGAGTTCCAGTCCATGATGACAAGTGAGTACTCCTACTTCATATTTTCTTATTCTTTTGCGGCTTGCAATAAACAAGGCAATATCATGTGATGGTCTTCTCAGTCTGGGTTACTACTATTTGCAGGAAGCTCTTTGAACTTCTCAGTCTATGCACTGCATTAGCTGAACTCTCATGGCCAGCAATTCTCAGTAAAAGACATACATTTAGGTACATTAAGCTCTGCACCAGTGCTTTGGAGTACCAGAAAATGGGTTATCATTTCATATCTGGTTGCCTTACAAAAGCTGCTGCTTCAATTTGAACTATTTGTTATGCAGAGAAGTCTTTCAAAATTTTGACCCAGTTGCAGTCTCAAAACTAAATGACAAGAAGATAGCACCACCAGGAAGTCCTGCCAGCTCTCTTTTGTCAGAGGTGAAGTTGCGGGCAATTATTGAAAATGCACGCCAAACCTGTAAGGTACATGCAAATTTTCTCTCTTGTTGGGTTGTCCTTGTCTTGAAGAAGAAAAAAAAAACTTCCTTGTACGGCTAGGAGAAATTGTATTGGTTAGGATAAAAAAGTTGAATTTTTCTCAGTTCTTGGTTCTTGAACGTTCAACTTTTCACAAGTCAAAATGTCGGTTCTTAGATTTTCCACCAAGATGGCTGTCTACTTTACATAAAGTAAAAGGAAGCTTGGACCTTCTTTAGGTATGAAAGAAGATTGCAACGGGAAATTGCTTCTTAGCCGCAAATTATTTAAAGCTCAAAAGTTTTTGAGTTAACTGGTCTGCATTTGTTGTATCAGCTGCCTTGAGTAGAAAGTCTTGCTGTTGCTATTTCTGCTTCCCTGGAAATTGATGGTTTCTGTACTGGGTCCAAAATGTTCAAAATAGTCGGCAGCTGCATGTGATATGCTGTCAAAGTCAGAAATTACAGATATGATATGCTTATGAAACATAAAGCATTAGTTGTGCTTTTAGTAGGTGGCATTTTGGAGGCTAGGCATATTAAATGTCGGAAGAGCTTCTGAAAGGAGAAAGAGGAATAAAACTTTATTAGAATAGACCCCGTCTCAAATTAAAAAAGTGTAGAGGGTCATGATTATGAGGGTCGAGCCATGTAATATTTTCTTAAAATTTGGGTAGCAGCCCTTTAAATTTTTTGAAATAGAATCTACATATTTAAAACTACACTAGAGTATTAAATCCTACTATTTTTTTTGTAATTAAATATTAAATAAATTCCAAAAAGGTTGCATCAAAGAGAAAGTCCTGAATTGGCTCCTCTAATAGTAACTGTCAGTGAGTAGTATTTTTAGAGTTGTTAGTTGAGAATTATTTTTGATGTCATGCTCTTGTTATCCTCTCAGATAATCGATGAACTTGGATCTTTTGACAAATACATATGGGGTTTTGTGAACAACAACAAACCTATAGTTAGTCAGTTCCGATATGCAAGGCAGGTGCCAATGAAGACATCAAAAGCTGAAGGGATAAGTAAAGACCTAGTTAAAAGAGGATTCAGAGGAGTTGGACCTACTGTTGTGTACTCGTTCATGCAAGTAGCTGGAATCACAAACGACCATCTCATCAGTTGCTTCAGATTTCATGATTGTGTAGCTGCAAGTGATGGAACGGATAAAGATGATGGCCTTGCGGCCAAGACTGAAGTGAAGCAACAACTCAAGGATGAAACTGAGATGGGCCTGATAAGAGCTATTGACGACTTCAATTTATCCTCGTAGTGAAATGTGTTCAAAGTAGTAGCTCAATGTAATTTATACTCCTAGTAGATTTGGTGGCTTTGCGCCCTTGGTTGCGATACAGTTGAAAGGGCGGCAAGTGCTTGTGTACAAATGACCTTGCTATTATTTTTGCCATTACTGTGTACATCTCTCTGCAAATGATCTCTTTGCAACTATTAGGGTTGGTAATTGTGCGGGGAGAAAACAGATGAAAAATCTTAATGTAACGGGACAAGGCCAAAATGGGCAAGGTGAAGTAGAGGTAAAATCTTACCCACAATCGATGTTTACATCAAATCAAATGTGACCATGGTTAAGTTATAAATCAAGATGAGTATTTGTATTAATTGACTATGGTTTAGTGAAGTGTTTGTGAAGATATGGTTCATGTGTTTATTTTGGTTGGTGTAAACAGGAGTGCAAGTAAGTTCTTAATGTGGAGTAGGTTTAAGGAAAAAACCTAGTTGGCAGAAGAACAATGTGGCAAATCCAGTGTTCCAGCCTTTCAGGTTAAGAAATTAGTACATTTGGAAAAAAGAAAATGCAAAATGTGTAGAATATGAAAGTTGACGACTAGCTTAGGGAATGGTAGTTGACTAATACTTTTCAACATTATGTTATGTACTGTCTCTAGGTTGCATTATATTATTACAAACTAGTACTTTCTTGTTCAACCACCAGAAGTAATTACTGCTTGCGTTTCTAATGTATAAAATTTGAAACACTAGATTGTGAATACTGATGACACAAATGGCTGATGTTAACAGTTAGAGACCAGGGGCTATTTTATTTTATGTCTCACAACCCTGGATTATTTTGATCCTTAGCTCGATAAATTATCCTTCCACAATACCTCCTTTCACGATTTCATTATAGGGTCTAACCAAATTCTTCCTCCTTCAATGAACCAGAAATTCAGTTCCACGTGTGATCTTTTCTTCTTTTGACTTCAATATGGCCTCAATTTCTTGACTTATAGTCGAATTGAACAGAAACCAATAAAAAAAGACATGTAGCAAATGAGCTGGTTGGACTAAGATCGTTCAAAGATATTTTTCCTTATCTTACACCGTTAAGAGTATTTCTATATCTTATATATATCTTTCTTTTCTTTTCAGCAATAGAGTTTAAATCTCATTCTACTCTTGTATAAAATATCAACAAATTGGGTCATTTAAAAGGATGAATAACAAGTTAGAATCGACCATGTAAAGTCAATTTGTGAGTAAAATTTAAAGATATACCAAATGTGCATTTATAGTCTAACAAAAGCACGCACGGACCAGAAATCTATTTTTAAATCTTATTTCAGCAAATTTCAACCAAATTCAACAATTAAGGGCACCAAAGTCTCGATTTTGCGAGACTCAACAAGCGCAAATTGAGACCTAACCAATTTAGGCTGCCATGGAAAATTAGCCCATCCATCAATATCCCATTCCACGTGCACTTCCAAGTCCAACCTACTATTCTTAAAAATACAATAACAGTATTTACATTTTACTACAACATATCCTAGTGGATGCGGGGTGGCTGTCTTTCTCTGGAACTTTTCAATGTATCAACTTGAAAAACATTGAACAACTCATTTATAATATAGTTTGGTTTATTTATCCGTCTGATTATTTTGTAAGAATTTTCCCGAAATGGCGGCAGCTAAGGCTGCTTGAAAACTTGGATCTTTGGTCAATGAAGAAGCCATTTGTTCTATCAAGAAATGTTGAAACTCTGGTCTATTTTGATGATGATCACTTCCAGGTGATTTGCGCTTATGACCAATTGGGGTACTAGTACTTGTAGTACTATTCACTTTCTTTTGGTCATTTTGTAATGCTTTTGGTTCTGCCAGATCAAGAGTTAGGGTTGGTCCTGAGTTGTTGATGAGAGTCGTGGAGCATGGCATTGAAGTAGTATTCCCAATAGTACCTTTTGCGTTTAAACGGCTAGATGGGGAAGTTGTAACGGGGCCTGCAGCATCCATTTTAGAATGGTTGTGTTCTCCTTCATATGTTGCTACTAGAATCGATTGATCTTCTACACTTCTTTGCACCTGACAAAATAAAACCACATTGCCCATTGTTAGAAATAAGAATGATACAGTTGGAAAAAAGAAAGATTCGAGATGTAGAGTTCCTGAATTTAGAATTAGCTTAATCGTATTCTATGTATATACTTTAAGTGTTTTTTTTTTTTTTCCATATATACACGTATTTCAGATCGAAAGTCATTTAAATATATGTACACGTCGTTCAAGTTGAAGTCATTTTAAATATTTTTCATATGTAAGCGTAGTTCAAGTTGAAATTAATGTTTAGTTAAACCTAGAGGCGGATACAAAATATTGTTTTGAAGGGTTAATTTTTCAGGTTCTTGTAAAGTTATATTTTTAAAGTTATGAGTTCATAATATGTAAAAAAAATTAAAAAAAAAAAACAATTATGTTTAATATTTCACATATAGTCTTATGCTCCGTGTGGAAAACGTTGGATTCATATAAATTCAATGCTTATATTCTTCCATCAGTTACTACATTCGAACCTACAAAACTCGTTCTGGAGTTGGGCCACCAAATTTTATACAATCCATAAAATATCTGAAAGCTGCAGCTAGTGTACAACTACGAAACTTCAAGGAAGGTCGGGCAAGCCAATTATTTAATTACTCTTACTTATTGAGTTGTTTCCCAGCCGAAAAAGACTTGGGATATTTGATGTATTTCCTAACATCTTCTAGAGAGTGACATAGCTATAATTCTTAGTTTAACTGTCAGGAAGAATGAATTAACAATTCAAAGATTAAGTTTTTCATATAGATCCTAAATATTCTATTGAGATCATTTTTGCTTTTCAATTTAACGTATTGGACCTAATCAATTCATGAAATTTATCATTCAGAATGCGTAAACATTTTAATTGGGATCTGAAATTGAAAGTACCTTCTTTTTGACGGGGCAGGTAGGAGCATAAGAGCACTTGAAATAAGCTCTTGGAGAGGGGTTGTCTCTTGTTACTTTCTGACCATATTTCCTCCACTGATATCCATCCTTCACTATCTGCAATAACATTAACATTGCCTTTAGTTTTCTCATTACGAATTGAAATACAACTTAAATAAATAACACTACAAAAGAAAAACTGACATTAGCTATGAGCTTCGTCACTAAATAGCTCATAGCTAATCTGTCTCTTATCCGTGCTAAATAAGATTAGCGATAGATTTTTCTGTTTAACTACTGAATTTGTCTGTTGCTAATTTCTGTTTTTTAGTAGCGAACAATTGATCAAGAACTAATCAATTTCAGTGTTGGGAAAACTTACAAGAGAAGTATCAGATGCTTCAGTTCTCACATAAACTCTAGAAGTATTAGTTTTGATGTGTTCTTCTCTTGGTTTCTTTGGAGATGAATCTTCATCACTTGAGCTGCTCTCTGAGTGTAGTGCTTGAACTGATTTCATAGTTTCATTATTGTTATGGTTAGGGCTGGATGTGCTTTCACTTTTTCTCTTTTTTGATCCAGCGCTAGCATCATCACCACCACTATTCTGCTTGCTCATATACTCCGTCAACTGGTTCCTCAGTGTATTGTAATTCTGGCACATAACTGTTAGCATCTCCGTCAGTTTCTTGTTTTCAGCACTAACTCGATTTAGTTCCTCTAATAAATCACCAGCCTGGAGATAGACCACACAAAACAAAAGGCAAAAATTAATCAGAAAATTAATAGGACAGGAAGAATTCATGATTTGTACCACTCATTAACATTAGCGGATGTAGATGTATGGTTACAGGTTCAGGTGAACCCAATAACTTAAATCTACTGAAATATTTATAAATATTCGACTCTAAACAAACTTAACTTAGATATTATTATATTATTAACTTGATGTCGATATAGAAACCTAGAAACTTCATATTCTGAATCCACTTCTGTCAACGAATAGATGAAAGAATTAAGAAGAAGAAGATTTTACAAACCTCATCCTTGATTGGCTTGAGATCTCTTCCAAGCCCAATGAAATTACTCTCAACTTCTTGTTTCTGAAAGCAAAAGGAATGAATTAGCAAATATCCAAATTAAACCATATATACATTGGGGAGACTTCATGCATGATCAAATATTGTAAATTTGTTTATCTCCACATACCGGTACTTCATCAGGAACTCGAAGAGGTCTATAATTCAGATCCAATGAAGTATCAACTAAACTGGTGAATTCCATTGCTTTAATTTTCTTCGTAGATGATTTCTACTTAACTCAGAAACAACTTATAGGGAGAAAATGTAGAGAAGAGAAGAGAATAAAAATGTTTGTAATTGAGAGTTGGAAGCTGGAGCTTTGCCCCAGCTTATTTATAGTTGTGAAAAACGTTTAATAATAATAACAGCAACAACTGATGACGGGACGTAATATTGGTATATTCAGGAAAAAATTAAAAGTAATTTAGTGAGTTTGCTTTTTTCTTGTCGGCCCATATCATTTGTTGAATTTCTTTGTACTAGTCAAAGTCAAGCACACCAAGGAAATAAGAAAGAAACACATTGCATAAGACAAAACAGATGGAAAGATTTTTTTTATTTTAGTGACTAATTAATTCATATGGTATGGGCAGGGGATGGAGGATAAGATAATAGTCTTCATTAATAAATAGGTAAAATTTTGATTCAATCTTCCTATCTATATTTGTCACGTCAGCCGACTTACTTGTTTACTAATTAAAAGCTATAGTATTGTACTGTTTATTTATTTATTTAAGTAGGGTAATGTGGGCTGTGCTTTCTTGTCACGTTTCCAATAGCATTTTCCACGCTATCTCCTATATTATTTAATCCACTGGCAAGGTCTGAACTTTGTGACTTACCATTTAAAAAAAAAAAAATCACATAAAACAAATAGGCATACTAATTCACCAATTCATTTGTACAATACGCGTTCTGTATGTGTATTTCACGACAGTGGGAAGGAGATTATTTAAATCTTCTTTGGATGAAGAAACAGATATGAATAATTTGATAAGTTCTAGATTTAGTTAAAACTTGTTTGACAAAAAATAATTCAATTGTTTTTAAAAAAGGGAGGAAAGTAAAATCTTCTCCATCTGAAGTTTGAAAGCTAGACGAATTATTTGTTTCTTTTTAACTATCAGTTGATTATAATTGATCTTGCTTCACAATGTTATGTGGATCAATAAAACCTATACTTAATTATATGGCTGGTGAAGAAAATGAAATTTTCATATATGAACATTTAATTTTGAGATAAGGATAAAAAACACACCCCAACAATCACTTTTTTTTAATTTTCATACCTAAACTGTCAGAATGTTGAGAAAACTACCTAAATTATCACTATCTAGTTTACAAAACACACCTCAAATTATTCTTGAATGACATGTGATCTACACTCTCCATTTATATAAAAATGTTGCCAAGCGTTGTCCACGTGGATAAATAATGGCACAATGACACCTACATGGAAATTTAAAAAAAAAAAAACTATTGGTTTTAAAAAACAAACTGAAAAATAATAATTTTTGTAAAAAAAATAAAAAATTATAGAAAATAAAAAAAAAGTTTAAAAAATGGAAAAGTTTTTTTTTTTTTAAATAATAATAAGAAAACTGATTATTTAGTTCTCACGTTTTTTTTTTAAATCAACTTTTTGATATTTTAAATCATCTTTTTTTCTGATTTTCTAAATTTTTTTATATTTTTTTACAAACATTATTATTTTTTTCATATATTTTTTTTTTAAATGCTGATTTTTTTTAAAAAAAAATGATGCAGTTTTTTTTTAAAAGAAATATACATTTTTTTATAAAAAAAATTATTTTTTAATTTCCATGTAGGTGTCACCATAGCATTACTTATGCCATGTAGACAATTTTTTTGAGAAAATTTCAGCTTCACTTGCCTTTTGGAGAGTGAGTTCACACATTTAGTTCAGGTGTGTTTGTGTTTTGCAAACTACATAGTGATAGTTTAGAGAGTTTTCTCAACCTTTTAACAGTTTAGGTATGAAACTTAAAAAAAGTAATAACTGGGGTGTGTTTTTGACCCTTATCTCTTTAATTTTCTAGATAGAGAAAATTCATAATACATGGACGGCAGGATGGAATATCAGCAAATGTTGAATTTACTTGAGAATGATGTGGAGGTGGCGGGGGAAATTAAGAATCCCAGAAAATTGTCAATGCATTTCATACGAGAAGACTTTTCCAAGATAGATTGAAATTAGTTATTTTTGGTGCCTTTCATAAAAAGTGCAAGGTTTTGCTCTTATGAATTTCTCTCTTTTTTTTCTTCTTTTAGTAATAATATTCTCAATGTTACTATCTGTTTATTTACACATGTTGTAATGATTTATATGCTTTATTTTCTAGACTAAATATGAACGGTACTTATATATAGTTACCTTTTAGTTACCGTAACAGCGTAAAAACGAGTTTAACTTATAGACACAAACATTAAGTATAAGATTTTTGTACCATCATCCATTTTTGCATATTGTAAATTTGTAATAGATGACCTTATATTGTCAAAATTATAGATCTCACTTATAGAAGGATTGCTCATAGATATTTTTTATCTGATATGACATTGTAAAACTTTTACTGTCAGTGTATATAAGTCAAATGCAAAAGCTATTTGCACAGTCCGAGTATAGAAGTGACTGATTGGAAATTGAGCAAAATACAATTAGTGGTATTCATTAAAAAAGCACAAGGTTTTATTGTTAGAAATATGTTTATAAAAACAGTGGATTCATAGGGATTAACTTGATTTCTACGTTATGCAGAAAGTGAAAAATTAAATGAGATTAGGTGCAATGAACGGTAATCATCGTGTCAAATTTGTGCTTCAACCATAGCTGGGAATGAAGTCAGAAAAACAAATTAAGATAAGGACAAATTAACTCATTTAACTATGTGGGGTTAGTGGTAACAAGATTAATCTATTTGACGTGTTTCCGTGAGTTATCCAATTCAAGCTAGAGAATGGATTAGGGCCAGATTAAAGAGCTTAACTATATGTATATGATTACTAATCAATTTTTTCAAATTTCAACTCTAAAATTGACTTGGACATTGACTTGGCTTCCACTTGTTTCACATTTGCTTTGCTTTTATTTATTTCACTTCTCCATCATTTTCACTTTCTAACAAAGATTACTTATCTTTTCAAATATTTTATGCAATTGACTTGTCAAAACCTGTGGGATTATCCCGTAACCTCTTAACTGGTTTTTAAATTACTCCTCTTTCATGTATCTATTCTTTTTTACTTCGCATTGAAAAACATCGCGGTTGGTGACTTGGTGTAGATATCAAGAAAATCATTCTAAACATGTCATCAAAAATACAAATTACTAATGTAGACCAATAATATTTATTGGAAAATATGGATAGTCTAATGGATAACGTAGATATATCACAGACATGGTGACATGTCTGAACTTTCCGTTTTCTTGTACAGGTATATATTAATGTTCGTAATGTTCAAGTGGAGACAAAAATAAAAAATATAATTGTAATAATTGGTTTTTCTCCCCTCAATTCTCATAGTACCATACTGTGCGAACAAATCATATATTACTAAAAGTGGGAAGTAGTTGAAATTCGAAATACGAAAATACCCTTCAAAGTTCATATGCCCTTGAGCCAGAAAAAGAAATCCCTCAGTTTTTTACATCAAAGACAACCGTATCAGTATGTATTTACTACACAATTAGTATGAGTTATCAGTGTTTTTAATTTTCTGGTTCTTTAGCTTCCATCAGTTTGTCCTTTCTTTCACCTTCCATCAGTGGGAAAATACATAAAAAACCCCCCAACGTATACTCGGATTAATTATGACGCACCCAATCTTTGCGGGCGACCTATTACCGCCCTGGCCTTATTTTTTCTGTACTTTTATACCCTTTTTTGGCCATTTTTACACGACCCCCACTTTTTTATTGTTAGGTGTGATACACGCGCCCAGTCTTCTTCTTCATCATTTTTTTTCTTCAGTTTGCTCAGGTCTTCTTGGATTGATTACTACAAAAAAAAAAAAAAAAAAAAAAAATTAGAATATCTAAAAATAGAAACCACTGTTGTTGGTGATTTTCTTGAAGTAGTGTGTCATTGTTTGAGTTTATATTAGTCACGAACAGATCTAAAAGTTCAAAAAAAAAATTGTTGAAAACGTGATTTAGATCTATGCAAATCTATTTGATTTTTGTGATTTAGATTGGGAGTTATTGTTTGAAGTATGAATTTGAGCTGAACCTAAGTGAACTTTGAGATTTGAAAACTGAATGTGGGCTTGAAAACATGAACCACCATTGCTGGTTTCTTCATTGTCCGAAAGCTGCGGATTGAAATCTGGGTGTTGCCCATGTGTTGTTGAAATCAGCTTGTCATGATAGATTGGAGCTAAAACTCATTTTATTGACTGATTAGAGAATCTTGGAAGTGATAAAGTTTTGAAAACCTCCATTGTTGAAATTTTGAAGAAGCCAGAAAGGTGAGCTAGTGTTTTTTGGATTGATTTGTTGGATTGAACCTATTGGAGAAGGACGTCGAAGCTAGAGAACGTAATAACCATGGAAAGGTGAAAAATTCAAAGCAAAGCAGTCCGCCATTGACGAGCTCCATTGAAGCTTCGAGTTCGAAGTTTCGGGTTGCCACAAACGAATTTCGATTTGAATGGGTAATATCTCAAAAGAACTGAAACGTCGAGAGGAATTCGAAACCTAAAATTTGGGGCTGTTTGGTTGAGATTTGAGGTGTATTTGGTTGGATTTTAAGTAGTTTCTATACCCTCACGCGCTGCTGCTTCTGGTTGACACAAAAATGGCCGAAAAAGGGTACAAAAATACAGAAAAAATAAGGCCAGCGGGGTAATAAGTCGCCCGCAAAGGTTGGGTGCGTCATAATTAATCCGAGTATACGTTGGGGGGATTTTTATGTATTTTCCCTCCATCAGTCAAATAACTTTTCACATTCTTTTACATTCTATAAACCCAAACCAACACTTCAAATTGCATTGTCAAAATCTTTATATGTTTTTTTTCATTAAAATGCTCAATGCTTTGTTTACTCTGCACTTTCTGCAACAAAAGTACTTTATTTTCATGTTAGTTTCTTTACTTAGCTTTCCTTTATAACTAGTAAATGTAATCGCGCTTCGCGCGGTCATGAAATATCTCATTACCTTTACAAACTAATTTACTATATTCGAAAATTGAATATACTATAAAATAGTCTTTTTAAGTGTTAATCCGTTTTATTATTATTATCACTTTTTTCAAAAAAAAAAAAAAATGTTTGACATTTTATCATCTTACATAATTAGATCTATCCAAAAAGAAAAACAAATCCCTTAAATTATGGGTAAAAAATATTTTTCCTCTCTAATTTTGCTTTAAAATCAAATACCTTTCCCAATTTTGAAGAATCGACATTTTCTCCTCCTATTATATGCTATGTTTATTTTTCCTTCGTCATTATCAATCTCATTTATTATATTTTCTTAAATTTTTGACTAATTACCCATGTCATTATACAATTTTATATTCTATGTGATATTTATTTTGTTTGACCTAGCTCCTGGTATAACTAACATAAAAAACATTATAACCCCATATACATAAAGCAACAATTCCTCTTCTTTCTCCTCTGCCCGTTACTATTGATTTATTTCATCAATAAAAATCAACAAACCTGAAATTAATGTTTATTTCATTAAATTTAAATCGAGAAATGTAAATTACTTAATTGACATCAAAAGTTTCAAATGAATGTGAAAATCTTACCATCGAATATGCGATCTGAATGAAGTTCCTCCCATTTATTCCTCATAGTCAATCGTCTTCGTACTACCACTTTAGTCCATGAAGACTGCAGGAAAGAAGTCGACATCAACTTATTAGTATTCATTCAAGAACATACAGTTACACAACCCCCGCCTATATAAACATATTATACTAAAAAATCATTGTATTATAAATATATTTTTTATCATATAAACCGGAATTTATATATTTAGACAACCGATGGTCTCCCTCAGTTTAAACCACGTCCACTCCCAAGGATCTCCTCCGGTCTTGAAAAAGACACCGACCAAAGACGGACGTTACGCTGGAGTTTAGGATTTTTTGACGGAGTCCGTCGGTTTATCTTCCAAACCATTCTTTTCCGATATTTTCAAATTCGGTTTTGCTTCGTTGGTTTTGACCTTCGATTTTCCTGTTTTTAGTAGTGATCATATAAGATTTGGTAATCTTGAAAATAAAATAAATTACACGATATAACATGTAAAAATAATCGAATATGCAAAATTTCTTATTCTATCGGAATACATAACTTAAATACATATCCAATTGAACCCCAAGAAGGAAATAAATATGAAGGAAAAAAGCGATACCTGATAATTTTTGTTCTGTTTTCATGGCTGCAAAAAAACCACCAATGAAGCTGTAAAAATATGGAGAAGATGGTGTTGGATCTTTGGAGTAAGATCATAAGATATATATTTAATTAAATCAACATGCGAAAACAAAAGAAAGTTTGAAGTCATTGTTGCTGGGTGTTGAGAATTTCCTTAGATGCTACAGCCGAGACACAACAATTTTACAAGCTGATATATAGCCAACCTCCTTAACTTGCACAACTCTTCTTCTCCTCCATAATCTCTGCCACATGTTTGATGGATTTATTATAATTATTGTAATTAAAAGCTTATGTTTTGATATTTGCCGTTTCTTTTCTTCATATTCATCAGGTTAATTATGCATATTAGAATAGTGTTGAGTTGGTCAAGTTAAGGCAGTAATTAATGAGAGCTATTATACTAAAAAATTGGAAGAAAAGGCCTTATCAGTATTGCCCCAAAATGGAGACGGTATGCGTTCCTTTTTCTCCATGATTAAAGAATTGAACATTGAGGATCTAATTGCAATAAGTAACCTTTTAATGCTTGTATTGAATTAGTTTTTTTTTTTCATGATTATATTTCATTTTTAATTAGAAAAATGAGGTAAAATGTCAAAAAATTGACAAAAAAGATAAATAAAATTGTGGCAGAGAGGTGCACACATCAATTGCCTACGCCTAACTTTATATTATATATAGATTAAGCGCATTATGAGTTTCTTTTAAGTTGCTTACCCTTCATTTTACACTTACTTTTGGTTCTCTTTTGCTCTTTTTGTCCATTGCTTGTATTTCTAACTTTCATATTTTGTTTTATATTACACAGTTTGTTTTGTTAATTTGGTTTTCTTTTGAAATTGAGTGGATGCGAGAATTTCTTCATTCATTTTCCGTTCTTTTAATATTCGTATCTTTTGCATTGATTGATTTGGTCGGCTCAATATATACATAACAATATTTTATATAAATATAGTTTATATATAACAATAATATAGTATTATTTACATGATATATAACCCATTGTATTGGATTAGAATTGATAATTTTTCATTACGTTTAGGAATTAAGACGAATACGATGACGAGAGGAGAATTTTTTGAGCTAAAGTCAACAAATTAAAGAGAGCGAAGGATCTGAAAAACGGTGAACGGACTGGTGGGGGAAGAAGAAGTCGAGAATAAAATTCAAAAACTTTTAGGGAATTTTGTGATTCTAATTGATAGGAACTAATTAGTAAGATACTTAATTTTAGATATTGTATTTTAGTCTCTATAGACAATTTAAACGCATTAAGATGGTAAAAAGTATCTTTTCAGGGTGTATTATGTTAATCTATTTATTATCACACCTGAAAGAACCCACTTATTTTATTAGCTAGATAGTTATGAAAAATTTTCTTTTCGATAATCTAACATACCAAGTTGATCTGATTAACCAGATTTAATATTTCATTGCTTTATATTTATCAAAGGTGTTTACTGTTGATGGCACGATATACATATATATTGTTAATTTTGGAGTTTTTGTATGACTAATTTAATTTTTAATTTTGTAAATTTATATCTAAAACTAAGACAATCAAGCCAAACGATCATATTGGTAAAAACTTTTAAATCTATCCAGTCCAATTTCATGATTTCAATAATAGAAAAGAAATTAAAATTGTTAAGGAATTGTTTCTTTCTTCTTGAGGTATCCTTTCATCTTCATTCGATAGCATTTCTTCTAGATTGTGCTTTGCAATAACAATAAATATCGATCATATACACTCAACATTTATCAGTCTCGATCAACATTCGTTCCTCTCTTTCAAACTTTGTGTAACTAATCACCAAACACTTATTCTAATATTATTTCTATTGTTTTAAGAAGTTTATACTGATTAGCATAGCATACACGTGCAACACACATGTCCGAAAACTAGTAAATATATAAATATGAAGAGCACAATTTCAATTTAGAATGGAGTGAAAGATAAAACCTTGCAGGGATTATTGGAATTAAAGGTCTGAAGTTTAAGCTGGAAAAAAGAAATTATTTTGATAAGAAATGTTTGACCATCTTTATTAAATGTACACAACGTAAATTCAAATTAATGGATCATCGAAATTTAAACACCAGCCAAATTAGGGGGTTCAAATTAAATTCCCCCCATTAAAAAATTGCTTTGCACAAATAAAATAAAATAAAAATTCTAGATTACATATGAATTGTAAATTCCCTTAATATATACTACTACATGCTAGGGATCAAGCGCCAAAGAAGGTCCAAAAATATTTTAGGTCACATATTCAAATTGTAGATATAATATTCTAATATTGTGTAAAATTTCCTTATATAAATTTTTAACTCTGCCACTAACCGAATGGTAAAAAGAATTTCAAATTGGAGGATGCGGTGGTAGTTGCTACAGTAATAGCTATGCGTCATATAGTCTGAGGTCATGAACTAATGACGGTGAAATAAAAAAAATGTAAATAATGAACTAAACCTAGGTCCAGACGAAGACTTTTTTTTTTTTTAAATACTAATTTAGCATGCACCAGGAACCAAGACTAGTCAGTCAGGGGCCTAAGCCCCACATATAAGTAGTTGGTGAGCATTCATTGAATTGAACCTCACTCAATGGGCTCATAAAACATATGGTTACGTACATGGAATTGTTTTAATTTTCTACGTGTGTTCACATTCAACATTCATGAACTAGCTTAACAAAATTATTATGTCGTCCACATCCATTTTACAGTGGAATATAGAAGTACAAGACTTGTACAATTTTCAACATCTCAAAGGTGGAATTATAAGAACAGAAAACCAATGGATTCAAGCTAAATTCAATTCAACCAAGCGTGCGGTCTTTTGCTTATACTTCCAAAACATAGGTGTTAGACTACTAGTTGCTATAATATAATATTAGATTCTGCTTAATTTTAGTTGCAAATGGGTTGTTGAATTACGACCTCTATTTCACCTCCTTTTTTTTTTCTTTCTATTTTTGCTGGTCCCTACAACCCACTTGAATATTCTTGTCCCATCGTTTGTTTCTAAAACTATTTCTATGTTTCTTGCCTGTGTTTTTTATACTTGATCAACAATTTTAGATATAGTTTCATAATCGATATATTAATTATTAATTTGAAGAGATTTTAATATGTAGTATATACTAATGATATACTTCACACAATATGTACATCTGATGCAATTTTCTAAACAAGAATATTAGACGCCCATGTAACCTTTTTTCCTTGCATGTGTAGATTGAGATTATTGAATTTTCTCAAACGCCTCACTTGGTAATCTAGATTTACATCCATTATGGACAATGTTAATCCTGATAGCGTTGAATTCTAACAATCATTTTGGCAAGATTAATTTAGGCAATACAAAGCAACCATCAATTAGAAGACTGGGAGAATAAGCTATTATTAAAATTAAAATAAATTAAAACGATGATTTTTAACATATTACAACATATTTGACTTGAATTTTGAGCATCCAACGAAAAATCTTAAAGTAATGACAAAAGAATTCTATATACGTTGTAAACCACCATCAATCACACAACATGCGTAACACAATTTTACGGTTTACATGAGGATTAAAGAATCTTGTTTTCTTCAACGTATTAGGCATAATACCTTTTTCCTTTGTGTGTGTTTTTTTCTAATACGTTACTCGAGAATACGTTTATGCTAGTTATAAAAAAAATTAAAAACGTATTATTTTGGTGAATTGGTTTAAATTGCTTATTTTGGTCAAAAACAATTTTCTAAACAATAAGTTTGAGATTATTGAGTTTGGTAATCTAGATTTACATCCATTAGGACAATGTTAATCCTGATTAATTCACAAGAGACTAACTAGAAAGGAATAAGCTAATTAAAAAAAATGATTCGTATTTGTAGCAAGAAAAGACTAGAAAAAATCTTAACATTGACAAAAGAAAAAAGTTGGGAACAATTAGCTACAACATGCGTAACACAATTTAGCGTTGAGGATTAAAGCCCGTAGCTAACATTTTTTTCCTTGTGTGTGTGTTTTTTCCCCCCTTTTTGCTTGGAAAACTCAATAAGTTTAAATTGAGTTTGGAGAGGGAGAGAAGGAAAAAAGGTACGTAAAAGAAAAGACTAGACTTAACATTCATCGGAAAAAAAGGGGAACAATTAGCTACAAATTCATCCCTAATTTAGCGTTGAATAGCCCGTAGCTAACATTTTTTTCCTCATAACTTACCTGATTTGTTGTTAAATAAAATTAAACGGATTTCGGGTTCGTTCAGATGCAACCTTATAGTATCAGGTTCATCTGAACCTAATACTTATGATACGTGATAGAAATTTATATATAAATATCCACTGAACTTACAACAAATAGTATGTCTGAAGTTCAAACTTTGAACTCATGATTTTAGTAGGCGTTTGACCATAGAAACCACAAAAAAAAAAAAAAATCACTTTATTTGGAATTTTTGAAGTTGGAGTTGAAGTTGTGTTTGGTTATAGTTTTTTCAAATAATATTTGGTTGTTTGAATGTACTTTTTCTGAAATATGATTTATATCTCCAATTTCTAAAAAAGAGCAAAACCACCCAAAACAATTCATAAATATAACCAGTTTATTAAATCAAAACAAGCGATTACACAATTACATCAAAACAACTTATATATTAGTGAAAACAACTTTCAGCATAATGAAACTTCAAATTGCCATATCACAATCCCTCCCCTGACCCATCAACCCCCATCTCTCTCTCTCTAAAAAAAAAAAAATGGAACCAAAGCCCCTTTTGAGGAAGAGGGAAGGGTAAAACTTACCCGCACCAGGTGTTTATACTCATCTCGGTTAGGTTAACCATAGATAATAAATAAAGGTCTAGAATTCTTTTTTTAATAAATAAATTTTTTAAGAAGAAAGCAAAGTTAATAACAGAACATCACAACAATCTTTGTTATTACAAATTTCTTGTTATCAAAATATTATTTGCTATTGCAAATATCTTGACCGACGTTCAGTTTTGCAATACCAAAAATTATTGCAGATTTTTGGTTATGTATCATCTATCACATCCATAGTCTTAACTAAGTGACTTTAATTAAGATATTGGAGGTGAAATAGAAGTATAATAAATGAATATGATGTAAAATTTGTAAAACTAACTAATATAAGAATGGACTGATATTTTCATGATCATGCTGCTAATGGAAAATAAAAATAGTTATGGCCTTTGGGATGTGGTTAATTACTGCATAGAAGTATTAAGAAATTACAGTCAATCTACTTAATTGTTTAGAAGATAACTAAAATAGCGTGAGAATATTTTATATTATTAATTAAGATCATCTGCAAAATACTTGGTGAACTATGTTTAAATATTACTAATATTTAATTAAATAAGATGACAAGTGTCATTTATTTATTTGTTGGGTGTAAACACCCGGTACTAGTAAGTTTATACAGGAAGAAAATAAATTATTTAATCAATTGGTGCAATAAATTATCACTAATGTATCGTCATTCATAAGGTTTGAGCACATTTGTTGCATATGTGAAGCTAGAAAGAGTGACATCCATGCGGACTATCCTCGCCTTGCACTTGTACCCCATACAAAATCCAGCAAGAACTAAAACATATAATTGTAAACAATACCAATATCTGAATAAACGAGGTTAAATTTATAAAAATAAAAAATTTAGGGTAAAATTTGAAAAAGGAAAAACAAAAGCAAGCATCAAAAATAGAAAGTGAAAATAAGGTTTTAATTGTTTTTCAAATTCCATATACATTGTATTTGAAATTTTCATGACGAAATACTAATTTTCAAAAAAAGTGAAAAAAAATTCCGGAAAAAATGAATAATTTCCATAGCCAAATGGGTCCTTAAAATATAATAAGTCGGAAAAGGGCCAAAACTACCCTCGAAGTATTCGAAATAACTCACATTTACCCTCCGTTTGCTTTTGGTACCAATACTACCCTCGCCGTCTATGCAAGGGACCACAAATGCCCCTATCTTTAACCCCATCGCCACTTCAGCTGACTAGGCAATCCAATTGAGTTAAATAAGTTGACATGGCGGTCCACTTAAGCAGTCCAACATGGCAAAAATCCCCTCCCTTTAAATTGATGCTTTTTTTTTAAATCCAAAATTTAGTTTACTTTTATAAATTTAATTAAGGCTAATTGCATTTTCTTAAAACTTAAAAGATTGCATTACTCAAACAAATATGGTACTTCTTTCTCTTCCCGGATTCCGTTCTCTTCCTTTCCCCTTGCCCAACCGACCCAAACGAAAAAGGGAAAACAAACTTAGGTGTTAGAAATGTATTTTGACTAAAAAAATTGTTGATTTTCAAGGAACTATGAAATTGAACATAAAATGGAGAAATAACCTCAAAACAATAAACCAAAATTATCGATACAAATACGCCCACACTATAGACTTTTTCTTTTTGGGAAGGAGAAGAGCACGAAGAAAACACAAGAAAAATGCTCCGCACCCATCTCCGTCTTCTTCTTCTGATGAAAATTAAAAATGTTGGGTGGGTCTCGGTGTATATCTCAAAAGTCAAAACTCAAGACCAGTGGCGAATTCAGGATTTTCACTCAGGGTGTTCGGAAAAATAATTGAACCTAAATATACACTGTAATATATGTTCGGGGGTGTTCAAAAGTTAATATATATACATAAACGCATAAAATTTACCCTAAATATACTCGTAATTTTTTGTCCGGGGTGTTAACACCACGGGCTCTTGCACATCCGCCCTCGCTCAAGACTTGAGAGATCGTAATTTTCCACCGTGTTGGTCATGAAAATTTCAAATACAATGTATATGGAATTTTCCCAGCTTCTTCAAAACCCTAGCCCAATCGAAACTCCAGTTGGAAAATCGCCTCTGAAAGAGATCGAGAAGTGTTAAGTGTGAAATGTAATTTCATTTTACTCCTTTAATTAACCGACGGATCGGGTGTAATAAATGGGTCAACAAGCGGGCAAGTAGGTTATTGATTCTTTTTTGTACACATCGGATTGCCTGGTCAGCTGAAGTGGCAAGGGGTTAAAAATAAGGGTATTTGTGTATCCTCGCTACTGGAGACGAGCGAGTGATAGTTTTGATTTCAAAAAACCAAAGTCGATTATTTTAACTATTTCGAATAATTTGAGAGCAATTTTGACCCTTTTCCGATAATAGGTTCAATTCAAAAACCTTCAATCTTGAATCCGCCTCTGTCCTTATTCCTACAGTGTTGTCCGTGCAGCATAGTCGCCAGAAAATCTTGAAAATCTCAATTAGTTGTACAACGAATTTTAGTCAAAATAGTGGCAAAACATTGTCTGTGCTGCATAGTCGACAAAAGTTTGAAACTTAATGCACCGAAAGCACAACTTTGACACGCTTCTCCCTATTTATTATCTTTAAACTAAATTCAATAAGGAATACTATCTATTTTTGAGGTCCAAAGTCTTGCAAGACCTTAGTTCTCTGCCTTCAATTAGTTTTGAGTGGTCACTGGTCACAGTCTTATCCTCCAACAGTTACAATCCAAACATTCTAAAGATTTTTACACTTCTTCTCTTTCTTTCTTTATTTATTTATTTTTAAAAAAATATTTTTGGTTTTATTCCAAGACGACAGGGTCGTCATATTACAAGCAATTAAAAACACGTCTCGAATTATCATCTTTTTATTTATTTATTTTTTAAAAACATTCTTAAAAATATTAATTAGAGGGATATTTAGCTAAAGCTACCCTTATTTATGTTTAAGTTATAATCTCACTCTACCAAATGTTTGTTCTATTTTGTGTCATCTCCATTCATGACAAAATACTACTTAGGGTAAAATGAAGAAAAATAATTAATTGTCGTGACTTTCAAGCGATAAATAATTTGAGGCAATTTATTTTTAATAACGTGAATCATTTTAAATTTAAGAGAGTAAGTTTATGCACTATAAAAACATATATACCCCTCAATGTTTTTTTTTTTTTTTGGCAAACTGCCATCAATGTTTAATTAGTTTGATTTTGCAATTTAATAAAAAGAGCTATGGGATGATTTTTAACTTTTGAGTTGTTCAGCGTACTTACATGAGGAAACATGTGGGGTAAAGGCTCCAATGAGAGTTCTTCTATTCGTCCTAAATAAAGTATAGAAAGAAAAAAAGTACTTTTTTGTCATTTAAATCGTATTTCTTTGATTAAGATTTTTGTTTTGCTAAAAAGTTTCTAAATTAATTTTTGAATATGTATATTATTTCGAAAATATTGAGGAATATAAATATGTCCCAATTTAAATAAAGGAATTAGATTTTTTCACCCTTGTACTCTCCAATGTTGTTGAAACATATGTCTAGGTAGAATAAAATCTAAAGTGGATCTCATAAATAAAGTGTCATATATATTTAAGGAGTTCTAGTTTTAGGAAATATGCATTCTTTTGGCAATGCAAGTACTAGAAAGGAAAGTAAAACTTATCTGATAGTTACACAATAATTAAGCTTAACAAGTATATCGACAAACATATGTTATGTATTTATTAATATGGTGTAAATAAGACCATGTTTTAAGCAATCCACGAGAGAGCTCCTAATTTTCTATTTTCAAAGAAGAAATGTAATAAATACGGAAATTACCAAATTCCCAAAACTGTGGTCGGTTGACTAGACGGAAAAGTAGGCTGGTCTTGAACAGAATCACAGAATTATCCGAGCATGCATTCAACTGTAGGGTCTTTATTAATTTGAGTTAGAATTATAATTAGAAGATTCGAAATTATGGATCTTCCCCACAAGGACTTACATTTGCCACCATACGACGTAATAAGCACTACTTCTCAAAAAGAACAAAATTCAAAAAGTTACATTTTGAATAAAACAATTACTAAAACATGCCTTTATATATAAGCGCGTCATTAAATACGTATGCAGAATTCTTTGTTCATTTATAAAACAAAGATAAAATTAATTATATCTTTCCCATCTTACCCTTAGTATTAAATGTTCTTGAAAATAGTCAATATTGATTAGAATGTGTTTATTGGAGAGTGATAGGAGTAATAAAGTAATATTTTTATTTAATAGGTGTCATCTTTGAGACGGAGGGAGTAATAACATATTGATATGTTTGCAAAGTTAATTTTTAATTCCTTTTTTCAATTCTTTTTATAAACATAGTGGCAAAGAGACTACTTGCAAGTTGCAACAGTGAAAGGTAGGTTGTGATGGCATGCATGATATCATATTGATATGTTTGCAAAGTTAATTTTAAATTTTGAGTGTTTTCGAATTCTTTTGTCTTAAAATAAGGGAAAAATAGGGAGCCTACTTGCAAGTTGCAACAGTGAAAGGTAGGTTGTGATTTTTTAGGCATGAAGTATGTCAAACGAGAACAAAGTCTCTCTCCCATTTTGTTTCGTCAAAAGCTTAAATCAAACAAAAAGCCAACAACGTCGGTTGCACCTGGTTTTGTTTTTCCTCAAAAGTCGTCCAAATTCATAATGCAATATTTTCTAGCCTAAATATTACTTTGGTCTTCAGCAACTTGGCATAACATACAGAAATTAATTCTCAACCTCACACCGTCACACGATCGAAGAACTTGGTAGAAATTTAGCAAGACAATTTGAAGTGTTATGCTAAAAGGCTTTGATGTCATCCATGCACTAAGCTGAATTGTGAAGACAAATGACTTTGACTGAGTCAGCTAGCTTCCACTTGTTTTCATAATACTGATGAAGTGATCATACACGATTGTCCAAATAAAATGTTTTGCGAGGAAACGTTGTACATTTTTCTTATAACAGCATATACATAATGTGCATGTATTGAGAGGAAAGATGTTTTGAGAGGAAATTTTATTAACTGAATTGTATTTTGTATACGGGTAAAATCGAGGACGCGAGTACGCTCGGTTTCCCGTTGTCATGGTTATGCTCGGGTGAAGCACGACCACCTCACCGGGATCGAGGAGCTCGAGGTCGGACGGTCTGAGCGATAACGGAAGGATGATTAACCGCCGTGCCAGAGAGCGCGATATACGCCCTCGTAATCGGATATTTAGAGGCGTCAATCACGGCAACCTTGTTGTCACCAGATTTACTTGCTTTATTTAGAGTTGTACTAGGTCTGAAACTCCTCTACTATATAAAGGGGAGGCCTCTATTCATGAAAGGGGTTAGACAGAAAAGAGTAGAGAAAGAATTCATATCAACAATCATATAACGTCAGTTTCCATCTGTTCTTGAGTTTTACGTTGCTTGTGTTTCTTGATAACTCGTAACGAAAGGACACCGACCTCGGTTCCTTGGGGAAGTCCGTATCCCACCTTGGTTAGATTTGGTTTTTTTGTCCATTAAACCCCTATATCCGATATTTAAATCCTTAATTTAATTTAGCGGGTATTTTCTTTTTTGGGGCCCCATTTTAAATTTAAACTTCCCCCCTTTTAAGGTTAAACGGTTTGCGCCCCGGTGGGGCCTTAGATATTAGTGGCGGTTAAAATAACATTTTGGGTCCCAAAATCGATATTTTACCCTTTTTCTTTAGGGTTTGGTATG